>NC_064649.1:29078078-29422078 GCF_023864345.2 Schistocerca serialis cubense
TTTGAAAGAGGGTATTCCAGTCAACATTGTCAAAAGCTTTCTCTAAGTCTACAAATGCTAGAAACGTAGGTTTGCCTTTTCTTAATCTAGCTTCTAAGATAAGCTGTAGTGTCAGTATTGCCTCACGTGTGCCAACATATCTACGGAATCCAAACTGATCTTCTCCGAGGTCGGCTTCTACCAGTTTTTCCATTCATCTGTAAATAATTCGTGTCAGTATTTTGCAGATGTGACTTATTAAACTGATAGTTCGGTAATTTTCACATCTATCAACGCCTGCTTTCTTTGAGATGGGAATTATTATATTGTCTGACACTAAAAGAACCCTAAAAATGCAAGTAACTGAGCCGTCTTTGAACAAGTAGGAGTAATAATACTATTTAACAGTTACATTCTAATCATTCACTTTCTTTAATGTGTTCCTGCTGTTGTCACTGTGATGTATCCCACTTTCGAACAATTAGCCTTTGGAATATTTAAGTTCAATTGTTTTATGAGGTATTCATTATCAATCACTCTTTTTATGGGATATGTTATATCGGCTACTAGCAACCTTTCGTGTGAGTCCTACAACTGAAGACCTCTGCTGTAAGCAGCTGTAAGCCACAATCGATGAGAAAAAGAATTACTGCATACATAACATGGTCTGTGATGTGCTTTATTCTTATTAGCTGATAGTTCCGCTTTAAACCGAGAAATGGCAGCTTTTGCTTTGTCTGTAATTTCGGATTCTCGCTAATGGCAACTTTACCACGATGTGTACACGTAAGCAGTGCCAAGCGCGAGGAACAAGGCTCCCAACTATAGCAACGTGCGTGACGCTCATTCATCAAAAATTATTTATACAATTCCGAAAATGAAGTGGATATCCACGACTTAGGTAAAGACCCTGAGTACGTTCTAACGCAAATTCATTTCGGAACATGTTGCTAATCAGGTAAATGTCAATACTTATTTATGCAAGTAAACAATGTTGTGTTCCCTACCGTAGTTTACGTGAATTTACGTAACAGTGTGGTGGGAGAAATGTTAAGGGCCACCCTTAACATGGCTCACGTTTGTAGTAGGAGAACAATAAAATAATTTTACGTTGTGCTGAACCATAGATTAATTTTTCAGGTCATTATGCTTTATTATTCCGATAATTAGTCCTGAATATCATAATGCACATCATAAACTGCAACAATTCCGATCTTTTAAATTTGTATTTTTGTGAGGTTTCATAGTACTGTTTCGTAAGTCGCCTAGCAAGTAAACAGTGGTAGGTCAATGTTAACTCGTGTTAAATACACACAGCTTACAAGTAAAAGATATTCAGTACTCAGTGACGTAGTTTTAAAAATAAAATTGTTGACAGAATTTACGATTTTGTAAATCTAGAATAATATTTGGAAACAATGAGTTACTTGAAAGAAACAATTACAGTGGATGTTCTTGAAACATGTTATTTATCGGATTTTATTGACTCTTTCCTGGGCAAATTCTCAAATCAACCAATTTGTCATTCACCATTATTTATAGCCGACGTCTTCAGTTCTAGTTAGGTTTTCGTACAGCTTCAAATGGCTCTGAGTAATATGGGACTTAACGTCTGAGATCATCAGTCCCCTAGAACTTAGAACTACTTAAACCTAAGGACATCACACACATCCATGCCCGAGGCAGGATTCGAACCTGGGGCCGTAGCGGTCGCGCGGTTCCAGACTGAAGCGTCTAGAACCGCTCGGCCATACCGGCTTTCCTATAGGCTATGGATAAATCTACACTCCATGTATTCTGTCAATGTCTGTATCGCACCCGTTATTGACAAAAGCTTTCTCTAAATCTGTCTTATGTTTATCTTTTTTTCTGTCTAATCTGTTAAGACAAGTAGGTTATTAGTGTTAGCACTGCCTCACGTGTACCAACCTTCCTACAGAATCCAAATTGATCTGCCCCGCAGAACCATATGCACAGATTACTGCTGCGTGATGTATGCTGTTCTGACTCTTGCACCAGGCAGTTGAACCAGACGCGACTGTATACCAAAAACTCTCTTGTATACCTTTTCAGAAAATTTCTGCGTTACACCAAAGTTTCTGTTACTATTACTGAGGCGTCTTTACTTTGGTCGTCGCAAGATTTTTGCTGTCAATAAAAGCAGAATTCAACTACCAATTTCAGCGTTCCACTTCCTGACCTAATTGCTCAAGCATGATCTGGCTGCAACCGTCATATTATTAGGCATCCCATTCAACTACCGTCCAAGTCCTTCGTCGGCTGTGACAGAATTATAATGTCACCGGCAAGCCTCTAAATTCCAAACCTCTCGGGATTATGAAGCAAAAAAAATTAAAGCATGAGTACAGCTTAAAAAAAATAAGCTTTTTATTATCCTCGGACTACTGGCGGAGTTCGAGAATTAAGACACTCAGAATAACACGAGAACGAAAAACAAAAGCTCTTCGCCCCACTAAGGCTCTTACGCTGTTCACGTGAGAGAATTTTGTTTTCTCTACTCAGCTAACCGAAGCTCGACCTTTACAAAATTCCACGTCCCGATGTTGCTCTTGGTCGGCTTACTTAACACAAGCACCAAGTCTGCTACGGACGGATCTTTATTGAAAAATAAGTCACCTACTGAGGATATAGCAAAATAGCACGGACCAACTTCCAGTACGCATTCCTCACGGACGTAGAAGAACAAAATACAGGGTGGAAGTTTAAGGCCTTTCCGTCAGAACAACAATTAATTTCTAAGGAACTATGATGGACACTGCTATGCGGCTTGTTGCAAATGGTAGCTAAACTCAGAAAGATCTACATTTCCTCAGACAGCATCTGATTTCTCTCTCTCTCTCTCTCTCTCTCTCTCTCTCTCTCTCTCTCTCTCTCTCTCTCTCTGTGTGTGCGTGCGTGCGTGTGTGTGTGTGTGTGTGTGTGTGTGTGTGTGTGTGTGTGTGTGTGTGTGTGTGTGTGTTTTTGGACGTAACGTAATTTAATAGTTCTGCTGTCACGCTGGCACAATGCACAAAGAAGCGCAAAGTGTTTTGCTATCTCACGAAACACACCGCCTGTTACGACGTTACGACGAGGGAGCCA
Organism: Schistocerca serialis cubense; assembly: GCF_023864345.2. Taxonomy (NCBI): domain Eukaryota; kingdom Metazoa; phylum Arthropoda; class Insecta; order Orthoptera; family Acrididae; genus Schistocerca; species Schistocerca serialis. Next base: position 29,081,160 of record NC_064649.1, read on the forward strand.
AAACAACCGTAATTATTTTTTAAAAGCTATATATTTTCAAAGTGTTTGCAAAACAACCTTTCTATTGCTTGCGCCTGAGTCCCGCATTTTGCGCGGGGTTGGCGTGGTTAAATCGGCTTTGGTATGGTAGTTGGAAGGGGTGGCCGAATGCCCTTCCTGCAGACACCCCATACCCCCCGGGATTGAATCAGAGTACCCCAACTGTCTCCGTCCAGTGTAAATCATGGAAAATTGCGGATGTGTTTCAAATGTCTGTGAGTCGTGGAACTGCGGCGAGACGTGGGGACCAGCCCGGTATTCACCTAGAGGGATGTGGAAAACCGCCTAAAAACCACATCCAGGCTGGCCAGCACACCGGCCCTCGTCGTTAATCCGGCAGGCGGTTTCGATCCGGGGCCGGCGTGCCTACCCGAATCCAGGAAGCAGCGCATTAGCGCTCTCGGCTAACCTGGCGGGTCGTTGGCAAAACAATCTTATCCCCTTCAAATTACTCTCCATTACACCTAATACAGTTGCAACACCGCTGGTTCCACTGTTCGAAACATTTTTGTAGTCATCTTTACAAATGTGTAACAGCTCGTCCCACGCGTCCTTCATGACTACTTCAGAGATGTCAAATCAGCCTTTCGAAGCCCTTTTTCATGTGTGGAAATAAGAAAAATTCGCACGGAGCCAGGTCAGGTAAGTAAGGCGCATGGGGCAGCAGAACTGTGCCAGAACTGTCAAACAGAGACGGCTGTGTGTGCAGGTGCGTTGCCGTGGTGGAAGAACCAGTCTCCTGTCAGCAACAAATAGGGCCTTTTCTCACGAACACCGTTGCGCAAACTTAAAACTTCAAAAGAAAAGGTTTGATTGACGGTCGGACCTGGAGGAAGAAACTCTGAATGAGCTACGCCCTTGGCATCAAAAGGGAAAATCTGTATCAGTTTCAAGCTGTAGTTTCAGAGCAGACAGCCAGAACACGAAGAACAAACTTGGCAGCAACCCTCTTCATTCCTAAATCTTCCGTTAAAATTCGCTGAACCGAGCTCCAAGATAAGCCGCTAATCTCTGACAGTTGATCAATTGCCTGTCGATGGTCTGTGAGCAGAAACTCTCATTTTTTTTTTCTTTTTTTCGTCGATTCGAGCAGTTGATAGACGTTCAGAACGAGGTTTGTCATCAATCCACATGCCGCCATTTCTAAATCGAGCAAACCACTCGTACATTTTGAGTTTTTCTCCCATAGCGTCATCTTGGTACGCTGTTCTCAACATTAAAACAGTTTCAGCAGCATTTTTACCGAGTAGAAAACAAAGTATCACAACTGCACGTTGTTCACTTAAACTTGTCACCATAAAAAAACGAAACAAGAACAGAACTTAGATGTGGTACTTAGGGATAGGCAGGATTCAGTGCGGACGGGGCTGTACTCAGTTACCGCTGGTTGCTCAGTTTTTTTTTAAAATACGTACACTTTATTTGAAGACAATTCCAAATAAGATTGACATTAAGCAATAATTATCAAATTTGACTGTTAAGCCACAATGTCTAATAAAAAATTTCTTAAGAAAGTTGCACTCATGGCTGAAGGCCTTATTGACCAGAAGTTCAAATTATTTGTCGGCTGAAGGCCCTAATAGCAAATTCTTATGAATGAATTAAACTTCTCCAAGAGATACTAAAATATTATAAAAAAGGGACAATCATCAAATTTTCACAATTAAGAGACAATATCTAATTGAAAATTCTTAAGACAAATAGCATTAACGGCTGAAGGCCTTATTGACTTTCATAACAATCTGACCAAATCGAGAGAGAAGTGGGCCTCAGACAGTGCTCTACTGGACGTGCGGTTCTGGGCGCTACAGTCTTGAACCGAGCGACCGCTACGGTCGCAGGTTCGAATCCTGCCTCGGGGATGGATGTGTGTGATGTCCTCAGGTTAGTTAGGTTTAAGTAGTTCTAAGTCTAGGCGACTGATGACCTCAGAAGTTAAGTCGCATAGTGCTCAGAGCCATTTGAACCATTTGAACAATGCTCCACGCATCGACCTGGGAAAGTCATTCAACTTTGTAAACGTTGAGACAGGTAGCCAAGAGTTGTATTCACTTAACCAGATGGCAACTCAAACTAGTGACAGTTTGAACGCAGGCCAACACTCTTACAACATGTACCTAACGTCTGATAACCAACACAACGATCGAACAACCCAGGCAAGACGAAACAGGCGGATAGCACTGCGTCTTCTGAATCCGGTGTTTAGAACATCCAGAAGCACAAGGACCCACTACGACCAAAGTAGTCCAAAAGAAACAAATATCCGAACCACGGTCAAGGGCGCTGTCGAACTACATGCCTTACAGGGCAACAGCGGCAAGGCGAGGGAAGGTACACTGCCGCGAAAATACGCTAACCTCCAGCGGAGCTAACTGGGGCGTTGGCAGCCACTAGGCAGAAAAATACCGCTGGTTGAACTTCATCAATAAACGCAAGGAATTCAATGATTAATAATAAAAAGTGGAGGACGGATAAATAATTTCGCCAACTCCAAACATTCCACTCGTTGGTCTTCGTCTCAGCGACCCTGCGAGCAGCAACGCGCGAACAAACGGTGTGATCTCAAAATAGTGGAGGTTTCACTACTGAGTTAATGTTCACTCAACTCAAATGTCCTGGGTCCAGTGGAGAACGACGTTGTTGCCCTCGCAGCTACAGCCCCTCGATCCGGCACTGCGTGCATGCCACCAGCAGTCCCGGCATGTCCTCGTGCTGCCGGACCTCACTGCTGCTCCGTCCCAACCGAACTACCCGACACACTCTGACCTGGAAAACACTTGATGTCCTTCCAAAGATAGTAGTATGGTACAGGATATCGATAACCGCTGCTGTTGTCACTTGCGGACAGACAACGCTAGCAAACATACAGGCGCCACTAAACACGAGAAGAAAACGAGACGCCACTATCCCTACCACACAATGCTAACTTACCAATGGCACCAACGCGAGTCGCAACACGGCTCAAGAACAGCGCTAGAAAACACAAGCACTGCAGATGAATAGAACAAGCCTGGTCGACAACACAGGCGGCACTGAACCGACAACGAGTTGCGCTATACACACCTAGTGGCAGGAATGCGTACTACACAAGCCCCGCCCACGGCAATGTTATTCTGGTTTCTTTCTTTTGCGTACCCCATTGTACAGTTTAGCAACAGTGCCAATGTGCCTCTGATATAGTCCACCAGGTGTGGGGAGCATCAGATGAGGGTATGAAAGGTTTGGAGAGATTGGCAGTAGGCGAGAAGCGGAAGACGAGGGGTGGATGAAGACACTGCTGATGCTGTCGCTGCGTCGTTTCAACGCTGTACGCGAAAATCAACACGTCTCGTTTCCAAAGAGACAGGCGTACCTCAGAGCACAGTGATGAAGATTTCACACAAGCGGCAACCCCTGCTAGCTTTGCAGCCAAATGATAGTCCCAGGTGTTTGCAAAGACACGGACAGAAACTGCATATCGTCTACCAGACGTTCTACGACAAATGTGAGGGTGTGTCGACACAAAAATTTACGAGTTAGCATAGTCCCTCGGAAACAAATCTTTGTCATCTGGGAAAGACTTCACACTCAGTGTGTATCTGGATCATGTTCAGCCCACAAGTTACATTAATGTTAACGATTAATGCAAACCGCTTCAGCTATATTATTACACATTTACTGCGTTACGACCGGTTCCGTTTCTTTGAACATCTTCAAGTTGCCTGCTTCTAAACATAACAGATGAATAGGCTAAAGCTGTGAAATTCTGATGGATAAAATAGCCGACTCGCACTGATAAGCCGCCAGGTTTTACGAAGGAAAGTCGTCAAACAGCCGTATGGTTTTAGAAGATATTTTGTCTAGACAACTAATAATGCCATCTTCAGGCCCCTTTGCACTCCATGTGTAGACAGTCAGAGATATTGATACTGGAGCCTTCAATATCTGGTTTCCGTAAAGACTTGTCAAGTCTACGAAGTAAACGCTGCAAAAACGAATTCACGGAATCCAGACATTGAAGCTCCAGTAAACAAGTATCAATATCTCTGACTGTCTACACATCGAATGCAAGTGCTGGCCAGGGCAGCAGTCGAACATTTTCTGCATCCAGAAAGTCCCTGCAACATGCGGTCGTGCATTATCGTGCTGAAATGTAGGGTTTCGCAGGGATCGAATGAAGGGTAGAGCCACGGGTCGTAACACATCTGAAATGTAACGTCCACTGTTCAAAGTGCCGCCAATGTGAACAAGAGCTGACCGAGACGTGTAACCAATGGCACCCCATACCATCACGCCGGGTGATACGCCAGTATGGCGATGACGAATACACGCTTCCAATGTGCGTCCATCGCGATGTCGCCAAACACGGATGCGACCATCATGATGCTGTAAACAGAACCTGGATTCCTCAGAAAAAATGACGTTTTGCCATTCGTGCAACCAGGTTCGTCGTTGAGTACACCATCGCAGGCACTCCTGTCTGTGATGCAGCGTCAAGGGAAGCCGCAGCCACGTTCTCCGAGCTGTTAGTCCGTACTGCTGCAAACGTCGTCGAACTGTTCGTGCAGATGGTTGTTGTCTTGCGAGCGTCCCAATCACTGGACTCAGGGATCGAAACGTGGCTGCACGATCCGTTACAGCCGTGCGGATAAGATGCCTGTCATCTCGACTGCTAGTGATACGAGGTCGTTGGGATCCAGCACGGCGTTACGTATTACCCTCTTGGACCCACCGATTCCATATTCTGCTAACAGTCTTGGATCTCAACCAACGCGAGCAGCAATGTTGCGATACGATAGGCTGCAATCACGATAGGCTGCAATCACGATAGGCTGCAATCCGACCTTTATCAAATTGGGAAACGTGATGGTACGCATTTCTCCTCCTTACACGAGGCATCACAACAACGTTTCACCAGCCAACGCCGGTCAACTGCTGTTTGTGTATGAGAAATCGGTTAGAAACTTTCCTCATGTCAGCACGTTGTAGGTGTCGCCACAGCTGCGAACCTTGTGTGAATGCTCTGAAAAGCTAATGATTTGCATATCACAGCATCTTCTTCCTGTCGGTTAAATTTCGCGTCTGTAGCACTTCATCTTCGTGGTGTAGCAATTTTAATGGCCAGTAGTGTATTTGACCGCCGCTGTCTCCCATCCAATGCCGATCAACAGTTTGGTTGCCTCCTCTTTCACATTTTTAAAAGAGAACGCGCCTCTTTTAACTACGTTACTAATTACTTATGATCGTTCCGTGACACCAAAATTATCGTTCCAGATATATTTTACATAGTTACTCTGCATCTGTACGTCGTATTTATTCACTTGCTGCTATAGCTGCCAAATGACGTTGGAGTATGGTGTAAGTACTGTCACCCGTTTCCTTGTTGTTGTGCGTAATTGTGTTGTTAATTTTTGTTCAGTTTTACTTCTCAATTATCTGCATTAATTGCGCAGTCTTAACTGTTAGTTCTGTACCTGTGGTTTCGCCATTGCTTGTAGCGATTATGACCGCACAGTCGACTATCGCACTTGAGAGAGACCAAATATTGTATTTATGTCTGTCTTGGGGAGATCGTGTCTAGGCAGTTTGCTGTACGCAGCATGCCGTGTCTGCTCGCCATACTTCCGCCATGCCGTCGGTAGAATGTTTGCGATCAGTGATCTTAATGGTTCAAATGGCTCTGAGCACTATGGGACTTAACATCTGAGGTCATCGGTCCCCTAGAACTTAGAACTACTTAAACCTAACTAACCTAAGGACCTCACACACGTCCATGCCCGAGGCAGGATTCGAACCTGCGACCGTAGCGGTCGAGCGGCTCCAGAATATAGCGCCTAGAACCGCTCGGCCACTACGGCCGGCTCAGTGATCTTAAATGTGTCTTTAATATTACATACGACAACCAGACACTCTATGTCCTGACTTCAACACAAGTCGGTGTGGATGTAGTATAAAGTTATCAGTGCGAGCCATCTACTTTTTTAAAAAATACTGTAGCTTTTGCCTAATTTCTTGTTTTGATAAACATCGAAGCTGTGTGGACCTTATCAATACTCTCAGAATTATTCTGGAAGTGCGGAGTGGTAACACATCCTCTACCTTACCTTCATTGACTTTGAAAAGGCTTTCGACTCTGTCAGTCGAGGAGTCATGTGAGATAATTTTGGAAAATATGGCATTCCAACGAAGATTATTAACATAATCAAGGAAATGTATGAAGGCTGCGAGTGCCAAGTACTACATAATGGAGAACTAACAGAGCCTTTCCAAGTTAACTCGAGAGTACGACAAGGGTGTATTCTTTCGCCAACAGTATTTCTTTTCGTGTTGGACCATGTGATGAAGAGAGTGATGGGAGGACGGAAGAGAGGTGTACAATGGGGGCTGCAGGACAGGGTCGAAGATCTAGATTTCGAAGACGACATTTGCTTAATGGCACAACGATATCGAGGCATCGAAGAGAAACTGGCCAGGTTACAGAGAGAGGCGGAAGTTGAAGGCCTCAAGATAAATGTTCGCAAAACTAAAGTAATGCGGATAAATTCGACCGTCACGAATAGGCTGGCCATTGATGGAGAGGGCGTAGAACAGGTCTAATCTTTCGTCAGTCTCGGAAGTATAGTCACGACTATATGAGGCGCTGAGGAGAACGTCAGTAGTCGCATCCGCAAAGCAAATGGTGCGTTTGTACAACTGCACCCTGTCTGGAGGAATAGGAACATCTCAAAGAAGACCAAACTCCGGCTTCTCAATAGCAATATGAAGGCTGTTCTGTTGTATCGTTGCGAAACTTGGCAGGTGACTAACCACATCAAAAACCAGCTGCAAGTTTTTATCAACCGCTGTCTCCGGCGTATTTTAAATGTGAGATGGCTAGATATAATAACATATGAAGATCTTCGGAGGGAGACAAATAAGCAACCAATCAATATACAAATCAAAGAAAGAAAATGGAACTGATTGAGCAGACACTGAGGAAACCAGATGGAACTGTCGATAGGATGGCATTGGATTGGAACTCTCAAGGAGTCAGAAAACGTGGTCGTCCCCAACAGAAGTGGGAAAGGACGATCGAGAGAGAAGCTGCAGAGGATGGGAAAACCTGGAGTGGAGTGAAGAGACTTACTAGAAAACGTACCAGGTGGAGCAATTTCGTCACGGCCCTATGTTCCAGAGGGAACTACAGGAACTAAGCGTAGCCTGAAGGTATTAAAAGACACAAAATCGGTCGTAGTACAATACAGCCGAGGTCTCCTCTCATCATTCATCTCACCGTGGACGTTATATGGACATGCATCTTGAAACAGTTTATTTCCTCGTTACAGTCTATTTTCTGCAGCACTTCTTATAAGATTAATCAGAGCAAAAAAAAAGGACGTAGATTAAATGTCGCCGAAACTGTTCTCAGTAGTGCAGTTGCAGTTTTTCGCAACCTTAAACAGGAAAAACGGAGACTGCATACGTGTGACTGAAACCTATCTGATCATCTATGTTTTGGTGGCGACATTGCACAGATTGCCCCTACTGCAGTAAAGCGCAGAAACGCATGGGAGAACGGATTAGAGCAAGTGAAATATAATAAGACAAAAACGGCTTACATTAATCTCAAAGGAAAGAAAATAGTTCCAATCAAAGAGGAAAATGGTTCAAATGGCTCTAAGCACTATGGGAGTTAACATCTGAGGTCATCAGTGACCTGTAACTTAGAACTACTTAAAACTACCTAAAAAATGGCTCTGAGCACTATGGGACTTAACTTCTGAGGTCATCAGTCCCCTAGAACTGAGAACTACTTAAACCTAACTAACCTAAGGACATCACACACATCCATCCCTGAGGCAGGATTCAAACCTGCGACCGTAGCGGTCGCGCGGTTCCAGACTGTAGTGCCTGGAACAGCTCGGCCACAGCGGCCGGCAAATCAGAGAGCAGTACAACCGATTATGAGTTGTATATCGAATGACTGTATGAACAGGAAAAACATAAACAGAAGAATAAAAGGGCCTGGATCGCTTTTAGAAACCTGAATTTTCCGATGTTCCAATGTTTGTAAAAAGGAAATAATAAAATAACGTGTAGCTGTGAATAGATCAGTTAATGATTCTGCACAATTTGACAGAAGCTGCAGAGTAGACTCGTTTTAATTGGTATACGAAAGTAGTAAAAATAATGGAACTGTAAAATTCGAACAGAATATCGTAAAAAGCCACAAAACTTTTATGTACTCGTGTTCGCGCGAGGCGAGAACTTCGCAGCAGGTAACTGTTAGTGAGTTCCACGGTGAACGGAAACCAGCAAAAGTGATTTATTACTGGAGCTCTTCCACGGAAAAGGTTGCTTCCGTTAAACTTTCCGTGCTGAGAGGCCGTGGTTGATGTTTAAAACTACCAGTGCTTTGAAGAATCGAACTGCCATCTATAAAAGAGCTGCAATCGTCTGATTACGTAACATACAAATTAATGCGTTAAATTTTTGACTTTAAGGATGTAAGAGAGAAAAGCTTTAGCAAAACTTTGAAAATATGTGTGAAATTTGTTGCGAGTCAGTAGCCGGCCGCGGTGGTCGTGCGGTTCTAGGCGCTCCAGTCCGGAGCCGCGCTGCTGCTACGGTCGCAGGTTCGAATCCTGCCTCGGGCATGGATGTGTGTGATGTCCTTAGGTTAGTTAGGTTTAATTAGTTCTAAGTTCTAGGGAACTGATGACCTCAGAAGTTAAGTCCCATAGTGCTCAGAGCCATTTGAACCATTTTGCGAGTCAGTAAGTGCTCTAATTCACAGATACTGGATGAACTCAGGGTGGGTAATTCGCGCGCCTTGGGTTACACTAGTTAGAGACAAACACAACATTTCTATGGAAAATATGGAAATGAGCGTTTGGCGTCATTGGCCGGGAGGCCCCTTGCGGGGCAGGTCCGGCCGCCTTGGTGCAGGTCTTACTACATTCGACGCCACATTGGGCGACCTGCGCGCCGGATGGGGATGAAATGATGATGAAGACAGCACAACACCCAGTCCCTGAGCGGAGAAAATGCCCGACGCAGCCGAGAATCGAACACGGGCCCGTAGGACGGCAATCCGCCACGCTGACCACTCAGCTATCGGGGCGGACACCATTTCTATTAGACTGCATAAGTTCGTAGCCTGTTTGTTTTGCATGTTAATATTCCGTTTACTATAGGTTCATTTATCGATTGTCATTTTTTGTTTATAGTACACCGTCGCTATCTGAGTTGTACTGTCATTCTGTCATTCGGAGATATTGAGTGGAGCTGTGGACGCTATAAAATGGAGTGCCGAGTGGAGAAATGGAAACATTTCCGACATGTTGTTCTGTTTGAATTGGATAAAGAGGTGTAAGCAGCGGAGGCAGCCCGAAACATTTGCGACGTGCATAGGGATAATGCCACAGGAAGGAGCACGGTTAGAAAATGGAGGAGGATAGTCTTGACGTTAGTGAGTCTCGACGTTCAGGAAAACCTTCGAGGTTTGATGAAGGTCGTTTAAACTCATCAATCCACAATGATCAACATCAATGTACTCAAGACCTAACAAATGACATGAAATGTGATCATTCCAGCATCGTGTGACTTTCCCTTCCAATGGGGAAGGCTCAAAATTGGAGTTATGGATACCGCATGCTCTAAGCCAAAATCACAAATTTCAGCGGGTGGTCATATGTGCAACTCTACTTGCTCGTCGTTAATTCGCTCATGAACAACACCGACCATTCCTATACTACATCACTGGCCATTAAAATTGCTACACCAAGAAGAAATGCAGATGGTAACCGGGTATCCATTGGAAAAATATATTATACTAGAACTGACATGTCATTACATTTTCAAGCAATTTGGGTGGATAGATCCTGAGAAATCAGTACCCAGAACCACCACCTCTGGCCGTAATAACGGCCTTGATACGCCTGGGCATGGAGTCAAACAGACCTTGGATGGCGTGTACAGGTACAGCTGCCCGTGCAGCTTCAACACGATACCACAGTTCATCAAGACTAGTGACTGGCGTATTGTAACGAGCCAGTTGCTCGGCCACCATTGACCAGACGTTTTCAATTGGTGAGAGATCTGGAGAATGTGCTGGCCAAGGCAGCAGTTGAACATTTTCCGTATCCAGAAAGGCCCGTACAGGACCTGCAACATGCGGTCGTGCATTATCCTGCTGAAATGTAGGGTTTCGCAGGGATCGAATGAAGGGTAGAGCCACGGGTCGTAACATATCTGAAATGTAACGTCCACTGTTCAAAGTGCCGTCAATGCGAACAAGAGGTGACCGAGATGTGTAACCAATGGCACCCTATACCATCACGCCGGGCAATACGCCAGTGAGCGATGACGAATACACGCTTCCAATGTGCATTCACCGCGATGTCGTCAAACACGGATGCGACCATCATGATGCTCTACACAGGACCTGGATTCATCCGAGAAAATGACGTTTTGCCATTCGTGCATCCAGGTTCGTCGCTGACTACACCATCGCAGGCGCTCCTGTCTGCTGCAAACGTCGTCGAACTGTTCGTGCAGATGGTTGTTGTCTTGCAAACGTCCCCATCTGTTGACTCAGGGATCGAGACATATGGATAAGATGCCTGTCATCTCGACTGCTAGTGATACGAGGCCGTTGGGATCCAGCAGGGCATTCCGTATTACCCTCCTGAACCGACCGATTCCATCTTCTGCTAACAGTCATTGGATCTCGGCGAACACGAGCAGCAATGTCGCGATACGATAAACCACAATCACGATAGGCTACAATCCGACCTTTATCAAAGTCGGAAACGTGATGGTACGCATTTCTAATCCTTACACGAGGCATCACAACGACGTTTCACCAGGGAACGCCGGTCAACTGCTGCTTGTGTGTGAGAAATGGGTTGGAAACTTTCCTCATGTCAGCACGTTGTAGGTGTCGCCACCGACACCAACCTTGTGTGAATGCTCTGAAAAGCTAAACATTTGCATATTACAGCATCTTCTTCCTGTCGGTTAAATTTCGCGGTGGTAGCACGTCATCTTCGTGGTGTAGCGATTGTAATGGCCAGTAGTGCACATCGTTACTGGTGACAAGAAGTCGTGTCTTTATGCTAACGTAGGACAAAGAAGGGAATGGTTGAACACAAACAAACCAGCAGTAACCCGTACAAAGAGGTGCGCTCATTAACAAATACAATGCTATGCGTCTGGTGGAACAGTGATGGCGTGGTATTGTTATTTATTTTGTGGTAAGGTCTTATGGGACCAAACTGCTTACTGCATCGGTCCCTAAACTTACGCACTATCTAACTTAAACTAACTTACGCTAAGGACAACACACACACACACACACACACACACACACACACACACACACACACCTGCGCTCGAGGGACGATTCGAACCTCCGGCGTGGTGTACTACGAATTACCATCACTGCAAAGATTTACTGTCAATAACTGCGATGTCTTGCAGACGTAGTCCAACAAGAAGGACCACGAAGACTGCGTGAAGTGATGCTCTTGCACGATAACACCTGCCCGAGATCTGCTAGACTGACAAAAAACACTACTATACAGGAATTGGGTTGCGATGCCATTCCGCATCCACTTCATTCACCCGATCTTTAACCCTCAGATTTTTACATTTTCATCTCTCTATCGAACAACATTCAAGGAACTTCTTTCCCGGATTCAAATGCTGTCCGAACATGGCTCGACAAGTTCTTCGCCCCAAAACCACAGTGATTCCTACAGTCGCAGAATCGAACACTAGCGTTGGCAGACTGCTGTAAATAGTGAAGGAGAATATACTATCGATGACTAAAGTCTCCGTTATGTGTATCTGTTGTGTTTAATAAACTTATTGAAGAACGTTACTGACGTAGCGCCGAATAACTGAAACAAGTGTCTTACTGTATTAAACTTTTAACGTAAGATTATACCGCTTCATAAGTTCTCTCTGACAGCATTTTGTTTTCGGCCAGTAATTACATGAAATACTGAAGATGTAGTTGTTGTTACCTCTGGAATCCTCTAGACAGGCAAACTCCAACTGGAACCGTGCACCGCTTTATCCGTTTTGCGATACAGGTAAAAGGAAAGACACCTTGCGTAGTTGGCGGCCGCTGTTCCTCATTGGTCGTGGCTTTTCTGTCTGCTTGGACGGAGAGCTCGAGCCACCTTCTCCCTGGAGTAACGATTTTTTTCTAGCACAACGCCTCACCACGGAAGTTGTAATTGAAGCAAACACTGCCCGTGAAAATCTACACTGTGTGCTTAAATCTACGGCTTTTTTTATATATATACATTGGACATGTCACGGCTACCGCTTTAGAAGATCAAATATCAGTTACAGCTAAATTGTATGCAGCAGTTTTTTAAACCAAAAATCGTGTATGAAGCCACAAGCTATCACGCAGCACACGTCAAACAACTGCTTATAGGGGAACTACTGTTTGTTTATACTGAAGACCAACAATGTGAGGTTATCTGTTTCTGTTACCTAAATATGCTGTTGAATTCTTCCGGAAGCACGTTTTCGAGCTATCAAGATCATCACAGAAAAAATGGTTTCCAGGATTTGTTAGAACACATGCAAAGGCGCACAAATTTTAAGCGAGACTGTAGGTTCCCCACACAATGGCTTGCAGAGGTAACAAAAGTTCATTTTCTGTATTTCACACAACTATCGATCGAATTTGAAGATTTACGGTGCTTTCATAATCTACTCATTAACAGTTATAATCTTACGTTAAAAGCTTTGCGCAGTAAGTAAAGTATTAGCGTTAGAAACTGTGTAAGGCTTGTAACACTTTCATGCCGATGTGCTCTTTGACCATTTATTATTGTATATATACTCACTTTCATCTTTATGTAAATCTATATGTACACAATGTATAAATTAATTTTTTTATTTTGCTGTATCATCAATTATGTATATTATGTAAATATCGCCGAGTAATCACTGAGGGAATGTTAGGGAAACGTTAGGTTTTTGTCAACGAATAAGTATCGTTGGAATAGCCACGTCTCTAGACGCGCGAGGATGTTACGTCAGAGCGCGCGCTACACACAGAGAGAACTCTGGAGTGAGACTTGGTGAAGTGCGGGCGCATGGATGGCGTGGACTGTACTGGAGGAGTGACTGTTTAGCGGCACGTGGCAAGTGATGAGCGTGGGCGGTGCAAATATTGACTGTAGCAACAACAAGAACCCGCCACGACAATATCATTGCCAATAACTCCCGTGCTCGCTAATTATAGTGGAAAGGAGCCAGCAGCAATATCGTCGTCAGCAACTTCGTCACGGCGAGAATGGACTGAAGTAACATTGCTGCATCACAACTGATTGTCAACTAGTTTTGTAACGGCGTTATCAGCTTTGTGGCGTTTTGCGAGTGAATAATTACCATAGTTTAATCAAAACTGTTTACCCGTGATTCTCCTAAAATCATTCACCAAGTAGGTTCCTGTCCCGTCCTATTGTTACAATAATCTGAGTATCGTTTATGAAAAATGAAAACTGCAGAGCCAGTTAATTTTGCTTATGAATTAAATGATTCAGTTAAAGATTTGAAGTTAAAGCATTCAGTAATTTGTCTCACTAACTTTAAATTTGAACTTTAATCTGAGGCGATCTAATTTTTGCAAATAGTAAATCAACTAATCAAATTAAAGTGATTTCTAGCACTATGGACAAAAGCACTAACTAGAGTTAATGAGTGAGTGCAAATGTCAGTCATTATTGTAATTTGTTGTTAGTAAAGTTCTGGTTCACATTTTAACTTACAGTCGTGCTGAAGTATAACAATTACCTTTTGATACAGTGATTATCAATTTCTACTTCCCTGTTCAGAAGTCAACAGAGTTTCTTTCAGTTATATTTTGCCATTTTCCAAAATTCATATGAAAATAGTAGACGTTATTGTGAGGTAGCGCCATTGTCAAAAAATGTTCAAATGTGTGTGAAATCTTATGGGACTTAATTGCTAAGGTCATCAGTCCCTAAGCTTACACACTACTTAACCTAAATTATCCTAAGGACAAACACACACGCCCATGCCCGAGGGAGGATTCGAACCTCCGCCGGGACCAGCCTCACAGTCCATGACTGCAGCGCCCCAGACCGCTCGGCTAATCCCGCGCGACAGCGCCATTGCCACTTACAACTGTAACTAAGCATTAATCTAAGTGTTATCTTGTATGTTTTCAAAATTTCAGCTCTATTAGTTAATGATATTTCGAGTGCAAACTATTTTCTTTCTCGCTATATTACATAAATGTTTCAATTGTTTTTGCTAGCGTGCGCGCAGCCCTCTGTTGCCGCGCGTGTTCGAGTAGGCTTATTCTTGACATTGACTGTTCGGCTCATTAATTCACCTACCGAACAGAAATTTTGCCCAATTGGGCTGGCGACCGTATTTTTTTTAGCTATAATTATTTCACTAACTCTTATTATTCTGTTTCGATCCACGTGGTACCCCTCCTCATCGGCACAGTACGCGAATGATAGCACAAACCTTTCGAACAACTGTACTAAATTTTACAGTAATTAAGTAGGCGGAATCAGTTGTCCTAGTAGGCATCTTTTTGTCAACCTCCTCCTCATTTAGCGACTTTATATTGAATCTTCGGAACGATAGCCTTTTCAAAATTTTACTCCACCTGTTTAGGCACATGCTTACACGGTCATATATTTGTAACATTGTCGACAGAAGGGAAGGGGAAGCGTTATAGGCTCTCGAGGCGACTTAGCTCACTGCACGAAAGTTGCCCAGACTTTATTCACCCAGTATTCGAGAGAGAGAGAGAGAGAGAGAGAGAGAGAGAGAGAGAGAGAGAGAGAGAGAACTTGGTGACTTCCAACAAAGTTTAAAAATAATTTCACACCTTTTCTAAAGTTTTTCTCGCCTACGTGCTTGAAGTCAAATATTTAACACAATAACCCGTTTGTAAGATAACGACACGCTTCAAGTTGTTTTGTACGTGGGTGTTCTGTTCTTCAGAGAAGCGGGTCTGCTGTCTGTGGTGGGGGAAGGGGGGCGAGGGAGTTGTACTGGTAAATATCAATTACTCGAATATCCTCGTCGTGGCTTTTTCGCGAGACACACGCGGGAGGAACTAATACGTTGTCTGCCTATTCACGGAACGTGTTCTCACGGAATTTCGACAGCAAAACTCTCCGTGATCCACGACGGCTCTCTTGTAGCGTATGCCACAGCTGTTTGTTGGGCACCTCCGTGACGCTCTCGAGTTAACTAGCCGTTCCCGTCACGAAACGCGCTGCTCTCCATTGGATTTTTTTCTATTACGTCTATCAGCTCAACCTGGCAATGATCCCAGGATGATGAGCAATACTCACTAATCAGTCGTAGAAGTGTTTTCTAAGCCGTTGCATTCGTGGATCCATTACAGTCTAATAAATCTCATAGTGATATCTGCTTTCCATAAATTAGATTTGGGCTGTAATTGCCCTCTAGGTCATTGCTGCCGAACAAAGCCAGGTATTTTACGACTGATGTACTATCCAAAATCGTAATCAGATTATAATGGATCTGTGCCCTTAAGCAAAAACATGACTTTTTCAATGCAGTCATCTAGTAAATTCAGTCCGAACCATTATATCGGACTCTTAAACTCGCAATGTCATTATATAAAACTCATTTACGGTTAAAAGTAAATTTCGCTGACATGTAACGCTTCCAGGCATAATGGCTGTTGGTCGATCGTGGTTGTTTGTTACAATTTCTAAACTGATTTTTGAGAAACCGTTGGCAGTCAATTCTTTGTTAATATTTCAGTACGTTTCGGAGCATGACATTGTCATCCATCCACATATACAAAAGGCAATGCCCTGAGTAACTGTCCATCGCCCAGCACGAACCGATAACGATAAACTTGAAATTTGGAGGAGGTGTTTATCTCATATTGTAGGCGTCGTTTGAGAAAGATTTTGCGAAATTTAACATCTAAGGGTATGAAGTAGAGGATGCAAGATTTTTGAAAATACTTCGCTATTAACGTAATTTTGAACCTAGATCTACGAAAATTAGTATTTGGTTTCTCGGTCAGAAAGAAATACGTGTTTCAGCATTTTCGAAAATTTAACCCCTACGGGGTTGTGAAAGTAAGTCATTATTAAGAAACTGGCAGCCGCTGTGGCCGAGCGGTTCCAGACGCTTCGGTCTGGAACGGCACGACCACTACGGTCGCAGGTTCGAATCCTGCCTCGGGCATGGATGTCTGTGATGTCCTTAGGTTAGTGAGGTTTAAGTAGTTCAAAGTTCTAGGGGACTGATGACCTCAGATGTTAAGTCCCATAGCGCTCAGAGCCATTTGAACCATTTTTTTAAGGTAATACTAAAATTTGTTTAGAACTACATCTATGAAAATTGGTTTCTGACTTCCCAGTTACAAATAAGAAACATAAGTATTTCAGTGTTTTTCGAAATTCAACCTCTAATGGGATGAATTATAGGATTAAATGTTTTATGAAAATATTCCATTGTGAAAGCATTTTTAAAGCCAGACCTTTGAGAATTGGTATTTGCCTTCTCGGTCAGAAATAAAAATAATATTCGTTTCACTGTTTTTGGAAATTGGACCCGTAAGGGGATGACAAAGGGAGTGAAAAATTTCGTGAAGATACTTCATTATGAAATCATTTTTAAAGCTAAATCCTTGAAAATTAGTATTTCACTTCTCTGTTAGATACAAAGAAGCATGTGTTAGCGGCTTACAGTTTCTATGGAAGTAACACAAGAACACAAATGGCATGATTAATAAATACCTTGAACTCCAGATACCAGTATTGCTTTTCAGACAAAAGTACATACGGAAAAGACCATGCTTCTACGGCCTTAATTAGCGTGGAAAGCAAACGTGTTGCAATTTGTGGACAACACAAAAATTCGATCAAAACAAAAAAAAAAACGAAAAATCTGAGGAGAATATACAGTCTACGGAAGTGAAGCAGCTCGCGCTAAGCTAATCAGACAAAAATGGCAACACAAATAATGTTACCATAAACATACATATACATCGACATCTGCGTCTATCCTCGGCAAATCTCTGAACAGGCAGAGGGCACACCCTTCCGCGCCCGTTATCAGGGCTTTTTCCCGTTCCATTCACGTACACAATACGGGAAGAATCATTGTACGGATGCCTTTGTGTGTACTGTAATTAATCTAACCTCGTCTTCACGATCCCTATGTGAGCGACACGTAGGGAGTTGTGGTATATTCCTGGAGTCATCACTTAAAGCCAGTCCTTCAAACTTTGTTAACGGACTTTCTCTGGGTAGCTTACTTTTACCTTCAAGAGTCTGTCAGTTCAGCTCCTTCAGTATCTCTGTGGCACTCTCCCTCGGATCAAACAGACCTGTGATCATTTGTGCTGCTCTTCTCTGTATAAGTTCCACATCTGTTGTTAGTCCTATCTGGTACGGGTCCCACACACTTGAGCAGTATTCTAGAACCGCTCGCACGAATGATTTGTGACCATTGACCATTTCATATCCCTACAAATTTTCATACCCAAGTATTTGTAGGACTTGGCCAGTTCCCTCTGCGACGCACTTACGTTGTACTACTAACATATTATATTTTTCAGTTCTGCGAAGTTCAAAGTTTTATATTTTTGGACATTTAAAGCAATTTTCTATATTTCCATCACTTTGAAATCTTACGAAGACCACATTGTATATTTTTGTAACTTTCTGCAGAATGTAATTCATTACAGTTAACCGCAGCTTGCGTGAAACGTCTGACGTTAGGACTAATATTTTCTGTAAGATCATTAACACGCAACATGAACAGCAAGGATCCCAAGGCGCTTTCCACTTACCAGTTTTCCGTCTTGGTATATCATATGAGCTGCCTGCTGATTAAAAGAAGTATAACCCATTTCAGAGAACGATGACTTATTTTGCTGGTCTGTTACTAATACAAAAAAACTAAATAACCTTAAGGCAGCCATTCCCCGATTGCAGAGAGACTGATTATTTACGTTTGTTACTGTTGTCAACGGACTATTAAATGACGTAAACGACGTCTCGTATGGGCTACACTTCCCTTTATCCACTGGCACATTTTATGCACGCCTAGAAAAAGAAATCACTATATTAAGATGTTGACTGTTTTAGTAATGACTTAGCATAATAATGATCTCATTTTCCAAAATATGTTGCAATTTTAAAAATTAAGCACGTTAACAAAGAATTATGAGTGATAGCTGACTATGAAAAACACTTTCAGAAATATATTCATGTTGTTACGAGTAAGGAATACAGAAAGAAAAGGCGTCGTATTGATCTTCATGAAGGGTATAAAAATTTACATCTCATGGATTTCCAAAATGGATCTCATGGATTTTCCAAATAAATAGAGAAAATTATTATCCAGTTGCGAATTCGATTCGCGGATTGTGGGTTCTGTAGAAACTTAATCATACATAACAGACAGTTAATGTATTCCGGGAATCGAGTATATTGATGATTTTACCTGTTACCGACATTGGCAGTGGCAAGATATTGGTCACAGGGATTCCAACACGGTCGGTAATGTTTTAATTTCAAGTTTGAAGTTGGATAAATAATGACAACAGAAGTACTTTTTCCTGTGATACAATTACACATTAACAATTTCGAATTCTTTTGCTTTAGCTGTACTGTGAAACTTGCCTGTTCCCAAATTTCATGATACTAGGGCAATGGGAAGAACGCCAAAGGTTTCGATGAGTGGGTTTTCAAGTGTCAAAATATGACATATCTTGATTGAATTGTTTAGAAGCTCAAAATTTTTACACTGCCAAACGACCATTGATCTTAGTAAGTGACATAAATTTGAACTTGATACGCCAAGCCATTGCAGGGATAAAGGGTCGAATAAACGGCCAGACAAAGACAAACTGATAAAACCAACAAAAAATGTTTTTTCTTGTTATATAATAAGAAATTAAGAATTCTTTCATTTTTTCCTTTACTTTTATTGTGAAACCTTGCACCTTGCCCAGTTTCATGATTCTACATCAACGGGAATTAGGATACAGTTTACGATGAGTCAGTTTTCGAGTATCAAAATATAAAGTAAACGGCCGTATATCTTGACTGAACTGCTTAGAAAGTTAAAAATTTTAGACCGTCAAAGTACCATCGACTTTAATAACGGACATAAATTTGAACTTGATATGCCAAGCCATTCCAGATCTAAAGAGTAGAACAGAAGGCCAGACAAAGACGCACACTGACAAAAAATAACATAAAATTTATTTTCGTGTTATATAATTACAAATAAAGAATTTTCGGATTTTTTCCTTTACTTGTACTGCGAAACTTTACAACTTGCCCATTTTCGTGAATCTGCATCAGCAGGACGTAACAATTTTTGATGAGTTTTCGAGTATTAAAGTACGTGTCATAAATGGCCGTATCTTTTAATTGAATTCATTTAGAAGCTTAAAATTTTTACACTGCCATAGGACTATAGACCTTGATGTGTAACGTTAATTTCAACTCGATACGTCTACCATTTTCTGACATAAATGACACACACACACCACACACACACACACACACACACACACACACACACACACACACAGACAGAGAGAGAGAGAGAGAGACACTTCGATCAGAAATCGGTAGCTGAGGTAGAATATCCAACATTTCTAGGTGTTGATGAGGGGTTGAACTGCAAAAAACACACTGAAGATCTGCTCAAACGTTACAGTTCAGCTACTTATGCTATTAGGGTCATTGCAAATTTAGGCGATATAAATTAGCTTACCACGCCTATTTTCATTCTCTGCTTTCGTACGGCATCATATTCTGGGGTAACTGATCATTGAGTAAAAGAGTGTTCATTGCACAAAAGGGTGTAATCAGAATAATTGCTGGAGCTCATCCGAGATCATCCTGCAGACACTTATTTAAATAGCTAGAGATCTTCACTGTAGCCTCACAATATATATATTCACTTATGAAATTTTTTATTAACAATCCGAACGAATTCAAAAGTAATAGCAGTGTACATGGCTCAACACTAGGAGAAAGGATGATCTTCACTACTCATGGTTAAATCTAACTTTGGCTCAGAAGGGGGTAAATTATGCTGCCACTGAAGTCTTTGGTCACTTAACTAATAGCATCAAAAGTCTGACAGACAGCCATATAGCATTTAAAAGGAATTTAAAAGAATTTCTGAATGGCAACTCCTCCTACTCATTAGATGAATTTTTGAACGTAGTAAATGGGTAATTTCTCCACCCCGACAAAAAATATTAAAAATATAAAGTGTCATGTAATATTTTGTGTAATGTAATATCTTGCATAGACACCTCTTATTAACCTGACACGTTCCACATCATTACGAAGTGTCATATTCGTGATCTATGGAACAAGTACTAATCTAATCTAACTTAATCTAATCCAAACAAACAACAAAGCTATCTTATAAGGGTTTTGTTTTTACAGATCGAGACATGGAGCCCCAACAAACACATGACGGTGGCGAAATGTCATCGAATCATCGAAACGAGTTACGAGAAAAAAAAACTGTTTGCATCCTATTGAACCCAAAACTTGTGTACAGAAAGCGGTATTATCTATTCACTCACCTTGAGCTTGTCTTCCTCTACTTCGTTGTGGAGCGAGTCCGCGGGTCCCTGTTCGAGACCACTCGACTCCTCCCGTCGCTCCGCCGCTTCGTCATCTCTACGAACGCCAGCCTTTTGTGAAGACCTTAGCGACGGCGCCCAAATTCGTCTTGCTACTCTCCTGGATGGTAGATCCCCAGTTTCTACCGGAAGGCTACTACTCTTCCTACCACCATTCTCAGGGTCATCATCATCGTACAGTGACGCAAACTGCCGACTTGCCCAGTGAAATCTGGTCGTGTTACCGATGTCCTCATTACTAGGAACACCGTTCAACACCTCCAGAGATACTGGTCCTCCACTTTGGTCTTCATGGTAATTCAGGTGTTCTTTGTTCGTATTTGGAATCTGAAGAACGAATCGGCTCGAAGCAGCTGCTTCAGTGCCTCTAAGAGAATGGTCCTGGTCTTTCAGAGTGTGTTTTCCATCCATGACTTCTTCACCTGGAGTCTTATGCACTGCAGGCAACTCCTCCTCCAAGTATGTCTTGTCTCCACGAGAGTTGTCCATTAAATCATGCTGGTAGTTGTGATTTTGTCCAAGAGGCGTTTGGTTAGCTTCTTGTTCTGGATGGGCCATACCTCTGACTCCTTTCGTCATTGTTGTGTAATGGACCACATTACCTGCTCCTTGAGGTCCCAATCTGTGAACCAGAGAATATGGAATGCTTCTATAATATGCTGATGTCTGTCTGAGCCCAGATGCAGCTCCATTATCCTCTTGGACTCCATCTACCGACTGCCTTTGCCCTTCTGAAAGTGGAAAAATGTTCCTGAAATCACTGTTCACATATCTGGCTTGATACTCTTCTGACGGTTTATGTACAGCACGCCACACGTCCGGAGGCACATCTTGAACGACGACATTTCTCTTCACTCGATCGACGCCGTTCCTTCGTTTCAGTGTCAACTGCTTGTCCTCCAATGCTGGGATCACAACCTCATTTGGACTGCGGGACGTCAGAGGAGTGAATTTTTCAGGAAATTCGGGAGTTGGTGAGGTGACCTTCTCAGGCATTTTGTCAGTGAGAGTTGTCACTGTTTCATCCGTAGGCAGTTCACCATCATCAGCAGCTGGTTGGAGTTGGGTACTAGAGCTGGTCGTTGCTTGGGCATGATGAGAAAGAAAATTGGCTGCACTGCTGAGTATAGGATCAGCGAACTGCACCGTTACTGGTTCTATGCTTTGGTTCATGTCACCAGTGAACATGTCAGTATCATCCGTTATGTGACGCCCTTCTTCTTTCACCAAGAGCAAGAGACCAGTTTTGTTACCATCGATAGCAATGAGTGGTTCCAGAAAAACACTGTTGGATGACGTTGCATTACCCTCATCCAAATAGAGAGGCACCCCAATTCTTTCCAGGTTCTTTGATGCCACGTCCGCATCACTCTCATCCCCGGTCAGTTTCATGGTGTTCAATAAATTCAACCAAAACTGCCCACTGGCCATCGAATTTCTTCTTCTCGCGACATTCTCTGCGGAAGAAACTGACTCTGGAGAATCTTCAGGGAATCCTGAGGTGTTCACAGATTTTTCCAGGAAGTAGCCTTTCACCTCGCGGTTCGTAAGAAAAAATGGAGGATCCACACGCCTTACACAATCGCCTTGTGATAGAATAGCATAAGCTACTAGTACCAGAGCCGCTACATGAGTACCACTTCGCCACTCCATTTCCGTTCACTGTTGTTTCAAGCCTTTTCTTCCTGTTACAAAATTTTCCTCTGCTACCGCTGTACACACCAGCGTGACAGTTCAAAGTGTTTGGTTATGGAGCAGTTCTGAAAAAGAGGTGACAGCTTGATACTAAAACAGATGTCACTCACGCACTTGACGCAGTCTGCGTGTAACGTTACCTCTTGTCTGGGACACACACGCACGTTTCGAGGTTCGAACTCCTTTTCTTGGCGAGGAGTTCCACTTTGAAGGCTTTTCTCACTGTCACAGACGCCGATCACACACACAAAAGTAACACGACTCCGCTGACTTGCTGATGACAGATGATCGACCGCGACGCCTCCAACGCTGACAGAACTACGCTGGGTGACTTCCGAAGACTCTGTGAGCGCACAGAGCAAGGTCGGCCGCTGTTATAGGTGGCAGCGGCCGAGGGCGGTGTGTAATCTACTGGAGACGCAGACTGTGGCGAGTGGTCGTGGTCGAGAAATCGTGACTAATGCCAGGGCGAACCCTCACACGACCAGCGGAGCGAGTCAGAAGGACTCCCTGCTAGCTAGTAATTCTTTCTGGTGTCGCTTTCTAAGGCCCACTTCGCATCTCTGGCAGTATTTTCTGTCCGGGCCGGTTTCACCTGAAAGAAACTGACCACGTGCGCGTAGGAATCGCACTCTGAGGATTCCGTACAGACTTAATAATGTATACAGAAAGCTCATCCATCCCTCTTGTTCCATTACAAAACAAATATTTCTGTACTTGCTGCGGAGGTTGGCCACGCAAACAAACTTGTTACTTTAGAGAACGTTTTCATTTTAAGTCTGAGATCGAATAACAAATGTCGAAAGAAATATTTTCTTGTGTCATATAATTGTAAGTTAACAATTTTCCTACTTTTTTTCTTCTAAATGTACTGTGAAACATTGCTTTTTGTCATATTTCATGACTAAGTCACCGACAAAAAAAAGTACCCCATGGGTTTCAGACAGACAGTCTGCAAGTATCACGTGACATGAATGATAGAGATTTTTTATTGTAACACCGCCAAGCGATCGTAGATCTTAGAATCTGACATAAATTTGAACTTGATATATCTATCCCTTCCGGAGGAAAAGGGGATCTTAACAGACGGACAGAAAATTGGATGTTGTTCTGGTGATCTTCAGTCCAGAGAATGGTTTGATGCAGCTTTCCATGCTATTCTATCCTGTATAAGCTTCTTCATCTCCCAGTACCTACTGCAGCCTATATCCTTCTGAATCTGCTTAGTGTATTCATCTCTTGGTCATTTTTACCCTCCACGCTGCCCTCCAATACCAAATTAGTGATCCCTTGATGCCTCAGAATATGCCCTACCAACCGATCCCTTCTTCTAGTCAAGTTGTGCCACAAATTTCTCTTCTCTCCAATTCCATTCAATACCTCCTCATTAGTTATTTGATTTACCCATCTAATCTTCAGCATTCTTCTGTAGCACCGCATTTCTAAAGCTTCAATTCTCTTCTTGTCTAAACTATTTATCGTCCACGTTTCACTTCCATACATGATTGCACTCCATACAAATACTATCAGGAACGACTTCCTGACACTTAAATCTATACTCGACGGTAACAAATTTCTTTTCTTCAGAAACGCTTTCCTTGCCATTGCCAGTCTACATTTTATATCCTCTCTACTTCGACCATCATCAGTTATTTTAATCCCCAAATAGCAAAACTCGTTTACTACTTAAAGTGTCTCCTTTCCTAATCTAATTCCTCAGCATCACCTGATTTAATTCGACAACATTCCATTATCCTCGTTTTGCATTTGTTCATGTTCATCTTATATCCACCTTTCAAAACACTGTCCATTCCGTTTAGCTGCTCTTCCAGGTCCTTTGCTGTCTCTTACAGAACTACAATGTCATCGGCGAACCTCAAAGTCTATTTCTTCTCCATGGATTTTAATACCTGCTCCGAATTTTTTTTTTTTTTTTTGTTTCCTTTATTGCTTGCTCAATATATAGATTGAATAACGTCGGGGATAGGCTACAACCCTGTCTTACTCCCTTCCCAAACACTGCTTCCCTTTCATGTCCCTCGACTCTTATAACTGCCATCTGGTTTCTGTACAAATTGTAAATAGCCCTTCGCTCCCTGTATTTTACCCCTTCCACCTTCAGAATTTGAAAGAGCGTATTCCAGTCAACATTGTCAAAAGCTTGCTCTAAGTCTACAAATGCTAGAAACGTATTTGCCTTTCCTTAATCTTTCTTCTAAGATAAGTCGTAGTGTCAGTATTGCCTCACGTGTTCCAACATTTCTACGGAATCCAAACTGACCTTCCCCGAGGTCGGCTTCTACCAGTTTTTCCATTCGTCTCTAAAGAATACGTGTTACTATTTTGCAACCGCGCCTTATTAAACTGATAGTTCGGTAATTTTCACGTCTATCAACACCTGATTTCTTTGGGATTGGAATTATTATATTCATATTGAAGCCTGAGGGTATTTCGCCTGTCTCATACATCTTGCTCACCAGATGGTAGAGTTTTGTCAGGATTGGCTCTCCCGTGGCTGTCAGTAGTTCTAATGGAATGTTGTCTACTCCCAGCGCCTTGTTTCGACTCGGGTCTTTCAGTGCTCTGACAAACTCTTCGCCCGCCGGAGTGGCCAAGTGGTTCTAGGCGCTACAGTCTGGAACCGCGCGACCGCTACGGTCGCAGGTTCGAATCCTGCCTCGGGCATGGATGTGTGTGATGTCCTTAGGTTAGTTAGGTTTAAGTAGTTCTTAGTTCTAGGGGACTGATGACCTCAGATATTAAATCCCATAGTGCTCAGAGCCATTTGAAACATTTTTAATACGCGTGCTATACGAGATTGTTTGGCGCTTCAGTGAATGTCGAAGCATGAGATGCAGTGTGCCTAATAGTGTCTCGAGGAGTTCGTCCACACATGGAGTATTCCCTACTTCAGCATGACAATGCGTGACCACAGAGGCGCGCTGTGACAAGTGCAACAATCCGACGTCTTAAGTTCACTGTCATCAGTCATCCTCCAGACATTCCCGATATGGCCCCATACCATTGTCATCTCTTTCCAGAACTTAAGGAATCCGTTCGATGGCTTCACTTTGATATGTTGTGGCTCCGTCAACAAAGTCAAACATTCTATGTGACCGTATCAACAAGCTTGTTTCTCGTTGGGAGAAACGTATTCGTCGCCAGGGTAACTATGTTGAAAAACAAATATGTAGACATGAAAAATAAATACGCAGAATGATGATAACGTTTGTTTTATTAAAAAAGCTTTAAGAGATTTCACACAAGAAATTACTTTTCAGCGCGCCCTCGTAATAGTCCGGTATGTATTACTGTCTCCCGGTATTCCTTCTATGTAGTTCTGAACCGGATTGTTGAGCACATACTCCATTCCGACCCGATAGTCACAAAACATAGGAGTAATTTTCAAATGCGCGACCATTTGAAAACGGAGCGGGCGAATGGAACACTGTCCTTTTTGCAGCATTCTTGACCTGCTGCGCTTCTTTTGTCGCCGTGTGACTTAATTTCCATTAGCGCCTCTCCACAAGAAACGAGGCCCGCTAATTACCTCCCGCTCCGAGGAAACGTATCGCAGGAACTGTCGGCTGCCGCTCGATATAAAGGAAGACCGCACTCATCCGGTCGCCTTGCTGAAGGCGAAAATAAATATCGCCGAGAACTGTCCTCCAGCTAGGCTTTCCTACAACTGGGTGGCAGTACTCAGTTTAAACGCCAGACTTTTTCCTGCCACTGCTACGATATTAATGTACTGTAAATACATTTTGAGGAGTCCGCCTCGAGCAAAACGAATATCTATGCTTCATTCCGTGTCCAGCACCCGTTTCGATGAAATTACACCATCATCAGCGGGATTTTCTTCATTCCACTGGGAACCACAACATACACTACTAACCATTAAAATTGCTACACCACGAAGATGACGTGCTAAAGGCGCCCAATTTAAACGACAGGAAGAAGATGCTGTGATATGCAAATGATTAGCTTCTCAGAGCACTCACACAAGGTTGGCGCCGGTGGCGATACCTACAACGTGCTGACACGAGGAAAGTTTCCAACCGATTTCTGATACACAAACAGCAGTTCACCGGCGTTGGCTGGTGTAACTTTGTGATACCGAGCGTAAGGAGGAGAAATGCGTACCATCATGTTTCCGACTTTGATAAAGGTCGGATTGTAGCCGGTCGCGATTCCGGCTTATCTTATCACGACATTGCTGCTCGCGTTGGTTGAGATTCAATGACTGTTAGCAGAATATGGAATCGGTGGGTTCAGGAGGGTAATACGGAACGCCATGCCGGATCCCAATGGCGTCTTATCACTAGCAGTCGAGATGACAGGCATTTATCCGCACGGCTGTAACGGATCGTGCAGCCACGTCTCGATCCCTGAGTCAATAGATGGGGACGTTTGCAAGACAACAACCATCTGCACGAATAGTTCGACGACGTTTGCAGCAGCATGGACTATCAGATAGGACAACGTGGCTGCGGTCACCCTTGACGCTGCATCACAGACAGGAGCGCCTGCGATGGTGTACTAGACGACGAACCTGGGTGCACGAATGGCAAAACGTCATTTTCTTGGATGAATCCAGGTTCCGTTTACAGCATCATGATGGTCGCATCCGTGTTTGGCGACATCGCCGTGAACGCACATTGGAAGCGTGTATTCGTCACCGCCATACTGGCGTATCACGCGGAGTGATGGTACGGGGTGCCATTGGTTACACGTCTCAGTCACCTCTTGTTCGCACTGACGGCACTTTGAACAGTGGACGTTACATTTCAGATGTGTTACGACCCGTGGCTCTACCCTTCATTCGATCCCTGCAAAACCCTACATTTCAGCAGGATAATGCACGACGGCATGTTGCAGGTCCTGTACGGGCCTTTCTGGATACAGAAAATGTTCGACTGCTGCGCTGGCCAGCACATTCTTCAGATCTCTCACCAATTGAAACATCTGGTCAATGGTGGCCAGTCACTACTCTTGATGAACTGTGGTATCGTGTTGAAGCTGCATGGGTAGCTGTACCTGTACATCCCATTCAAGCTCTGTGACTCAATGCCCAGGCGTATCAAGGACGTTTTTACGGCCAGAGGTGGTTGTTCTGGGTACTGATTTCTCAGGATCTATGCACCCAAATTGCGTGAAAATGTAATCACTTGTCAGTTCTAGCATAATATATTTGTCCAATGAATACCCGTTTATAATCTGCGTTTCTTCTTGGTGTAGCAATTTTAATGGCCAATAGTGTATCAGTACTGATTGCAGACACGCCCTAAAGAGGAATATCTCTGTATAAATAAAAAGCAGTGTCCTGACTGACTCATCACCACCCAGCCCAAACTGCTAAGGTCAGCTTGAAACTTGGAATGGGTTTTGTCTCATACTGTAGGCATCGTTTAAGAATGAATTTTTCGAAATTATACCGCTAAGGCGGTGAAACAGGAAATGGAACGTCTTTTGAGAATACGT
The DNA here is from genome assembly GCF_023864345.2 of Schistocerca serialis cubense. Taxonomy (NCBI): domain Eukaryota; kingdom Metazoa; phylum Arthropoda; class Insecta; order Orthoptera; family Acrididae; genus Schistocerca; species Schistocerca serialis. Next base: position 29,109,019 of record NC_064649.1, read on the forward strand.
CGCTTACGCCGATTTTGAAGCTAGACCTGTGAGAAGTGATATTTGGTTTCTCTGTCAGAAGTAAAGGAATGTGTTTCATCATTTTTGGAAATTTTATTCTTGTGGTAGTGAAATAGTGGATGAATTTTTTAAACACACCGTTACTGAAAAACTACTAAAGTATTTTTAAAGCTACAGCTACGAAAATTGGTATTTGACTTCTCGGTTAGAAATAAAAGAAAGCGTGATTCACAGTGTTCGGAAATTCAGTCCCTGCAGGAACGAAATAATGGATAAAATTTCTATGGAAATCTATTATATTGTAAGTAATAAAATTATAAACAGCCGACCAGTTGCAATGGATAAAGAAATCTTTACCTAGATTTCAACAAATTTAAATTTGTCTTCTTCAGAAGGTGGCCTAAGGACAATGAACATCATAGCTTACATTAAAAGGTATGAAACTTAAGTCAAGAATAGATTTTAACACATATTAGAGAGCTCTTGTATTACAAAAATATGAGAAGGTCGCGTGGTACTTACAATTTTACATTAGTATGGACTGATGTATCATCGCCGTTTTAACAAGTGTCTGCTTAGATCCATTTGTCCAAATTAAAATATAGCCCTAAAAATAGGGTTTGCATGTAAATATAAATTAGTACATGGATGTTGCAGATCTCACAAGCGACTGAGTGTAATCGGCCAGCGTAGTTACTCTGCGGCCAGGGCAGGTGGCGCTCATGGTGCGAACCATGTGCCGATTGGCGTACAAAAACAACGTGTAAATTATCAGTATTAATAGCGTCCTTATATAAAGTAACAATAAAAAGAAGGAAAGCGTTTAACACTCCCTTTATAACAGTATGGGAGCGTTGGTATCATTAATGTAGTTATACATTGTCCTTAGGCCACCTTCTGAAGAAGACAAATTTAAATTTGTTGAAACCTAGGTAAATATTTCTTTATCCATTGCAACTGGTCGGCTGTTTATAATTTTATTACGTGGAACCGTTGCTTTTGTGCAGCTATGTTTAAAATATTGTAAGTAGTTTTCAACCTAAAATGGCTCTGAGCATTATGGAACTTAACATCTGAGGTCATCAGTCCCCTAGAACTTAGAACTACTTAAACCTAACTAACCTAAGGACATCACACACATCCATGCCCGAGGCAGAGTTCGAAACTGCGACCCTAGCGGTCGCGCGGTTCCAGACTAAAGCGCCAGGAACCACTCGGCCACAACGGCCAGCGTTTTGAACCTAAATATACGATATTTTGCATTCTGCTTCTCTCTTAGAAGTAAAAAAAAAATCCATTTCACTGTTCTTGGAAGTTCAGACACTAACGGGATGAAATGTTTGATGAAAATATTTTATTGTGAAAGCATTTTCACTGCTATATCTATGAAGGTTTGAATTTGGCTTCTCTATCATAAATTTAAAAAATACGTGATTCAGTGTTTTCGCAGATTCAGCCCCTAAAGGGGTGCAATAGGCTACAAAAAATTTTAAGAATATACACTGAAGCTCCAAAGAAACTGTTGTAGGCATTCGTATTCAAATACAGAGATACGCAAACAGGCAGAATAAGGTGCTGCGGTCGGCAACGCCTATATAAGACGACAAGTGTCTGACGCAGTTTTTAGATCGGTTACTGCTGCTACAACGGCAGGTTATCAAGAATTAAGTGAGTTTGAACGTCCTCTTATTGTCTGTGCAAGAACGATGGGACACATCATCTCCGAGGTAGCGATGAAGTGGGGCTTTTCCTGGACGACCATTTCACGAGTGTACCGTGAATATCAGGAATCTGGTAAAAAGTCAAATCTCCGACATCGCTGCGGCCGGAAAAATATCCTGCAAGAACGGGACCAACGACGACTGAGGAGAATCGTTCAACTTGACACAAGTGCAACCCTTCCGCAAATTGCTGCAGATTTCAATGATGGGCCATCAACTTGTATCAGCGTGTGAACCATTCAACTAAACATCATCTATATGGGCTTTCGGAACTGAAGGCCCACTCGTGTACCCTTGATGACAGCACGACACGAAGATTTACGCCTCGACTGGACCTATTAACACCAACACTGGACTGTTGATAACTGGAAACATGTTGCCTGGTCGGACGAGTCTCGTTTCAGATTGTATCGAGTGGATGGACGTGTACGGGTATGGAGACAACCTCATGAATCCATGGACCCCGCATGTCAGCAGGGGACTGTTCAAGCTGGCGGAGGCTCTGTAATGGTGTGGGGCGTGTACAGTTGGAGTGATATGGGACCCCTGATACGTCTAGATACGAATCTGACAGGTGACACGTACGTAAGCATGCTGTCTGATCACCTGCATCCATCCATGTTCATTTTGCATTCTGACGGATTTGGGCGATTTCAGCAGGACAATTAGACACCCCACGTGTACAGATTTGCTACAGAGTGGCTCCAGGAACACTCTTCTGAATTTAAACATTTCCGCTGGCCACCAAACTCTCCAGACTAGATCATTACTGAGCACATCAGGGATGCCTTGCAACGTGCTGTTCAGAAGAGATCTCCACCCCCTCGTTCTCTTACGTATTTATGGACAGCCATGCAGGATTCATTGTGTCAGTTCCCTCCAGCACTACTTCAGACATTAGTTGATTCCATGCCGCGTCGTGTTGCGGCACTTCTGCGTGCTCACGGGAGCCCTACATGATATTAGACAGGTGCAGCAGTTTCTTTGGGTCTCCAATGTGTTTGGTTATATTACACAATTTTCACAGCGAAATCTAGTAAAAGTGGTATTTCACTTCTCTGTAAGATATATGTGTTCCGAGATGAAAGTCTCTATGGAAATACTACCACAAAAACGCAAAAGGCACTATTAACTAAAACCTTGAACTCCAGCTACCAAGATCACATTTTGATCTGCAGGACATTCGAAAAATACCATGTGTCCACGGCCTTAATTACCGAGAAAAGTCTAAAAGACGTCGTAATTTGTTAACACCACCAACATTCTATTAAAGAAAAAAAACTGTGGAGATCGAACATTCTACGCGAGCGAAGGAGCGGGCGCTAAGCTAGTTGTTGATAAGCCGTACGTAATTGCTGGATGGAAACAGATGCTCACTGACATTGTGGTTATCATATTCACAAAACTGTTTCAATAAATACTGTACGTCTTAGCAGCATGTTTGTTAGTTAAAGTTACTGTCAGCTGTAACATCCCCATATCGGCAAAGCAGCGATGAGCTGCGCTTAAGAAACTTTAACTAATCTCTGTGATATACACTACTGGCCATTAAAATTGCTACACCACAAAGATGACGGGCTACAGACGCGAAATTTAACCGACAGGAAGAAGATGCTGTGATACGCAAATCATTAGCTTTTCAGAGCATTCACACGAAGTTGGCGCCGGTGGCGACACCTTCAACGTGCTGACATGAGGAAAGTTTCCAACCGATTTCTCATACACAAACAGCAGTTGACCGGCGTTGCCTGGTGAAACGTAGTTGTGATGCCTTGTGTAAGGAGGAGAAATGCGTACCATCACGTATCCGACTTTGATAAAGGTCGGATTGTAGCCTATCTCGATTGCGGTTTATCGTATCGCGACATTGCCGCTCGCGTTGGTCGAGATCCAATGACTGTTAGCAGAATATGAAATCGGTGGGCTCAGGGTGTAATACGAAACGCCGTGCTGGATCCCCATGGCCTCGTATCACTAGCAGTCGAGATGACATGCATCTTATCCGCATGGCTGTAACGGATCGTGCAGCCACGTCTCGATCCATGAGTCAACAGTTGGGGACAACTATCTGCACGAACAGTTAGACAACGTTTGCAGCAGCATGGACTATCAGCTCGGAGAACATGGCTGCGGTTACCCTTGACGCTGCATCAGACAGGAGCGCCTGCGATGGGGTACTCAGCGACGAACCTGGTTGCACGAATGGCAAAACGTCATTTTTCGGATGAATCCAGGTTCTGTTTACAACATCTTGATGGTCGCATCCGTGTTTGGCGACATCGCGGTGAACCCACATTGGAAGCGTGCATTCGTCATCGCCATACTGGCGTATCACTCGGTGTGATGGTATGGGGTGCCATTGGTTACACATCTCGGTCACCTCTTGTTCGCATTGATGGCACTTGGAACAGTGGACGTTACATTTCAGATGTGTTACGACCCGTGGCTCTGCCCTTCATTCGATCCCTGCGAAACCCTACATTTCAGCAGGATATTGCACGACCGCATGTTGCAGGTCCTGTACGGGCCTTTCTGGATACAGAAAATATTCGACTGCTGCCCTGGCCAGCACATTCTCCAGAACTCTCACCAACTGAAAACGTCTGGTCAATGGTGGCCGAGCAACTGGTTGGTCACAATATGCCAGTCGCTACTCTTGATGAACTGTGGTATCGTGTTGAAGTTGCATGTGCAGCTGTACCTGTACACACCATCCAAGCTCTGTTTGACTCAATGCCCAGACGTATCAAGGCCGTTATTACGACCAGAGGTGGTGGTTGTGGGTACTGATTTCTCAGAGTCTATGCACCCAAATTGCGTGAAAATGTAATCAGATGTCAGTTCTAGTATAATACATTTGTCCAATGAATACCCGTTTATCATCTGCATATATTCTTGGTGTAGCAATTTTAATGGCCAGTAGTGTATTTTGTTTAAAAGAAATTAATGATGGTTTTACGACTTCCTCGCTGCCGCGTAGGAGACACACTTCTGTTTTACCTCTAGTTATGACTAGACGCCTTTCGTCTTTACAGGTGCAGAAATCATTTTGTACTGTGCAACTTTTTACGTAAATATCGGTACAAGTCGTAGAAGAGTGAACGCACCTTAACGTGCACAATACAGTCGTGACACCCCCGTTCCCCTTTGTTATACCTCAGTCTACAAACGGTCGCGGAAATTTTACAGGACAAATTAATGCAGCCTTTTGACGGCAGGCGTGATGCTATCGCTCCAAGCATCTGGCATGTAGTAACGGAGGAATGGCATGAGATAAGCTGCGAATTCGTTATTTTTAATACTGTTACTTCCATATTTCCCAATCACTAAACGTGTTAGTTAGTTCTCCAATACGAATAGGAAAGTGCAATTAAAATAATATCCCATCTCCTTTAACTGTCAACGTAGAGGCCGAGTCAAGAGGAGAGGTACCTGCTTTGAGGGTAACAGTATCAGTGCTTGGGAACAAAAAATTCAAATGGACATAGGCATAAGCCGAATGGTTTTCGAGACAACACATTTAATATCACTTCTGTTCGTTTTACTGGAATACTTCGGAAAGCTCAGTCTCCAGTGATAACGTGTCACAGTAGAAAATTAAACAACATTAAGTTTCCTACAGAAAATGTCCTTTTTTTCTCTCTAAGACTGTTTGCCGGCCGCTGTGGCCGAGCGGTTCTAGGCGCTTCAGTCCGGAACCGCGCTGCTGCTACGGTCGCAGGTTCGAATCCTGCCTGGGGCATGGATGTGTGTGACGTATTTAGGTTAGGCACGTTTAAGTAGTTCTCAGTCTAGGGGACTGATGACCTCAGATGTTAAGTCCCATAGTGCTCAGAGCCATTTGAACCATTTTTGAACTAACTGTTTGCTCGAAGAGAGTACGAAAATAGGAGCAGGAGTAATCCACTAAATCCGCTAAATTACAGGCCCGTGTCATTAACGTCGATATGCAGCAGGATTTTGGCACATACATTGTGTTCGAACATTATGAGTTACCTCGAAGAAAATGGTTTATTGACAAAGTCAACACAGATATAGAAAACATAATTCTTGTGAAACACAATTATCTCTTTACTCGCACCAAGTGCTGAGTGCTATTGACAAGGGATTTTGAATTGATTCCGTATTTATGGATTTCCGGAAGGCTTTTGACATTGTACCACAGAAGCGGCTTATAGTGAAATTGCTTGCTTACGGAATATCGTCTCAGTTATGTGACTGGATTTGTGATTTCCTGTCAGAGAGGTCACAGTTCGTAATAACTGACGGGAAGTCATCGAGTAAAACACAAGTGATTTCGATATAAAAGATTTTGGAAACAATCTGACAGCCGTTTTAGGTCGTTTATTGACTAGTACAGTCGTCAGAAGATCATAACAAATTGTAAAACGATTTAGAAAAGATATCTGTATCGTGTGAAAATTGGCAACTGACCCTAAATAACGAAAGTGTGAGGTCATCCACTCGAGTGCTAAAAGGAATCCGTTAAACTTCGGTTACACGATAAATCAGTCAAATCGAAAGGCCATAAATTGAACTAAGTACCTAGGAATTACAATTACGAACATCTTAAATTTGAAACACATAGAGAATGTTGTGGGGAAAGCTAACCGAAGACTGCCTGTTACTGGCAAGACACTTACGAAATGTAACAGATCTACTAAGGAGACTGCCTACACTACGCTTGTCCGTCCTCTTTTAAAGAATACTGCTGCGCGGTGTGGGATACCTACCAGATAGGACTGACTGAGTACATTGAGGAAGTTCAAAGAAGCGCAGCACGTTTTATATTATCACGAAATAGGACAGAGAGTGTCACTGAAATGATACAGGATTTGGGTTGGACACTACTAAAATAAAGGCGGTTATCGCTGCGGCGGTATCTTCTCACGAAATTTCAATCACCAACTTTCTCCTCCGAATGCGAAAATATTTTATTGACGCCGACCTACGTAGGGAGATACGATGATCACAATAAAGTAAGGGAAATCAGAGCTCTCTCTGAAAGATATAGGTGTTCCTTTTTTCCGCGCGGTATACGAGATTGGAATAATAGAGATATGTGAAGGTGGTCAGGCGCTTCAATGTGATTAGCAGAGTTTCCATGTAGATGTAGAAAATACTAAAATACACAGTTTGAGTCGTAACACGGCGTCCTGTTGGAACGTCCCCTTTCAAAATTGAAAATGACAGTACTGCAAAAACTCTTACATTATTTGATACAGAGACAGCTGAGTAAAACTGAACGTACTCAGACATTTCTCTCTTTACTTATTCTGATCAACACTAAACTGACACACAATATTTTAGCGCAACGCAATCTGACTTTCAATAATCCCTACAAAAGAATGGCCCTGACTAACAGTAACCTATACCTTTAATGAATCACTTACCTCACAAAAATCTTCGTTACTCGAACTACTGCAATACACCGAGCGCCAATACTGCCAGCTAAATAAAAGATTCAAACTACTGAAGGCACTAACTACTGATAGGCATAGTTAGCAAATGAAAGATTTTGATAGAGAACAAACAATGTATTTACCTTAATAGCGTTCAAAAGTCATAATATACGAAGGTAACTCCAAAAGTAAGGTCTCCTATTTTTTTTAAAAGTACATGAAGCTGTTTATTTCTACAACGTTTTACATCAGTTTACAGCTTGAACATTTAGCTATTTTTCGACATAATCACCATTTCTGTCGATGTATTTTTGTAGGCGCTGTGGCAGTTTTTGTATGCCCATGTCATACCAGCTCGCCGCCATACTGTTCATAAAGTTATGAACCTCTTCTTTCACCTCGTCGTCGGAGCTGAATCGCTAGGACCACAATTAACGGTGACAGGTACTGTGAGACTCTGGAAAAACTCAAAGGGGCAATTCAGATCTGGAGAAGAGCAATGTTGAGCAAGGGTGTACACATTCTCCATGACAACGCTCGCCCACACATCGCTCGGCAAACCGTTGCTCTCCTGCAACAGTTTCAGTGGAGCATAATCACCCACCCACCCTATAGTCCTGACTTGGCTCCCAGTGACTATCACCTGTTCCCTAGGTTAAAACAACATTTGGCCGGAAAGCGATTCAGCTCCGACGACGAGGTGAAAGAAGAGGTTGATAAGTTTCTGAACACCATGGCGGCGAGCTGGTGTGACATGGACATACAAAAACTGCCAAAGCGTCTACAAAAATACATCGACAGAAATGGTGATTATGTTGAAAAATAGCTAAATGTTCAAGCTGTAAACTGATGTAAACCATTGTAGAAATAAACAGGTCTATGTACTAATAAAAAAAATAGGAGACCTTACTTTTGGGATTACCTTCGTATGATCTGGTGCATTTAACTTCGAAAAGAATTGGCTGCGGTTAAACCCGCGTATTTGTCTCGAACTTTCTCCCGGTTTGCACCGCCTGCATTTCGTCATATCTCTGCCGATTTCAGATGCATTTCAGTTAATTCAGAGCTGCACACGATTTTTACACTCACGTCCAGAAAAAACGGCACACCTTAGACGACTAGAGATAGGACGTTCATATTCACTGGACATGTACTTTAATATGTTCAGCAAAAATGAGCAGCATTTAAGCCACATCGGCCTGCGGGTTATAACAATACCTCCACTAAGAGATAATTAGTTCAAAAATTATCACGTCGCGCACTCAAAGTATGATCTTTTTATTGCGCAACTAGAAGGTCTTTAATGTGGCAGGTACTGCTACATCAATTGATTACAGTCACTGGTGAAAATTAACAATAATATCACTTATCTTGTATTTGCAATCCAACGACGATCTCGCTCAGCTTTGGCGCGTAATTAAAAATGTTGTCTACGTAGCATCACTATCTCTGTTGGTGCGAAAGGCACTCGGATGTCAATTGCGCCGACATGAACAACTTACGTAGACAATCTTTCAGGATTAATTTGATGATTTATGTTTTTCATTGCATTGTGCTTCATAGTTTTTTAAACAATGGTCACTTGAAAATAATTGTTGACACTTACGTTTCACAAAAATTCACATTTCTTAAACTTTTTATACTTTCGCATGTTCAAAACACTACTTCGTCATACAATTTCGCAGCCGTTACTGCTCTTAATAAGACTCGCAACATTTTTCACTGTCATACTCATCTTTTCATTTCCAACACAAAGTCAAGACTGTTCATATTCAACACAAAAACTTAACTACTCTGTACGCTTCCGCGCCAAAAAGTCACAAACCAGCATCAAAGATAACAATAAGGACAAAGATATTCACACTAGATATGATATAGATTACAACATCTCAAAATATCGACGCACATACATATAAAAATGAAACCAAACTTGAATAGAGTGAAAAATATGGGACATTACGTAGAAAAATATTCATTAATCTACGGTATAGAAAAATAGGGTAGGCGGGTGGTAATGGTTTCGCAAGTAAAGAACCATTACAGGGTTCAAGGTAAACATCGATATCGCGCGACACAACACCACCCACTTCAGCAGATGTGCAGAATTCCACGCAGACATATGCGCGAACCATACCGTTACATCGGCGAGTTTGAAAGAGGACGCTTTATTGGCATAAGAGAATGTGATGCATGAATCCGTGAAACTGCTGCTCAGATAGGACGAAATGTTTCAACTGTGCAACGGATGTGTGCAGAACGGTTCACTAAAGGCCATAGAATATACGAGATGGGTCAGCTCGCACCACCCAGACCATCACTACCTTTGACGAACGTCCAGAAACACGCTACACGACAATGGTGTATGGAACGGCGTCAGTGGGGACAGGATTGCCATCAGATAGTGATTTCGGGCGAATCCACGTTCTGTTTGTTTGAAAATCGCGGCCACATTTTGATTCACCGCGGACGGGGGAGCGGCATCACAGTGACTGCATTCTCGCAAGACATAAAGCGCCAACTCGAGGCGTTATGGTGTGACATGCTACTAGGTACAACCACAAATCGCAGTTGGTGCGTGTCCAGGTCACTGCGACGAGTGTGACTTACGTGAATGACATCCCGCGACCCACAGGCATTCTCTTTCTGCACAACACCCGTGACACCATTTTTCAGCAAGACAATGCATGACCACATGTTGCCGCACGGACACGTGCCTTCTTGGTGCCACAGGATATCAGCCTTTTGCCCTGGCCTGCCAGGTCACCAGTCTCGTCGCCAATCGAAAATGTGTGGCGTGTGGCAAGACGACGGGTGCAGTGCTGTGACCCAATGCCGACGACCACAGATGAACTTTGGAACCAGGAGAATGCAGCATGGATGGCTTTACCACACGACGCCATTCCCGCCTTATACGCGTCGATGCCATCACGCGTAGAACAAGTTATCAGGACCCATGGCGGACCCTGTGCCTGCTAGGCAACAGGGAACATGTTGAACCGAGGTGACTGAAATGCTAATCAGTTCTACAGTACATACTAACGTACATGTCCAGGCAGTATGAACGTCCTACCTCTCGTCGTTCAAGACGTTTTGTTTTTTCTGCTCATGAGTGTAAATTCTTGGAAATTCGGTTCTATTTTTTTCTTCTAGACGCCCTTGTGACCACGTCCTTGCTTCTATGCCATGCGTGTACCTACGGTTTTTATCTGTGCTGCTGCCCAGGTATCAAAACGTATGTATGTACGGCGTCTTCAAGATTCTCACTCCTGGTTCTAACATTTACTCGTCCAACATATCAGTTTGCTTTCGTCCATTTGGCGGCCACAGTGAGTACTGACCCGAAAATACACTACTGGCCATTAAAATTGCTACACCAAGAAGAAATGCAGATGGTAAACGGGTATTCTCTGGAAAAATATATTATACTAGAACTGAAATTTGATTACATTTTCACGCAATTTGGGTGCATAGATCCTGAGAAATCAGTACACGGAACAACCACCTCTGGCCGTAATAACTGCCTTGATACGCCGGGCCATTGAGTCAAACAGAGCTTGGCTGGTGTGTACAGGTACAGCTGCCCATGCAGCTTCAACACGATACCGCAGTTCATCAAGAGTAGTGACAGGCGTATTGTGACGAGCCAGTTGCTCGGCCACCATTGACTAGACGTTTTCAGTTGGTGAGAGATCTGGAGAATGAGCTGGCCAGGGCAGCTGTCTAACATTTTCTGTATCCAGAAAGGCCCGTACAGGACCTGCAAAATGCGGTCGTGCATTATCCTGCTGAAATGCAGGGTTTTGCAGGGATCGATCGAAGGTCGTAACATATCTGACATGTAACGTCCACTGTTCAAAGTGCCGTCAATGCGAGCAAGAGGTGAACGAAACGTGTAACCAATGGCACCCCATACCATCACGCCGGGTGATACGGCACTATGGCGATGATGAATACACGCTTCCAGTGTGCGTTCACCGAGATGTCGCCAAACACGGATCTGACTATCGTGATGCTGTGAACAGGACCTGGATGCATTCGAAAAAATGACGTTTTCCCATCCGTGCACCCAGGTTCGTCGTTGAATACACCATCGCAGGCGCTCCTGTCTGTCATGCAGCGTCAAGAGTAACCGCAGCACGGTCTCCGAGATGATAGTCCATGCTGCTGCAAACGTCGTCAAACTGTTAGTGCAAATGGTTGTTGTGTTGCAAACGTCCCCATCTGTTGACTCATGGATCGAGAAGTGGCTGCACGATCCGTTACAGCCATGCGGATAAGATGCCTGTCATCTCGACTGCTAGTGATACGAGGCCGTTGGGATCCAGCACGGCGATCCGTATTACCCTCCTGAACCCACCGATTCCATATTCTGCTAACAGTCATTGGATCTCGACCACTGCCAGCAGAAATGTCACGATAGGATAAACCGCAATCGCGATAGGCTACAATCCGACCTTCACCGAAGTCGGAAACGTGATGGTACGCATTTCTACTCCTTACACGAGGCATCACAACAACGTTTCACCAGACAACGCCGGTCAACTGCTGTTTGTGTATGAGAAATCGGTTGGAAACTTTCCTCATGTCAGCACGTTGTAGGTGTCGCCACCGGCGCCAACCTAGTGTGAGTGCTCTGAAAAGCTAATCATTTGCATATCACATCATCTTCTTCCTGTCGGTTAAATTTCGCGTCTGTAGCCCATCACCTTCCTGGTGTAGCAGTTTTAATGGCCAGCAATGTATATTGCTGCAAACAGTGCCAGCAAGCAGTGGTCTGCAATGGTGCCGTATATATGGCTGCAATCCTTGTGGCCGCAATGTTGCCGTGCTTTGTTGTCGTCAATAGGCTGTATTTATGGCTCGTGTAAACGTACCACAAGAGACGACAGTCGATGACTCACCCGATACTTAATGCAATGCTCAGGCACGTTTGCTCACTTAGCTAAAGTTTCGTCTTTAGGAAGGGTGAGTGATGTCGGACCGACTCAGGCAAAAGGGGCCGATCGCCACGTGCAGAGCACACTAATGAGGAAGCAGGATTGCGGTTTGACTTCTGCGATTCTCTCCGGGTCTGGCTCCACTCAGCGTCTCGCAGACTAAGCAGTTCTGTTACGGCTTACTCCCGAAGTTGTACCCGATTCCCTAAGTCCCAATTAGCTGCATAGACAGGTAGTCTGTCTTGACTGTACAGCACGTCGAATAACTGCACAACTCAGGTAATCTAATTACGCTCTAGAATGGTGGCCCAGCGTATTAATATATTCGTGTTGAGATGATTCTCGACACCTCACACTTTACGACTATATTTATTTGTTTTGGAAATCCGCCTTGGGCAAAATTAATGTCAGTTTCTAGTCTGGGTGATGTTACGCCATAGTTAAGTAGTTTTCTTTTCCTCTCCTGTGTAGCACAACTAAATGGCGGAACATTTCACGTATTGTGGTTGTCAGATTCACAAGATTGTTTGAACAATTTTGAAACTTTTTAATACTTCTCACTTTCAGAAGGGATTTTCTCTCTCTTTATTTTGTACATCTTGCTACGGCGATGGTCGACAGTACGTACACATTTATAAAATGCATGACACTGTGCTGCCTGTAATGTTGATATTTCATTTTGGTATCGGTTTCGGTTCTGAACCATCATCAATGGCATTTGTAGAACGTACAAAAGTGGACAAAGTGACAGTGCCAAATGAAATAAGAAAAACCGAAGAAATATAAAATCTATCAAAATACTCAAGAAAAATATCACAGATCTATCACATGTCATACCACTTTAAAAATAAATCCTCAAAGGAAACCGTAATCGCCAAAACACTGTACGTAATATAAAAGCAAAATCGTAACACGACAAAAAAATTATGACACATTGACCCAAGGACAGCAAGTGATGTACAGCAATACAAGTGAAAGAACTTCGAAGTCAAAGACGGCAGTCTTGACCGAATCAAAAGACTATGCGATTAAATAGTTATGTGATAATCAAATTACAAAACTGAAGTATTACCGGACCTCCACTTGATTGAGATGTTATATTATTTTGCCAATTACAGTTTCAAAAAAATGGTTCAAATGGCTCTGAGCACTATGGGACTTAACTTCTGAGGTGATCAGTCCCCTAGAGCTTAGAACTACTTAAACCTAACTAACCTAAGGACATCACACACATCTATGCCCGAGGAAGGATTCGAACCTGCGGCCGTAGCAGTCGCGCGGTTCCAGACTGTAGCGCCTAGAACCGCTCGGCCAATTACAGTTTCCTGTGATAACTTATCGTTAAAGCATACATGATATGTGATACATCTGTGATAATTTTCGTGAGTGCTTTGATCGATTTTAAATTTTTTCGGTTTTTCTTAGGCATTCTCACATTGTCCAATATTGTATTTTGTACAGCTGCCGTTGATGTTGGTTCAGAACCGAAACCGGTAGGAAAATAGCATTATTACAGGCAGTACAGCTTCACGAATTTTTTAAAATATTTTTGACTATAAATATTTTAACGTTACACACTGCGCAACGGAATTAAAGAATCAATTTGTCAAAATCCCGCAATAGCCTCCCATTGCGACGTTTAAGTTTGAAATTTGTCTCAAAGGTGCCTACAGCCTTCCTCTATAACATGAATACGAACATGGTATCTGTTCTTTCGGACATGTCCGTAAGAACAGATACCATCTTTAAATAGATGAGGCTTACCGGCCAATGATCTTCTTCAGTGCGGATGCACTCACATTGCCCGAACTCTTACGGAAATCTGTAGGTTGATTGCTGCGATATACATTAAGTTGGAAGTGTGGGTATCACGGGAAACGTGCCAGAGATAAGCCCCTGCATTTGCACTATCCTCTGTGTCCTCGGTTGCTCAGTCGGATAGAGCGTCTGACATATAAGCAGGAGATCCCATGTTCGAGGCCCGTGTAGTGTCCCTTTTGCAATATTCACCATTATCGAGGTGAAACATAAATAAAAATGACTGTATGTGACTCAAAATGAACTACAAACATCGATTTATCTGCGAAACGTAATAACACTAACTGTAAAAATATACAATATAGATCGATAGATGCAGAAAAGACATTTCTATTGTATGAGATTATAATGTGTAAGTAATTAAACGAAGTATTATCTTTGTAAGAGTATAAAAAACAATACCATGCTCATTCTTCTGTCTAGTCTGTTTTGTTCTGTTCGTTCTGGTGTTAGCTGGAATAAGGTACGCAAGCTATTGTGTTGCGCTAGCATTTGTTTTTGTCGTAGCGTAATTGCAAATATTTAATGGTGTAAACTGTGTCCTAGTAAGAATGTATTAGTATAAAGTGATCTCCGTGTGTTATTTCAAGGAACCTACGCCACATTTATCTTATGAAAAGAATATTTAATGAAAATTATTTAGCATGTTTCCAGCTGCTGCGGAGCGAGTAACAGTGATCTCTGACTTAACAATTAGCCGCCATTAGGCGGTACATTAAAAATATTTTTTCACAGCACAATGTCTGATAGCCGGAGCGGAAGAAATTATGTAAAAATATTCAGTGAGATTGATTGAAGGAATCCAGTGAAATAATTTTATTAAAACTTGTCTATTTTCTGTGCTAGTGAACTGGAGCTGAGTAATACTACGCTATGGCCTTTACAGTAATTTGTAGGGAGCCTGGCGCTCGATAAAACCTGATATAATACGTAATTGGCAACCTACGAAATTCATTATTTTGCTTATTATATCTCTTTTGTATTTTTTTGAAAGCTAAACGTAAAAACTAACTTCACTAAAAATCAGTAACAGATCACGATCAATCAGAGGACAAACAAATTTACTAGGAGAGTGTTTCCTCTAAATAAATAGTTACATTATTTTTTTAAGAGATATAATACCCGGTCGGGGCACACATTTTCAATTGTCCCCGTTGATATTTATCAAGGCCTGTAAGCGGCTAATGGTCAGGATTTCATAGTGATTTCGTTCCTATATAATGGTGGAAATGCGTGGCGTCCTGTGACGTCACGCCCGGGCTCGACGACGCTTAAAATGGCACAGAACTGAGAGGTTCATGTGGTGTCAAAAATAGGGTACTGGTGTCACATTGGCACAAAATTTCTCCACAATTCTCCCCGACGTCGCCGTGAACAAGACGGGAAGGACCCCACCTTACCCACATTTCACCCCTGCTTTTGACGCCTCTGCGATAGAGATCAAAACCGTGAAACCCAGCGTTGAAATCGCGTGGTTTTCTTATGCGTAGCCGAAGAAAACATTTCAGACTCACCGCCCGTCAGAACCGGCACGAAAAGGCTTCATAGGGTGCCATAAAGGCCGCAATGAAACAATCTCTTCCCTTAGGGCGTCGATTCCCACCCATTTCGCGGCCGAAAACAACAGTGCGCAGTGCGATGAACAATAGGAAGGCGTTCTTGTCCAACTTTAACGGTGCTGACACCCACGGACGTTTCAACACTGCTCTAAAGACATTGCGGGGCTGCATCCTCATCGAACGTGAGCTCCCTGCTTCGGAGTGTAGCGCGACTGCAAATTGCTCACGTACGCATGGTGGAACCACTAAGGACCGTTCAAAACCATTCGACGAAATCTGAACGTGATCCGAAGTAGCAAATGGTACCCACGCTTTTTCAGACCTCGCGTTTTGCGCCCTCCTATGGCGTGGTCATGTAGAAGTCCGACATTAAACTGTTCGTGAATAAACGACAAAGAGCACCTCTAACATCCTCAGTCCGCCAACATTCTCGGCGCCAGCCGTGCACCTTTGCTGAGCACGTTACCTGTAGGCGCCTGAGGGTTAGGCAACCGCTTCGTCACACTACAGATAGGGAAATCAACGCCCCAGTGAGAGGAGTGGTTTCAATGATGCCCTTTATGCTACCACCTAACGCATTTTCCTGTCGATTCTGAGCGACGGCGCGTCTGAAACGTTTTCCTCGGCCAGTCGTAGAAAAAAATCGGTTGATTTAGACACTGAGTGTTGCGGTTCTGGTCTACATCGCAGGGGCGTCAAAATAAGGCGTGAAATATGGGTTAGGGGGACTGTGACGACCTGTCCAACACGCGACACGACCAAGGTGAAGTCTGGCAGAATTGTCGTGAAATTTGGTGCGAATGTGATATTATGAACCCACTTCACACCTTACACGAACTTCTGAGCTGTGGCTGGTCTCACTATACAGCACCAGTTATAGCCATTACACAATACCGTGATATTTGTAAGTAGGCTGTTTAGGTTTTTATGTTGGTAGCGCCACGTAGCGCTCTCTATTAAAATCGCTGACTGCGCAGTGTGCAGTCTGTGGCTGGTTGGACGCGTTATTAGAAGTTATTCGTCACTGCAGTGATGGGCAGTTGGATGTGAACAGCCCCTAGCGTTGGGCTGTTGGAGGTGAGCCGCCAGCAGTAGTGGATGTCGGGAGAGAGATGCCTGAGCTCTGAGACGTTAATATAAGCGGACGGTCTGGACGCATGTCCGTCAGAAAAGGGAATCTGTTGAACTGGATGTCACGAATTTATACGATTTGCGACAATGAAGTAATGAGACTGATGTGAAAAAAAATGTTGCTTACCTTTTAATCAATTCTCCTTCAAAGTAGTTCCCTTTAGATTGCACACACTTTTTTCCAGCGCTTCTCCCATTGATGGTAACGTTTCTGGAAATCATCTTCTGTAATATTCTCCAAGACCCTCGTCACAACTTTTTGGACATCTTGTGTTGTTTGAAAATGGTGTTCCTTGACCGCCGTTTTGATTCTTGAAAATAGAAAAAATCGCACTGAGCTATATCTAGTGAATAAGGTGGCTGCGGTAGTACTGAAATTTGTTTTGAGGTTAAAAATTGCTGTACTGACAGAGCAGTGTGGGATGGCGCATTATCGTGATGCAGAATCCAATTATCAGCAATGTTGGGACGGACACAAAGAACTCATTTACGAAGTCTTTCTAAAATTTCTTTGTAGTAATATTGGTCAACTGTTTGTCCAGGAGGCACCCACTCTTTATGAACAATTCCCTTGGAATCAAAGAAGCGCACAAGTGTGCATTTCAATTTGACTTTGACATGCGAGCTTTCTTTGGTCTGGGTGATCCCTTTGAGCACCATTGCGAACTTTGGCGTTTTGTCTCTGGATCGTACTGAAAAAACCAACTTTCATCTCCAGTGATGACACGGCTCAACAATTCTGGATTGATTTCCTTTTGCTCTAACAGATCGGCTGCCACATTTTCCGTGTTTCTCGCTGTTGTGGTGTGAGATTTTTCGGGAGCATTTTTGCACAAATCTTTCTCATATCAAGATCTTCCGTTATTATTAGACGAGCCGTTTCTCGATTGATGTTCAGTTCTTCTGCAATCATTTTCACGGATAATCCTCGATCAGATCGTACGAGTTCATGCACCTTGGTCAAGTTGACATCCGTCCGTGAGGTTGTTGGTCGTCCATTGTGGTCTTCAACTTCAATATTCGTTCTGCCTTCCCTAACCATTTTGTGCCAACGAAAAACTTGAACTCTTGACATAACCTCTCCAAAAGCCTTCTGAAGCTTACCGTAAGTTGTCGTCGCGTTTTCACGCAATTTAACGCAAGAAAGAAATGGCATACCGTTGCGCAATATTATGCGGTTCCATTTCCGTGACGAGAGACACAAACACGTGTTAACTTATTACAGCACAACTCACGAGTGAGCAGTTGCATCGATGTGCCGCTTGGACTAGAAGCAGCTTATGGACCAAGGTCAAAGATATTGTGCCTACGCAAGCCTGCAGGGTTGACACATCTTGCAAATAAAATCAGTCATTACTTTATTGTCGCAACTCTTATATATGTTTTCACTTTTGAACACTACTAAGGTAAATACATTGTATGTTCTCTACAAAAATCTTTCATTTCCTAACTATATGCCTATCAGTAGTTAGTGCCTTCAGCAGTTAGAATCTCTCATTTAGCTGGCAGTATTGGTGCTCGCTGTATTGCAGTAGTTCGAGTAACGAAGATTTTTGTGGGGTTAGTGATTCATGAAGGGCATACGTTACTGTTAGTCAGGGCCATTCTTTTGTAGGGATTATTGACAGTCACATTGCGTTGCGCTAAAAATATTGTTTGCCAGTTTAGTGCTGATCAGAATAAGTAAAGAGAGAAGTGTCTGAGTACGTCCAGTTTTACTCAGCTGTTTGAAAATCAAATAACGTAGAAGTTTTACGAACACAGTCATTCTTTTCACTCAAAGGGGAAGTTTCATATTCACATGGGATTAGTTTTCTCAGCGAGTGCGTTGATTTTAACAAAGCAAGTAGAAAGGGGTAGAAAGGCTGGAAACTGTACAGGTTCCTGATTCGAACCCGTGGCCTTTGCCTTACGCAGGCTAGTGCTCCTCAGGTGGTGATGTACTGGCCGAAGTGACACTATCGGGTAATGGCATAACACGTGCTCGTTGATTCGCTACCCAACTCTGATCTGGTTACTTGATATTCTAAGTATATGTTCGAAGAAAGTTCTGAGGGTTATTGTTTTGAGGCAGCAACAATTGTGGAGATGGACTTATCTGTATCGGGGAAACAACTTTATTGCTTTTGGCGTTTTGGTTAAAAAAAGTCCCGTAACATGCTGTTTCATTCCTCTTACCATGTCTAAATACCGTAATGACAAATGTGACTTCTCCTTTTTCCTATTGCTGGAACGTTTCTTTTTGTAGAAACCACGCTAAACATAAACATAAACGACACTATTCGCATTCAGTAATACGAGTTACTGGGCACCTGTCCACTCACCGCGCGGCCGTTGAAGCTTATAACCAGAGTCCAAGACAATGAGTCACGGGACTTCCAGAGCGTTTCTGTATCTTCGCTACTGCAACAACGAAAGGCCGCCGACATGCAGGGTGTAGGGAGAAGTATTAGTGATAAATCTGCTACTTTGCTAATTACTTCTGATGTTCATGAAATTAATCTTTTATGAGTACTAGCCTGTTAGGAATCGGAAGTAATACAACGGTTTTAGACTGTATTTCTTATTTAAATTTACTTTTTTTTTGCAAACTAACAATACAAATGGTCATGCAACAGAAAACAGTTTTCCTTATTGCTATAACATACTGTTACGCATTGTTTATTACGATGTCTGAATCCTCGAACAGTTGTCACACAGCCGGCCGAAGTGGCCGTGCGGTTCTAGGCGCTACAGTTTGGAACCGAGCGACCGCTCCGGTCGCAGGTTCGAATCCTGCCTCGGCAATGGATGTGTGTGACGTCCTTAAAAAAAGTTGTCGCACATACAGGGTAAAAAGCATTTAAACCGACAAACTCTGGGAGGTTGTAGAGGAAATCAAAACAAATATTTTTCCCTAATGTCATTTTTTTCCTACGAGGATTATTTAAACCGGTAGAGGAAGATTTCTCTGGCGGCAAATTAATTAAACCAACAAACACTTTTCCTTTTTTATGACAAAGAGACAATACAACCCAATTTCAGTTACAGTACATTTTCAAAAATGCCTCCATTGACACGTAAATAAAGGTTACATCGTCGGATCATGTTCTGTCTGACACGGGCAAAAACCCCAGAAGTATCGTGAATTGTTCATGCTGCTGCTACTATCCGGGCAACCAGATGCTCTTCTGGTGCAACAGGAGTCGCATAAACAAGGTTGCGCTTCTCTCCCCACATAAAAAAAGTTCAGAGGGGACTGGGGATCGAGCCGGCCATGGTATAGGACCACCTCTGCCAATCCAAGTTTCTGGGAACCGTACGTCCAGGAATCGGCGCACACGATGACTGAAATGTGCCGGCGCCCCGTCATGTTGGAACCACTTGCGTTGTCTTGTAGGGAGCGGGACGTCTTCCAGCAATTCTGGAAATGCTCTGGCGAGAAAATTGTAGTAGTGCCTGCCATTTAATGGCCTGGGTAGCAGATACAGCCCAATTAAACAGTTCCCAACCACACCGACCCACGTATTAACGAAGAACCGCACTTCATGAGCGCTAATAACTGTGGCATGTGGGTTATCCTCACTCCCAACATGCGAATTGTGCATGTTGAAGACTCCATCCCTCCCGAACGTTGCTTCATCGGTAAACAACTCAGAGGATGGAAATGTAGGATGCATTTGACACTGTTTCAGGAACCACTGCGAAAACTCTGCTTTGGGTGGATAATCAACTGGTTCCAGGGGTTCCAGGTTGTGGACACGCTGTAAGTGAAATTGCTCTCGAAGGACTGTTCTTACATTCGTCTGATTTGTCCCCACGTTACGTGCAACTGCGCGAGTGCTGATTGAAGGAACCCGCTCCACATGCTGCAAGACAGCTTCCTCAAATTGCAGCGTTCTTACCGTACGGCGACGTCCCTGTCCAGGTAATCTGCTAAATGACCCGGTCTCACGCAGACGTTGGTACACAGCAGCAAAGGTCTTATGATGCGGGATACGGCGATTAGGATATTGTTGTTGATAAACCCGCTGTGCAGCTCGTCCGTTGTGGTGCGCTACGTAGTACGCACGAACCGTATCAGTGTACTCACTCCAGGTGTATCGCTCCATTAGTAAACAGAGACAATGCACTATTACACTGGTTGACAGCAGTTGCCTACAACTGAAGTGCGTAATACGGCGTCCACCGGTTTAAATAATCCTCCTAGGAAAAAATGACACTAGGAAAAAATGACACTAGGAAAAAATGACACTAGGAAAAAATGACACTAGGAAAAAATGACACTAGGAAAAAATGACACTAGGAAAAAATGACACTAGGAAAAAATGACACTAGGAAAAAATGACACTAGGAAAAAATGACACTAGGAAAAAATATTTGTTTTGATGTCCCTACAACCTCCCAGAGCCCAGAGTTTGTCGGTTTAAATACTTTTCACCCTGTATAAACATCCTCATCTGCGCCGGAATGCTGGCAGAGGACACGGTATGGTGTTAACCAAAACGAGCATTGGATCCATTTAGCTCCATTCTTTTTGCCAACATCACTTGAGTAGGATTTATGCCATGTACCACAAAGCCAATCATCTTCTGTCTTGTCTTTTTTGCGTGTGGTTTTTCTGATCTCTGATCTCGATGTAGAGACTTTTAGTTGCAGTTCTTTTTTGAGACACTTCGCTCCTGAACCTTTCGTTATTCTTTTTTGATTCGCACTTGGCCAGTTGGATTTTATCACTGCTGTTGGCAGTGTCAACAGATCGTTTTCCATGTCTTGTGAAATAGGCCTACTTTGTGTGGGTTGAACAGGCTTATTTGTTAGCTGTGAAGGAACAACAGAATCTCCATACATAGCATTTCTGTTGAAGGGATAAATTCCAGATTTTCTGAAGGCGTTATTGATATTCTTCACACAAAAGCTCTGAATAAAAGCTGGATTTATTGTAAAACTGAAAGTTGATTCTGTTCGGCTTATCAGCCATATTTTCTTTCGCGTACTGCTCCAGTCTTTTGGCCCCGTGAGCCTTAAGTGATCTTGTACACACCCACACCAAGTGGCTGCAGCAGATGCGATGTGTGGACAAGAAATATTAACAAGAACATTTGATTGGCATTAGCCACTGCTATGACATCAGGATTAATATGCAATGCGTGAGAATCCATCAGGAGGATGGCAGTACGTTCAGGAGTGATAGCATCCACAAAAAAATTGAACCGTTCTATTAACAAATCACTGTCAAACCAGGCTTTAGGAGAGATTTTCACTAATGAATTTGGAAGACTGTCATGCTTTACCACATCGCTCCACCGAACTCCTTTGAATACAGTTGTACGTGGAATCCATGTTCCTTTGGCATCGATACAACCTAAAAGTGTCTGCGACTCTCCACGGTCTGCGTAAATTCTCTTGTAAACGTATCGATTTCCTACTGACGTAATTACTTTATTTGCTTTCACGACATAGGTCAAACCAGTTTCGTCGCAGTTCCATAATCGATCAGGCAAGTTCTGAATGTTTAAATCTTCCACCAATTTCTTTAATTTGGTAAAGAAATCACCAATCGTCTCTTCATCTGCCGTAGAAGCCCTGTAAGCGTCAAGGTTCTCAGGAGTTCGCAAAGTAAGATTTTAAAATGGCTCTGAGCACTATGGGACTTAACTGCTGAGGTCATCAGTCCCCTAGACTTAGAACTACTTAAACCTAACTAACCTAAGGACATCATACACATCCATGCCCGAGGCAGGATTCGAACCTGCGACCGTAGCGTTCGCGCGGTTCCAGACAGTAGCGCCTAGAACCGCTCGGCCATTCTGCCCGGCTACATCAACTGGAAATCGCCACCTTGTTCCTCAAACACTCCATCACACTCCTGATGATATGGAGCATTATCTTGTTGAAAAATGCCACTGCTGATCGTCATGAAGCGGTGTATGTGCACGATATTGATTGACCGCCATAGTGCCTTGCACGTGCTTGACTGCACCAATGGATGCCAACGTGAATGTTCCCCAGAGCATAGTGAAACCGCTGCCGTCACACAGAACAGGTGTCAAGGAGCTGTTCCCCCGGAAGACGACGGATTTGTGGCTTCCCAACGTCATGATGAAGAAGGTAACGGGATTCATCAGACCACGCAACGCTTTGCCACTGCGCCAATGTCCAGTGTCAATGGTCATGTGGCGACTTCCATCATCCACTCATGCTCATAAATTAATGATAAATGCGGACTGTGGTGCCACAGAACGTGGAACTGCACAAAACTGGCGTTAATAGCATAGGCACATAGGAACACACACGACACAGATCTGTAAGTCCATGGTATTGGTGATGAGTTGAGAAAACCGTCCCGAAATACATGTGCTACAAAACGCCACTGTTTCTGCGCATGTACCCCGACATCAGCATGGGATATGATCACCACACACACGTACACAGGCCGCACAACGGGTAGGCATACTCTGGATCAGGCGTTCGAGCAGCTGCTGGGGTACAGCCCCACATTCTTGCACCAGTGCCTGTTGGAGCTTCTGAAGTGTCGTAGGGGTTCGAAGACGTGCAGCGATACGTCGACGGAGAGCATCCCAGACGTGCTCGATGCGGTTTAGGTCTGGAGAACAGGCAGGCCACTCCATTCGCCTGATATCCTCTGTTTCAAGGTACTCCTCCACGATGGCAGCTCGGTGGGGCCGTGCGTTATCATCCATCAGGAGGAAGGTGGGACGGCGGCCATACTGGTGCAAAATGACGTCACGTGTGACGTGTTACAGTTCCTCTGTCAAAGACATGCAGTGGTATACGTGCACCAATCATAATCCCACCCCACACCATCAAACCACGACCTCTATACAGGTCCCTTTCAAGGACATTAAAGGGTTGGTATCTGGTTCCTGGTTCACGCCAGATGAAAACCCAGTGAGAATCACTGTTCAGACTATTCTTGGACTCGTCCGTGAACATAACCTGAGACCACTGTTCGAATGACCATGTACTGTACCCTTGATACTAGGCTTTACGGGCTCTCCTGTGACCAGGGGTCAGTGGAATGCACCTTGCAGATCTCTGGGCGAATAAATCATGTCTGTTCAGTCGTCTGTAGACGTGTCTGGAGATAACTGTTCCGGTGGCTGCGGTAAGCTGCCGAGCACGACTACCCGTAGTACTCCGTGGCCGTCTGCGGGCACTGGTGGTGAGATATCGGTCTTCTTTTGGTGTTCTACACTGTGGACGTCCTGTACTGTAGCGCCTGGACACGTTTCCTGTCTGCTGGAATCGTTGCCATAATCTTGAGATCACACTTTGTGGCACACAGAGGGCCCGTACTGCGACCTGCCGTGTTTGACCAGCCTCCAGTCGCCCTAGTATTCTAAACCTCATAACGACATCAATATGTGTTCTTTGAGCCATTTTCAACACACAGTCACCATTAGCACGTCTGGAAACGTCTGCACACTTACTCGCTGCACCGTACTCTGACATGCACCAACACACCTCTGCGTATGTGGACTGCTGCGAGCGCCACTGTGCGACCGCAGGTAAAATGCACCGCATGGTCATACCCTGAGGTGAATTAAACCCGCATTATCCTTAATTTATGAGCATGAGTGTAATTGTCGAAGTCGTGGTGTTAACATTGGCACATGCATGGGCCGTCGGCTGCGGAGGCCCATCGTTGGGAGTGTTTGGTGCACTGTGTGTTCAGACACGCTTGAAAGAACTGTGACAGCCGTCCAAACAACAGGGAACTGACATGCATTGATTCTATGAAATAGTGCACTGATAATGGCTAGGTACTAGCCGAAATATAGACTTGGCAAATAAAACGTGCAAAAAAGGACTCATTGCTGTGGTCTATCATTTGTAAATCATATCACAGTCGTTAAGTGCGCCCACGTTCCTAATGGAAGGTAACCTGATTACAATAATCTTCATTTTCATACATTCGAAACAGGCTGCTGCTCCTGTGTTTCGAATACCAAACTGAATGCAGCTGAATTTCAGTATACAGTAAAGGTTTCTGGCTATGGCGCTAGCTGTATGGTGAGCCCAAGACATTTTCAGATTGACGAATGTAAATGGAAGTTTCATCCCAGATCGACCAGCGTCTTGTCGAATCGCTGTGAGCACGGAACTTGGCGCACCATTCCACAACGTGGTTTTCGAGAGACATGCAGTCCCGTAGCCATCCTTCATTCTCCTGTAGATGTCTACGGGTGTTTGTCCTTCGGCAGCCAAGAAAAGAACAACAACACGTTGGTGCTGTTTGAACGCATTTGGAAAGAATGTCGCCGTAGTTCACGTTTCCGCATTTACCGCACGCACGTCGGAAAGAGGAAAGTCTGCATCTACATTTACACATATACTCCGCTAGCCACCAAGCGGTGTGTGACGGAGGGCACAATTCGCGCCGAAGTCATATTCCCCCCCCCCCCCTGTTCCACTCTCGGATCGCGCGAGGGAAAAACGACCGTCTGATCGCCTTAGTACGAGCTCTACTTTCTCTTATCTCTGAATGGTGGTCATTGCGTGGTTTGAAAGTTGGTGGTAATAATATATGCTCTACATCCTCGGTAAAGTTCCACACAGTAAATGGAATGACACCATTAATAAATATAAACTTCGATCAGAAATCGGTAGCTAAGGTAGAACATTCAAAATTTATAGGTGCATACATTGATGAGGGGTTGAACTGGAAAAAACACACTGAGGATCTGCTGAAACGTTTGAGTTCAGCTACTTATGCTATTAGGGTCATTGCAAATTTTGGCGATATACATCTGAGTGAATTAGCTTACCACGCCTATTTTCATTCTCTGCTTTCGTATGGCATCCTATTCTGGGGTAACTCATCATTGAGTAAAAGAGTGTTCATTGCACAAAAGCGTGTAATCAGAATAATTGCTGGAGCTCATCCAAGATCATCCTGCAGACACTTATCTAAAGAGCTATGGATCTTTACTGAAGCCTCACTATATATATTTCACTTATGAAATTTGTTATTAACAATCCGAACGAATTCAAAAGTAATAGCTGTGGTGTACATGGCTACAACACTAGGAGAAAGTATGATCTTCACTACTCAATGTTAAATCTAACTTTACGTCTACGTCTATACGTCTACGTCTACATTTATACTCCGCAAGCCACCCAACGGTGTGTGGCGGAGGGCACTTTACGTGCCACTGTCATTACCTCCCTTTCCTGTTCCAGTCGCGTATGGTTCGCGGGAAGAACGACTGTCTGAAAGCCTCCGTGCGCGCTCTAATCTCTCTAATTTTACATTCGTGATCTCCTCGGGAGGTATAAGTAGGGGGAAGCAATATATTCGATACCTCATCCAGAAACGCACCCTCTCGAAACCTGGCGAGCAAGCTACACCGCGATGCAGAGCGCCTCTCTTGCAGAGTCTGCCACTTGAGTTTATTAAACATCTCCGTAACGCTATGACGGTTACCAAATAACCCTGTGACGAAACGCGCCGCTCTTCTTTGGATCTTCTCTATCTCCTCCGTCAAACCGATCTGGTACGGATCCCACACTGATGAGCAATACTCAAGTATGGGTCGAACGAGTGTTTTGTAAGCCACCTCCTTTGTTGATGGACTACATTTTCTAAGTACTCTCCCAATGAATCTCAACCTGGTACCCGCCTTACCAACAATTAATTTTATATGATCATTCCACTTCAAATCGTTCCGCACGCATACTCCCAGATATTTTACAGAAGTAACTACTACCAGTGTTTGTTCCGCTATCATATAATCATACAATAAAGGATCCTTCTTTCTATGTATTCGCAATACATTACATTTGTCTATGTTAAGGGTCAGTTGCCACTCCCTGCACCAAGTGCCTATCCGCTGTAGATCTTCCTGCATTTCGCTACAATTTTCTCATGCTGCAACGTCTCTGTATACTACAGCATCATCCGCGAAAAGCCGCATGGAACTTCCGACACTATCTACTACTTTGGCTCAAAAGGGGGGTAAATTATGCTGCCACAAAAGTCTTTGGTCACTTACCTAATGGCATCAAAAGTCTGACAGATAGTCATATAGCATTTAAAAGGAAATTAAAAGAATTTCCTAATGGCAACTCCTTATACTCATTAGATGAATTTTTGAATATAGTAAGTGGGTAACTTCCCCAACCTCCCCCCCCCCCCAAAAAAAAAAAGAAATTAAAAAAATATTAAGTGTCCTGTATTGTTTTCTGTAATGTAATATCTTGTGTAGACACCTTTTATTAACCTGACACGTTCCACATCATTACGAAGTGTCGTATTCATGATCTATGGAACAAGTACTAACCTAATCTAATCGATCAACGCATTTCGGAATTTATTGGGCACCCCCTTCCGTTTAGTGCGCCGTCTAGCTGCGTGTCCCACTTCAAACTTTCTATGAGATTTGTAACGCTCTCGCGATGGCTAAATGTACCAGTCACGAATCTTGTCGCTCTTCTTTGGACCTTCCCAATCTCTTGAATCAGACCCAATTGGTAAGGGTCCCATACAGACGAACAATACTCTAAGACTGGACGAACTAACGTATTGTAAGCTACTTCCTTTGTTGAAGGACGGCATCGCTTTGGGATACTACCAATAAACCGCAATCTAGAGTTCGCTATAACCGTTACTTGTGTAATCTGATCATTCCATTTGAGATCATTTCGAATAGTCACACCCAAATACTTTACTGATGTTACCGCTTCCAAAGACTGGGCATTTATTTTGTACTCTTACAATTTTCGGGATTTTCGCCTCGTTATACGCAGTAGGTTACACTTACTAATATTGAGAGGTGAAGTGCGACAATAATCCCTTGTCTACACGTCGGTGCTTATACGCCCGCATCGAATTACATTGCAGAATCGTTGCAGCAAGGCCCTCAAACGGAAACTTTCTGTTCGCCCCCCCTACAGTTCCCATACAATGAGGGAATAATTCAAAATGAAGTCTTAAGAATTAGGAATTCACTTCAAAAAATATGCTAACGGCGGAAAATGGCCACAAAGATAGTTCCATTTACTCTGGTCTATTGTCCCCGAAGGCTTCGTTGCTACGATGTTTTGTTTTTCACTGATGACATCAACAACTTAACAGTTGCGCCGTTGTAGCTCCCCGGTATGAACGCGTTACTGCAAATAAACTGCAATATTCAAACTTCCGTGTGTCATTCTCATTTCAACCATATCACCTCACCGTTACGTGGTGTAGAAGTTGGTAGCAGTGTGGGAGACAGAGGAAAACTTTTCTCATGGGTGTATGTCTGCTTCTTTTTACCTCTCTTAAAGGCTAAGTACAAACATGATTTTTTTAAATGTAAACATGATTTTTTTAAATGTAAACATGATTTTTTTAAATGTAAACATGATTTTTTTAAATGTAAACATGAAAGAACCTTTCGAATTAATATGTTTCATTGGTCTTCTTGTGTAATAAATATTAAAAATCGTTTCTTCAATTTTCGATGTTGACGTATTGTAAGTAGGCTGTTTAGGTTTTTATGTTGGTAATGCCACGTAGCGCTCTGTATGAAAATCACTGGCTGTGCTGTGTGCAGTCTGTGGCTGGTTGGACTCATTGTTGGAATATTCGCTAGTGAAGTGTTGGGCAGTTGGATGGGAACAGTGCGTTGCGTTGGGCAGCTGGGGGTGAGCCGCCAGCAGTGGTGGATGTGGGGGGAGAGATGGCAGAGATCTGAGCGGACGATCTGGACGTGTGTCCGTTAGAAAAACGAAATTTGTTTAACTGGATGTCACAAAATGTATTTATATATATAATGACTTTTGAACGCTATTAAGGTAAAAATATTGTTTGTTCTCTATCAAAATCTTTCATTTGCTAACTATGCCTATCAGTAGTTAGTGCCTTCAGTAGTTATAATCTTCTATTTAGCTGGCAGTATTGGCGCTCGCTGTATTTCAGTAGTTCGAGTAGCGAAGATTTTTGTAAGGTAAGTCATTCATGAAAGGTGTAGGTTATTGTTAAACACGACCATTCTTTTATAGGGAATACTGAAAAGTCAGATTGCGTTGCGCTAAAAATATTGTGTCAGTTTATTGATGATCAGAGTAAGTAAGGAGAGAAATGTCTGAGTACGTTGAGTTTTACTCAGCTGTGTCTGTACCAAATAACGTAGAAGTTTTCCAGCACAGTAATTTTAATTTTCCAAAGGGGACGTTTCAATATTAACATTGCGATAATTGTACGTGTTTTGTGTAAGACATGGTGTAGCTGTAAGACGATTAACTATCCACATACCATATGACGCAGTCTAAAATTAAAAAAAAAAAATACACTTAGATCTCCGAAGTTTTAATTCCTTCGGAATACAGTAAATGGATTATTCCTTTCATTTCTTCCTTGATACATACGGACGATGGGGTGCTGATAATGAAATGCTCTGCAGTCGCTGCCTATAGAGCTATTCACTGAGCCAACAAGCTAGCGCACAGGAACAGCCGTTTATTTACTCGTTCGGCTTATACAAAGGCAATCATTCATACATTAATAACAATATACTTATACAACTAGGGTAACAATTTTGTTTACAGGTGCTTTTATAATGCTATACAACATTACAAATACTCTCGAGCCACTTTAAGGCCGCGTCACTGAATCTGTGTATGTCTTTCAAATCACCATCATATTCGTACACATCACACACGAGTAAATAGTCCATTGTTTGGATTTTACTACACTCGCATTCAGAGCTGTCTGACAGTTCCCACTTCATCATTAGGTGCTTGCATCCACCGACACCTGTTCTTAGGCGGTTCACAGTTGTCCGCAGTTTCCTTGGGACGTTGAGCCGTTCAATCATCTTGTCGGGGACGTCCACCAAACTGCAGTTCGTGTGTGCACTTGCAACCCACAGTCCCTTCCAGGTCGTTTCTGAGTTGAAGCCTTGAAGCACTTCGCCGAATTTCCAGAAAGCTATCCTGGATTTAAGCCTGTTTGCAGCTGTTAGATCTTCGTGGATGGGGAGGTCCGGGTTGTCTACGATTTTTTGGTATATTCTTAGGGCTACCTGTCATCGCCAGAATACAGAGGGCTATATGTTGGCTAGGACAGGGAGCCACGCGCAGGGGGTGGTCATAGATGTTCCCGAGATTATTCGCATTGTCTTCCTCAGCTGGATGTCCACTCTAGCACTTCTCATCCAGGCTGGTGAGCAGTATTCAGCTTGTCGTGTCCAGACACAGGTGGCAGAGGGAGTAAAGGGGTTACTGGTCAGTCTGCGCTCCCGAGCGGTACAGAGCAGAAAGGGCAATTCACAGTGAAGGCATTCGATTGTTTTCTTCTATCTGAGCCAACACCGGTACAGTCATTTACTAGAAATGCGGGTGGTGAGACTTCGTAGAGAACTCGTTTTGGAGACTCTTGGACAAACAGGATTTTGAAATAGTTGTTTATTCCAGACAGGATTAACTAATACACTGGAGGCTAGTTCTAGGGTCAGAAAAAGCATGAATAACACTGTTACAGCAGAAGCCAGTGCAGAAGTCGCAGGAGTGGATGCTAACCACAGTAGCAAACACTAGCATCATCTTAAGGTAACAACTTAGTTGCAAAACAAAACATACTGAAAGTGACACTGTTCACTGAGGCACTCCGACTGAGAGAGCAGACTTACGCGGAGCTGGACCGAGGCTGGAGTCGACGGACGCGGATTCGACTCCCAGATCGTCTGACTGAGTACTCCGCCAAAATGCGGAATCTAGGGGTTTTAAAGAGTCGCGTGGGGGCACTGTTTTTCCCACTTAAAGCCACCCAGCCAATCCCGCAGGTCTTTTGCAGGTGCCTGCCAGCCACGGTTTAGTTAGGTCCCCTCTACTGCTCCTAAGGCGGGGATGTTGATGCAGTCCGTAATTGGCATCAACATTGTTCAGCTGAAAGCTAAACGTAACTGCTCTGCCAAATATGGCTTGCAACATTTTTGTTATACGTCATTTAGCCCCGCCCCCTCGGGCTCCCCAGAGTGGGGACTGCTAGGGCAACATTTCTTTGGCGTTTTCGCTCTCTTTCTAACTCCTGTGAGCTTCTGACGTTGCTGTTCTCAGGGCTGGTATCAAGCTGGCTTTATACGCCAGTACGTGCCTGTTGGTTACAAAGTTCTACGGTGGCAACCTACCACAGCGTCTAGACGACATATGAAGTTACCTGTTAATTCCTTGATGAGTAACTAGCGCCCTGGGACTGCGTCTGGGGGCGCCTGTATTTTCGCAAGGCTCTCCCCTTACGGTTTACTTCATGTAACAATCTCTCTCCTAGTTTCGTCTGCCCTCAGCATCGTCTCTGCGTCCGCGCCTTGGAGCTCCTGTCCTCCTTTCTCACAGCTTCAGGGTAACACTACAGTAACAAGGAATAATCAATATACTACAAGCTACGCTGTAGACAAGGGCTAGTGCTGATGTCCTCAAACTGCTCGCCCCACATCCCTATGTCGTTCCAGCCAGTTTCGAAAGGATAGCATTTCGGAATCTTAGTTCCTGATTTGTGTCTTCTAGGGGCGCATTGTACGTTAGACTGCGATCTAGTTTCACACCCAAGTATTTAGGCTTATTCTCGTGTCTAACCTGCTGTCCATTCATTCATAGAAAGGTGTAATTTTGTATGTACTTTCCTGTTCGTAAGGTGCATTATTGTGCTCGTTGTTTTGTTGGCGTTTGGATGTAGGTGCCACCTGGAGTAATGTGTGTTCAGGACATCCAGGTCTGCATTCATTGTTTTGTCGAGATCGTTGAAACTTTTACTTTGATACGCGGTAGCCAGGTCGTCAGCGTATGCAAATTTACGTGATTTGGGTGCCTGGCATGTATGCTATACGGAGGTTGAAGACAGCGGGGGCTAGTGCCGAGCTCTCTGGCAGACCATTAATCAGAACCACGCTCTTAATGTTCGAGCCATGAAGTGAGACTGATTTTCCTGCCTGTTAATATGTTTTGAGTAGTGTGTAGGTATGCTTGCATTTTATGATTCTAGTTACCTTGAACAATGGCCCTTCGATCCACACTGTATCGTAAGTGTATCGTAAGCTGATGTAAGATCTGTGAGATCAATCCGGTTTTCATCTTGTTTTGGAAGCCTTTCTCTATGTAGGTTGTAAGGGACTGCACTTGATCGTAGCAATGTCTGCTTGCTCGAAAACCGGCTTGGTATGGTGGAAGGTTGGTGTCGATGTACGGGTGTAGTCAGTAATATTCTCTCGAATAATTTATAGGAGTTGCATAGCAGGGATATTGGTCTGTAGGTCTTTGGGTTATCTCCAGTCTTTCCGGGTTTCAGCACAGCGATGACTTTTGCTTCTTTCCAGATCTTGGGGGAGCACCCGTACTGACATATTCCGTGCAGAGTTTGGCGAACAACCTTCTTCCTAGAGTTCCCAGTTCCTTCAAGAATTCTGGTAGGATCTCGTCAGGTTTCCAGAATCCTGAGCAACTTATTAGTCAGTAATCCAGCCAACATGGACATTGCGAAAGAAGTGGAGACAGAAGAGATTACCCAGGCTCTAGAGGCTAATGAAGAAAGGAACAGCAGCGATGTTGAAGCAGAACACTGTTGCCGCAGTACGCTCAGCCTTTGGAACAGAAAAAAAAACTGACTTGTACTCGTATGTGAACTATTTTATTCTTTGCACCAACTTCTGTGACTATGGTTTTGTGGAAAATCAAACGTTAAAAAACTGTTTCTGCATAATATTCATTTTGAAACGTGACTGAAACAGAAAATTACATTCCTTATAAATTTCTTAAGTCAATCACACACACCGCATTAAGTCGCATATAACACGGGTATCTTAAAATTTAACATTATATTTAATCTGGGCGTCACAAACATGCTCGTTTGACGCAAAGCTACTGAAAAGAAAAATTATTTTCTCCGGCACATACGCTATACATCGCATGTGAAATTAATATGTCCAACTCTTATTCACGCGGCTGCTATACAAAGTAAAATGTCTGCTCTGAAAACCAGTTTGTAACAGCTAAACGCTCTGTTTAATAGTCCATTTCACATGTACAGTTTATACGCTCATGCGTATTAAACCCAGCTTTCCTACAGAGACGAAATGATATGGTTAATACCGTTCTGTGCATATTTGGACACGATTCACTTCCTTTTTCAGTACATTAGACTGTTTTGAAAGGAATACGTATCAATTCAGTCCCAGTATTTGCATTTGTCGTAATAATTACTTGCAGTGTGAATATTTGGTGACAGTCCAATTGAAATAGGACGATGACACGTTATTCGTTCCAAGCATTTCGAACGAGATTTCATCATTGGTCTGAGCAGCTGGTCATTAAAAATCTCACTCCGGTGTTTCAATGAAATCTCATTGTATATACACTGGAGTGCCAAAGAAACTGGTATAGGCATGCGTATTCAAATAGAGAGATACGTAAACAGAGAGAATAATGCGCTGATGTCGGCAACGCCTATATGAGAAAACAAGTGTCTGACGTAGTTGTCAGATAGGTTACTGCTGCTAAAATGGCAGGTTATCAAGATTTAAGTTAGTTTGATCGTGGTGTTATAGTCGGTGCCTGAGCGATGGGACACAGCATCTCTGAGGTAGCGACGAAGTGGTGCTTTTCCTGGACGACCATTTCACGAGTGTACCGTGAACATCAGGAATCCCATAAAACGTCAAACATCCGACATCGATGCGGTCGGAGAAATATCCTGCAAGATCGGGACCAACGACGACTGAGGAGAATCGTTCAGCGTGACAGAAGTGCAACCCTTCCGCAAGTTCCTGCAGATTTCAGTTCTGGGCCGTCAACAAGTGTCAGCGTGTGATCCATTCAACGAAACATCATCGGTATGGGCTTTCGAAGGCGAAGGCCTACTCGTGTGTCCTTGATGACTGCACGACACAAAGCTTTACGCCACGTCTGGGCCCTTGAACACCGACATTGGACTGTCGATGACTGGTCGGACAAGTCTCGTTTCAAATTGGATCGAGCGGATGGACGTGTACGGGTATGGAGAGAACCTCATAAATCCATGGACCCTGCATGTCAGCAGGGGACTATTCAAACTGCTGGAGACTCTGTAATGGTGTGGGGCGTGGGGCGTGTGCAGTTCGACTGATATGGCACCCCTGATACGTCTAGATACTATTCTGACAGGTGACACGTACGTAAGCATCCTGTCGGATCACCTGCGTCCATTCATGTCCATTGTGCATACCGAAGGACTTGGGCAATTGCAGCAGGGCAGTGCAACACCCCACACGTCCAGTATTGCTTCCGTGTGGCTGCAGGAACACTCTTCTGAGTTTAAGCACTTCGCAGGCCACCAAACTCCGCAGACATGAACATTATTGAGCATATCTGGGAAGCCTTGCAACGTGCTATTCAGAAGAAATCTCCACCCCTTCGTACTGTTACGGATTTATAGACATCCCTGCAGGATTCATGGTGTCAGCTCCCTCCAGCACTACTGCACACCTTAGTCGAGCCCATGCCACGTCGTTTTGCTGCACTTCTACGTGCTCGCGGGGGCCCTACACGATATTAGGAAGGTGTATCATTTTCTTTCACTCTTCAGTGCAGATATATGAACTTATAACTGGGAGCAAGGACTTATCAATCTTGGTCGTCCGTTGCCAATCTGTGTGACAGCTTTATCACCAACACAGCATGACAAAGTTTCATATGCCAACCATGGAATCACTGTGCTCTATGTATCCACATAAATAATCAAAGGATCACTGACAACCACCAGCACAAAAATGTTCTTTTATTTAGTCGACTGTAACTACGTACCTTCTGTCCACAAAGCACGCGTGCGCGAGCGGATGTGTGTGTGTGTGTGTGTGTGTGTGTGTGTGTGTGTGTGTGTGTGTGTGTTTCTATCAGTATCAGTGTATTTTATCTATGAATAAGCTGGCTGTATAGTGTACGATAAAGGCTAATAAATGCAATTAAAAAAATTTGTTTGGAAGTAGCTAAATGGTCTCATTCTCATATAGTGAATAAATATATTCTGGGTAATTTGTACACTAAAAGTTAAGCCACCTCTACACATATGCAGGGTGAACATAAATAAAACTGACAGACTGCAGGGGCGGATTCCATTGGAAACAGAGGAGAAAAAGGACCTATGAACATCTATGCGGAACTGCATGGTTGCCACGGTATTTATTTATTTATTTATTTAACCTGATCAGATTAGGGCCATCAGGCCCTCTCTCACATCGGACCAGTGTTCCACACATGCAGCATTTCACACTTCATATCATTACAATAGTTTAAACGAGAAAATTAGATTACTCTAGTGACAATATGAATAAAGAGTAGTGACTAAGACCTAATAAAGTAAATGCGGCAGTATTTTTACAACAGGTGCTATACATACAGATTATGATAAAAGCAATAATAATAACAGTACAAAATCAAATAATAATGATAAACATGAGAAAAATTGGCAATAGTAATGAAGATTTGTGCTGATGTACATTAATATCTTGGTGGGTAAAGTACATGTTTACTAGTATAGCGAGTTTTGGGTAAGGGAGATTTAAGGAGGGGGAAAGAGGGAAGTAATGAGGTGGAAGTGCTTTCATGTACAGACGAAGGCATTACTGTTGCATAAGTAGATACGTCATTAACTGTTTTTTGAATCCGGACATGTTTTTAAGTTCTCTAACATAACGAGGGAGGTTCCCGCTACTGTAAAGGACTTGGAGAAGGTGACTGAGCGATGCAATGGAACCGAGAGGTTTTTATTATAATGCGAATGTGTGTTTCTGTCATGTTGTTCCGACATAAGCGTTAGGAACGAGGAGAGATATGAGGGAGAGTGTACATTTATAAGGCAGTAGATGAGACAGAGTGTATGGAAATATCTTCGTTTGTCTGCACGCAGCCAGGACAATTTTGCATATGCTGGTGAAATGTGATCAGATATATCGGACGCAGGTATTCATGACCAGTTCTAGACGTCGTGAATGTTCCTGACAGAGGCGTTGTAGGATAATATCGCTGTAGTCAATGATTGGGAGTATAAGCGTTTGTACTAATTTCTTTTTCAGATCGAAAGGGAAGAGTTTTTTATATTTTTGTAGGACATGAAGGGATGCTGATGCTTTTTTGCACACTGCAGTTACGTGCTCTGACCAATTTAGATTTTCATCTATTATTACTCCCAAACTCTTTGCTGAGGGAGAGGAGTTAATATTTGTTCCATTTAGGATAAGAGGTGGTACGGATTCCCGATTTTTGGGCTAATGAGCTTAGAGTGACCAACAAGTACCGCTTGGGTTTTAGATGGGTTTAGTTTTACACCTATGTCCTGTGCCCATTTAGACAGCGCATGGAGGTCAGTATCGAAATTTTCAATAGCTTTCTTGAGATTTATTGGTTTCGCACTTAGATACAACTGAAGGTCATCAGCATACATATGATATTTGCAATAGGTCAGAACCGTTGACACATCATTGACATACAGAGAGAAGAGTATAGGACCTAATACTGAGCCTTGAGGAACGCCTGACACTGCCTGCCGCCATTGTGATTTTTAGACCGTTAAGTTTGGCAAGCAAGATGTCGAAGTCGGCAGTATCAAATGCTTTGCTGAAATCTAAGAAGCAAATGATAGTCGCTTCTTGTCTGTCCATGGCAAGTTTCAGGTCATCTGCCACCTTTATCAGTGCGGATGTTGTGCTTCGATGTTTACAGAAACCTGATTGGTATTCGTCTAGTAGGTTGTTACTAGTTAGGTAGTTGGTGAGCTGGTCATGGACTGTATATTCTAAGGCCGTTAATAGTGCAGGAAGAAGGCAGATGGGGCGGTAGTCAGAGGGTGCTGTGGCGATGTTCTTTTTAGGCAGTGGTTTAATTTGTCCCACTTTCCAGGCCTCAGGGGAAACACTTGTGATTAATGATGGTGGTAACGGATGAAAGTTCCTCTGACCACGTGCCGTGTGTTCCTCGTGTGTTGCAGGCTGTGTGATTGACGCAGCGTACTGTAAGCAGCAGAATGGTCCGTTATTCATGTCGGGAACAAGCCGATATGGTGTTTGTATGCGGTAAAGCAGACGGAAACGGTCGAGAGGCAGCACAGCTATACCAAAACAAGTAGCCTCACAGACCCCAACCGCATCACTCTACATTTAAAGTAATTTTCGGGCCTTTTTGTGATCACGGGTCCTTTCAGACATGCGAACGTGCAGGGAGGCGGCTGACTGTGCGTACACCAGGTCTGGAGGCCCGGTTTCTACACGATATTGAGAGGCATCCTAGTACAGGCTTCAGGAAAGTGGCCGCCAACATGGTGTAAGCCAAAGTACGATTACGTGTATCCTGCATGACAACCGCTACTATCCCTATCGCCTGCAATCCCATGGCAGCCACTCTGAGCATCTGTTGTGACCTGAATACGGTGCAGCTCTGTACTGTGTTCCGCGACGACTTGTCGTCGTTGCACGCACACCGACCATTTCCGGACACACGTTCACACGACCGTTTTTCCTCAATTTGCAGTCAGGAATCCGTCCCTACAGTTCGTCGGCTTTATTAATGTCCACCCCGTACACAGTTTCTAGCTTTAACTCTATGCTTATTATGTTGTGGACTGACAAGACCGCCAGTCCACAGTGACGGGTAACCGAAAGGCACGCGCTCAAACTCACGCAGGCTGGCGTGAGGTCTGAAACAGGATACGTAATGAATGCTATAAAGAAAAGTACGTAGCTGCTGGAATACTTAACTTTAATCCACATTTGTAGAACATCGCTCTTGATGATACATGTTATAACCACAATATACACTCCTGGAAAATGGAAAAAAGAACACATTGACACCGGTGTGTCAGACCCACCATACTTGCTCCGGACACTGCGAGAGGGCTGTACAAGCAATGATCACACGCACGGCACAGCGGACACACCAGGAACCGCGGTGTTGGCCGTCGAATGGCGCTAGCTGCGCAGCATTTGTGCACCACCGCCGTCAGTGTCAGCCAGTTTGCCGTGGCATACGGAGCTCCATCGCAGTCTTTAACACTGGTAGCATGCCGCGACAGCGTGGTCGTGAACCGTATGTGCAGTTGACGGACTTTGAGCGAGGGCGTATAGTGGGCATGCGGGAGGCCGGGTGGACGTACCGCCGAATTGCTCAACACGTGGGGCGTGAGGTCTCCACAGTACATCGATGTTGTCGCCAGTGGTCGGCGGAAGGTGCACGTGCCCGTCGACCTGGGACCGGACCGCAGCGACGCACGGATGCACGCCAAGACCGTAGGATCCTACGCAGTGCCGTAGGGGACCGCACCGCCACTTCCCAGCAAATTAGGGACACTGTTGCTCCTGGGGTATCGGCGAGGACCATTCGCAACCGTCTCCATGAAGCTGGGCTACGGTCCCGCACACCGTTAGGCCGTCTTCCGCTCACTCCCCAACATCGTGCAGCCCGCCTCCAGTGGTGTCGCGACAGGCGTGAATGGAGGGACGAATGGAGACGTGTCGTCTTCAGCGATGAGAGTCGCTTCTGCCTTGGTGCCAATGATGGTCGTATGCGTGTTTGGCGCCGTGCAGGTGAGCGCCACAATCAGGACTGCATACGACCGAGGCACACAGGGCCAACACCCGGCATCATGGTGTGGGGAGCGATCTCCTACACTGGCCGTACACCACTGGTGATCGTCGAGGGGACACTGAATAGTGCACGGTACATCCAAACCGTCATCGAACCCATCGTTCTACCATTCCTAGACCGGCAAGGGAACTTGCTGTTCCAACAGGACAATGCACGTCCGCATGTATCCCGTGCCACCAAACGTGCTCTAGAAGGTGTAAGTCAACTAACCTGGCCAGGTTAACTGTTTGTCCAGGAGGCACCCACTCTTTACGAACAATTCCCTTGGAATCAAAGCAGAACACAAGCATGCATTTCACTTTTGACTTTGACATGTGAGCTTTTCTTGGTCTGGGTGATCCCTTTGAGCAGCATTGCGAACTTTGGCGTTTTGTCTCTGAATCGTACTGGAAAAAAGAACTTTCATCACCAGTGATAACACGGCTCAACAATTCTGGATTGAATCCCGCTTGCTCTAACAGCTCGGCTGCCACATTTTTCAGTGTCTCTCGCTGTTGTGGTGTGAGATTTTTGGGGACCATTTTCGCACAAATCTTTCTCGTGCCAAGATCTTCAGTTATTATTAGACGAACCGTTTCTCACTGATGTTCAGTTGTTCTGCAATCATTTTCACGGATAATCTTCGATCAGATCGTACGAGTTCACGCACCCTGGCCAAGTTGACATCCGTCCGTGAGGTTGATGGTCGTCTACTGCGGTCTTCATCTTCAACATTCGTTCTGCCTTCACTAAAGATTTTATGACAACAAAAAACTTGAGCTCTTCACATAACCTCTCTCCAAAAGCCTTTTGAAGCATACCATAAGTTGTCGTCGCGTTTTCACTCAATTTAACGGCTTGGTTCAAATGGCTCTGAGCATTATGGGACTGACCATCTCAGGTCATCAGTCCCATAGAACTTAGAACTACTTAAACCTAACTAACCTAAGGACATCACACACATCCATGCCCGAGGCAGTTCTCGAGCCTGCGGCCGTAGTGGTTGCGCGGTTCCAGACTGAAGCGCCTAGAACCGTTCGGCCACCAGAAGGCGGGCTCAATTTAACGCAAAACGAAATGACATACCGTTGCGAAATATTATGCGGTTCAATTTCTATGACTAGAGAGACAAACACGTGTTAACTTATTACAGCACAACTCACGAGTGAGCAGTTGCATCGATGTGCCGCTTGGACTAGAAGCAGCTTACAGACCAAGGTCAAAGGTATTGTGCCTACGCAAACCTGCAGGGTTGTCACATCTTGAAAAGAAAATCAGTCCCATTACTTTATTGTTGCACCTCGTAAGTACACGGTCACCTTACATTAATGTGACCACCTGTCAAAATCCTGAAAAACCACCTTTTGCAGCACGGACCGCTGTGAGAGGCGGAGGAAGGGAGTCACTGAGGTTCTGGAAGATACCGACAGGGATGTGGAGCCATGCCGACTCCAGTGCTGTGGCGAGCTGTGCTAGGTTTCTCAGTCGAGGGTCCACAGTGCCAACAGCCCGATCGAGGTGTTCCCAGAGATCCTCGATTGGGTATAAATCCAGGGAGTTTGGTGGCCAGAGGTGTACAGCAAACTGATCATGGCGCTCTTAGAAACAGGCTCGTACACTGCGAGCTGTGGGACACTTTGCATTATCCTGCTGGTAGTTGCCATCGTGTCGAGGAAAACACAAACTGCATGTTGTGGCGGACATCGTCCTCACCCTCAAGGATGGATGCATACTAGCCCGATCGAGGTGTTCCCAGAGATTCTCGATTGGGTTTAAATCCGGGGAGTTTGGTGGCCAGGAGGCTACGGTAAACTCATCCTGGTCGCATTCGAACCACGCTCGTAGACTGCGAGCTGTGGGACACGTTTCATTGTCCTGCCGGTAGTTGCCATCGTGTCGAGGAAAAAAACAAACTGCATGTAGGGGTGGATATGGCCCTCACCCTCAAAGATGGATGCATACTATTGTTGATCAATTCTGCCTTCCAGAATGACGAGATCTCCGGCGTGAGCCCTTCCAACGATTATTTCAGGATGTTTGGTTTCGGACATTTCGCGCTGTACACGCCACCGGCCACCTGTCCGATGGAGGATAAAACGTGATTCATCTGAAGAGGTCACCTATCGCCACTCAGTGGACGTTCAGTTGCCGTGCTGGCGTGCAAATTTCAGCATTCATCGCCGATGAGAGCCATCAGCATGGGTGCATGAACCAGTCACTTGGTGCAGAGGCCGATATGCAGCAACGGCCTCAGAACGGTCGCTGAGGAGACAATGTTCACACCGCATCAGTTAATAAGAGGCGGGACTGATCCACC
Organism: Schistocerca serialis cubense; assembly: GCF_023864345.2. Taxonomy (NCBI): domain Eukaryota; kingdom Metazoa; phylum Arthropoda; class Insecta; order Orthoptera; family Acrididae; genus Schistocerca; species Schistocerca serialis. The sequence continues at coordinate 29,149,471 of NC_064649.1, forward strand.
ATGGTACACATAACACGTCAGGACATTGCTGCAAAATCAACGAAGAAAGCATGCCAAATTCAGAAGAACGCTAAATCCCGAAGACTGGCTAAGTTTCACGGAAGCTCGGAATTCAGTGCGGACGTCAACGCGAGATGCTTTTAATAGTTTCCACAATGAAACATTGTCTCAAAACATGGTAGAAAACCCAAAGAGATTCTGGTCGTATGTAAAGTACGCCAGTGGCAAAAAACAGTCAATACCGTCACTGCGCGATAGCGATGGAAATGTTACCGACGATGCTGCCACTAATGCGGCGTTACTAAATACAGTTTTCCGTAATTCCTTCACGAAAGAAGACGAAGGAAATATTCCAGAATTCGAAACCAGAACAGCTATTAGCACGAGTGAAAAAGTAGATATCTTAGGTGTTGCGAAACAACTCATATCACTTAAGAAAGGCAAGTCTTCCGGTCCAGATGGTATACCAATCAGGTTCCTTTCAGAGTATGCAGACACAATAGCGCCTTTCTTAGCAATCATATACAACCGCTCACTTGACGAAAGGTCTTTTCCTAAAGACTGGAAAGTAGCACAGGTCACACCAATATTCAAGAAAGGAAATAGGCGTAACCCAATGAATTACAGACCCATATCACTGACCTCAATTTTCAGTAGGATTTTACAGCATATACTGTACTCTAACAGTATGAATCCCCTTGAAGACAATGAGTTATTGATATATAACCAACATGGATTCAGAGAATATCGTTCTTGTGCAGCACAGCTAGCTCTTTATTCCCATGAAGTAATGAGTGCTGTCGACAAGGGATCTCAGATCTATTCCATATTCCTAGATTTCCAGAAGGCTTTTGATACCCTTCCTCACAAACGACTGTTAATCAAATTGCGTCCATATGGAGTATCGTCTCAGTTGTGTGACTGGATTCGTGATTTCCTCTCAGAGAGGTCACAGTTCGTGGTGATAGACGGTAAATCATCGAGCAGAACACAAGTGATATCTGGCGTTCCGCAAGGTAGCGTCATAGGCCCTCTGCTGTTCTTGATTTGTGTAAATGATCTAGGTGATAATCTGAGCAGTCCCCTTAGACCGTTTGCAGATGATGCTGTAATTTGCCGTCTAGTAAAATCATCAAACGATCAATTCAAATTACAAAATGATCTAGAGAGAATTTCTGTATGATGCGAAAAGTGGCAATTGGCACTAAACAAAGAAATGCGCGACGTCATCCACATGGGTACTAAAAGAAATCCGATAAATTTTGGGTATACGATAAATCGCACAAATCTAAGGGCTGTCAATTCGACTAAATACATAGGAATTACAATTACGAGCAACTTAAAATGGAAAGACCACATAGATAATATTGTGGGGAAGGCGAAACAGAGACTGCGCTTTGTTGGCAGAACAATTAGAAGATGCGGCAAACCCACTAAAGAGACAGCCTACATTACTTTTCCGTCCTATGCTGGAATATTGCTGCGCGGTATGGGATCCTTACCAGGTAGGATTGACGGAGGACATCGAAAAAGTGCAAAGAAGGGCAGCTCGTTTCGTGTTATCGTGCAATAGGGGTGAGAGTGTCACTGATATGATACGCGAGTTGGGGAGGCAGTCACTGAAAAAAAGCGGTTTTCTTTGCGGCGATATCTATTTACGAAATCAACTTTCTCTTCTGAATGCGTGAATATTTTGTTGACACCCACCCACCTACGTAGGGAGAAATGATAATCATAATAAAATGAGAGAAATCAGAGCTCGAACGGAAAGATTTAGGAGTTCCTTTTCCCCACGCGCCATTCGAGAGTGGAATGGTAGAGTAGTAGTAGTATGAAAATGGTTCGATGAACCTTCTGTCAGGCACTTAAGTGTGAATTGCAGAGTAACCATGTAGGTGTAGGGCGTTGGTTTATCTTCGTGGTCAGTTGCTCAGCAGTTGGACGCCTATTTGCCCGTACACATCCCCACAGGCGTCCTTCACCCCTGTCAACTAAGGCTCGTGGTGCACCAGAGTTGTATCGGTGCTGGTTTTGGATAGCGCCATGCACGGTATACTCCATAAACTACCGTTTGGGGGATCTTTCCACACTTGGCCCTAAAGCCAATGATCATGCCCTTTTTGTTCACCAGATAAATCGCTCCGTTTCCACATGACGACAACAACTGTACTGTTTTCCGCGTTCCCCTTGACGTACCCTCAACAGCTACTGTTGCCACTTGTCGGTTGCAAATGGTAGTTGAACGCTGACATTGATCATAGGCGGTGGTCACATTAGTGTGACTGCATCGGGTAGTATTTGTAAGAGAAATAATGATTGATGTTATCACCAAATTCTGATTAAAACATACCTCCGCCAGTACAGCCTATGAATGCCCAACAGTACCGACCGGCCGCCGTGTTATCCTTATCTCACAGCCGTCACCGGATGCGGATATGGTGGGGCATGTGGTCAGCACACCGCAGTCCCGGCCCTACGTCAGTTTACGAGACCGGAGCCGCTACTTCTCAGTCAAGTAGCTCCTGAGTGCACCCCGCTTGCCAACAGCGCTCGGCAGACCGGATGGTCACCCATCCAAGTGCTAGCCTAGCCCGACAGCGCTTAACTTCGGTGATCTGACGGGAACCGGTGTTACCACTGCGGCAAGACCTTTGGCATCAAATTCTGACGCTTAAGTCTAAATACCTTCTGAGAAAGAAACTGAATCATTGTTTATTGAATGACAAGAGTCTACATAATACTATGCGACGAAACCTGTTTCTACTTCGTATGAAACAAAAACAAATATGGAATCGTTTGCCCCATCCATTATTACGGATGAGAGCAAAAATTAAGCAGAATACGAACAACATTTATACATTGCAATTCAAGGAGTGCAGTACGCACACGAAGGTTGTAATCAGGAACATAATTTCCACCTGGTGATAGACACACGGTTGAAATTGCAGTATTGGGCTTTAACTACCAGATCCACCCGTAAAATGTAAATGAAAAATGTCATCTAGTACCTGTATTTCGAAAAGCAATAATACGGTTTTCCGCAGCATATTTTTCGTATTCGAAGTTCACTTCCACGCCACTTGGAGCACTGCTGTCTTTTTATTGTTTCCATGTCTAACACAGGCATTGCACTTCTCATATTTTCATGTTGTACACATATTTCCATCTATTCTGTCGTAGCGGTTGCAGTGAAAGGATGGAGTAAAAGGTTGTGTCTGTCGATGTTCGTTTAGATAAGCTGAATTACATTATTCTGCATATTTATGTTATACATTTGTATTATTGGATTTTCTCCTTGTCCTTATCTGGTAATTTGTAACGTTTTTCAGCAAATATTCGTTGTTATTCGCCTTAATACGATGATGCAGTAGACCGAGCGCCATTTTTGCGGGCTAAAGTCCTCACCGTACGTTCCAGAAAACTAAACTTTCATTCAGTAGCTTGATAACGAAGCCTGATGCCGATTTGAGAGTGCCATGGCGTTGTTGCATTATTGCAACGTTGGTTCTGACGCACAAACCTGTTTAATTACCTTTCCACGGCAGGGTATAATCGTGTTAAAGACAGGCGACAATATACGCTTCGTCGATTTTCGTCTTTCATCCCGTTTTTATAACCCACCTTTCCCTCTTTTGTCTTGCATAATCAATACCACCAATTTCAACAATTCACTAAATGGAAAGCGCGAATGTACTTTCTACATGCTATCGTTCCACTAAATGCGTAAAGTAGTTTGTGTGTTCAAATAACTTGTCCTAAAACGTTGGAGTTACTGGGCTTTGTGTTTTCCCCATATTCATTACTTTTGTCTTGGACGTTCCGATGTGCAATTCAGATTTTTTTCTCCTATTTTTCTTATTGCCTCCAGCATTTCTGAAATTCTTCACTTTGTGCTAGGATAAAAACACAGGTTACTGGATGGTAGCATTCTGCCCTCTGTGCTGCCGAGTCGAGCTAAACTGGGAACCTGCCTGATTGCTGAGTGTAACCTAGGCGTAATTGACTCCAGACTTTTGCTTAACCCATGCTTAAAGCTAAAGTAAGAGTAAAATTAAGCCGGCCGCGGTGGCCGTGCGGTTCTAGCGCTGCAGTCCGGAACCGCGGGACTGCTACGGTCGCGCCGGCCAGAGTGGCCGAGCGGTTCTAGGCGCTACAGTCTGGAACCGCGCGACCACTTCGGTCGCAGGTTCGAATCCTGCCTCGGGCATGGGTGTGTGTGACGTCCTTAGGTTAGTTAGGTTTAAGTAGTTCTAAGTTCTAGGGGACTTATGACCTAAGATGTTGAGTCCCATAGTGCTCAGAGCCAGCCAAGTAAAATTAAGACTCAAATAAACAGGCATGTTGAAATATTCCCTTACGTATACAAACAAGCTTGTAAACATAGCTACAATGAAACAGATCAGGAGAGATTACTTACATTGTTTAGGATTAACACATAAATAATTCAAGAGTCATTTCTCGTGTAATTGCAGAATGCAAATCACAAGAGATAATGAATGAAACTAGGTAATGAAGTGAGGTAGAGATGTCATATGATCGCATACAGGCAGTAGAATATTAAGCGTTAGATAATGAAGGCTGTCACGACCGGATGTCTTTGTTGCTGGTGAGTTTTCCGAGTTGTATGGCCTGGGTCCAATGAACTTCTCGGTTCCTGACCTTCTAGCCGGTAAGACTCAACGTTACTGGGAGCACATCTCAAGCAGCGCGACTCTAGAAGAAACGTAAGGAACCGAAAAGTCTCACCAGCAACATTAAGCGTTACCTGAGTGGTAACGTGGATGACGTCGCGCTCTGTTGACGATCGTTTTTGAGTAGTGCAATCGTTCTATGTGGTATTAATCGGCTACAGCGGACACTGTGTCGGCTGCAGAGGCAACAAAAATCTGATTTTCAAAATTTCAGTTTGCTAAATTTCTGACCGAATGTAAAAACTTAAAATGCTGTTGTAATATACTCACGAAGAGAGACCATCTTAAGTTGAACCGTCAACATAATATGTGGTGTCACCGCCAGACACCACACTTGCTAGGTGGTAGCCTTTTAAATCGGCCGCGGTCCGCTAGTATACGACGGACCCGCGTGTCGCCACTGTCAGTAATTGCAGACCGAGCGCCGCCACACGGCAGGTCTAGAGAGACTTACTGGCACTCGCCCCGGTTGTACGGACGACTTAGCTAGCGATGCAACACTGACGAAGCCTCGCTTAGTTGCAGAGAAGATAGTTAGAATAGCCTTCAGCTAAGTTAATGGCTACGACCTAGCAAGGCGCCATAATCATTTGCTATATACACTCCTGGAAATTGAAATAAGAACACCGTGAATTCATTGTCCCAGGAAGGGGAAACTTTATTGACACACTCCTGCGGTCAGATACATCACATGATCACACTGACAGAACCACAGGCACATAGACACAGGCAACAGAGCATGCACAATGTCGGCACTAGTACAGTGTATATCCACCTTTCGCAGCAATGCAGGCTGCTATTCTCCCATGGAGACGATCGTAGAGATGCTGGATGTAGTCCTGTGGAACGGCTTGCCATGCCATTTCCACCTGGCGCCTCAGTTGGACCAGCGTTCGTGCTGGACGTGCAGACCGTGTGAGACGACGCTTCATCCAGTCCCAAACATGCTCAATGGGGGACAGATGCTAACACAGCCACCTTATTCACCAGATATCGCTCCGTGCGACTTTTTCCTATTTCCATGAGTCAAAACGGCGGTTAAGGGAGACCATTTCCAAACAACACAAGATGTTCAAAAAGCTGTGACGAGGGTCTTTGAGGATATTACAGAAGATGAGGCCCAGGAATGTTACCATCAGTGGTAGAAGCGCTGGAAAACGTGTGTGTAATCAGAAGGGAACTACTTTGAAGGAGACAACACTAAACTTGACTAAAATTGTCAACAACATTTTTTTTCACATTAGTCGCATTACTTTATTGTCGCACCTCGTACGCTAAGCCGTCATAGACATTCTGATGGGCAGCAAAACTGTTTTATTGTTGTTGTGGTGGTCTTCAGTCCTGAGACTGGTATGATGCAGCTCTCCATGCTACTCTATCCTGTGCAAGCGTCTTCATCTCCCAGTACCTACTGCAGCCTACATCCTTCTGAATCTGTTTAGTGTATTCATTTCTTGGTCTCCCTTTACGATTTTTACCCTCTATGCTGCCCTCCAGTACTAAATTGGTGATCCCTTGATGCCTCAGAACATGTCCTACCAACGAGTCCCTTTGTCTTGTCAAGTTGTACCACAAACTCCTCTTCTCCCCAATTCTATTCAATACCTCCTCATTAGGTATGTGATCTACCCATCTAATCTTCAGCATTCTTTTGTAGCACCACATTTCGAAAGCTTGTATTCTTGTCCAAACTATTTATCGTCCATGTTTCAGTGCCATATATGGCTACACTCCACACAAATACTTTCAGAAACTACTTCCTGACACTTAAATTTGTTAACATCGAGTATAGATTTCTCTTCTTCAGAACGGTTTCCTTGCCAATCTACATTTTATATCCTCTCTACTTTGACCATCATCAGTTATTTTGCTCCCCAAACATTTTACTCAAGAGGACGCCATCATCATTTAATCATACAGTAAAGCTGCATGCCCTCGGGAAAAATTACGGCTGTAGTTTCCGCTTGGTTTCAGCCGTTCGCAGTACCACAACAGCAAGGCCGTTTTGGTAAGTGTTACAGGGCCAGATCAGTCAAGGATCCAGACTGTTGCCCCTGCAACTACTGTAAAGGGTGCTGTCCCTCATCAGGAACCATACGTTTGTCTGGCCTCTCAACAGATACCCCTACATCTATATCTACATCCGTACTCTGCAAGCCACCTGACGGTGTGTGGCGGAGAATACCTTGAGTATATCGGTTCTCCCTTCTATTCCAGTCTCGTATTGTTCGTGGAAAGAAGGATTGTCGGTATGCTTCTGTGTGGGCTCTGATCTCTCTGATTTTCTCCTAATGGTCTCTTCGCGAGATATACGTAGGACGGAGCAACATACTGCTTGACTCTTCGGTGAAGGTATGTTCTCGAAACTTCAACAAAAGCCCGTACCGAGCTACTGAGCGCCTCTCCTGCAGAGTCTTCCACTGGAGTTTATCTATGATCTCCGTAACGCTTTCGCGATTACTAAATGATCCTATAACGAAGCGCGCTGCTCTCCGTTGGATCTTATCTATCTCTTTTACCAACCTTATCTGGTACGGATCCCACACTGCTGAGCAGTATTCAATCAGTGGGCTAACACGCGTACTGTAACCTACTTCCTTCGTTTTCGGATTGCACTTCCTTAGGATTCTTCCAATGAATCTGTGCCTGGCATCTGCATTACCGACGATTAATTTTATATGGTCCTTCCATTTTAAATCACTCCTAATGCGTACTCCCAATGAATTTATGGTATTAACTGCTTCCAGTTGCTGACCTGCTATTTTGTAGCTAAATGATAAAGGATCTATCTTTCTGTGTATTCGCAGCACATTACACTTGTCTACATTGAAATTCAATTGCCATTCCCTGCACCATGTGTCAATTCGCTGCAGATCCTCCTGCATTTCAGTATAATTTTCCATTGTTACAACCACTCGATACACCACAGCATCATCTGCAAAAAGTCTCAGTGAACTTCCGGTGTCATCCACAAGGTCATTTATGTATATTGTGAATAGCAACGGTCCTATGACACTCCCCTGCGGCACACCTGAAATCACTCTTGCTTCGGAAGACTTCTCTCCATTGAGAATGACATGCTGCGTCCTGTTATCTAGGAACTCTTCAATCCAATCACACAATTGGTCAGACAGTCCATATGCTCTTACTTTGTTCATTAAACGACTGTGGGGAACTGTATCGAACGCCTTGCGGAAGTCAAGAAACACGGCGTCTACCTGGGAACCCGTGTCTATGGCCCTCTCAGTCTCGTGAACGAATAGCGCGAACTGGGTTTCACACGATCGTCTTTTTTGAAACCCATGCAGATTCCTACACAGTAGATTTCTAGTCTCCAGAAAAGTCATTACACTCGCACATAATAGGTGTTCCAAAATTCTACAACTGATCGACGTTGTGGTTGCACCTACGGTACGGCTATCGGTATCGTTGAGGCACGCAAGCCTCCCCACCAACGGCAAGGTCCATAGTTCATGGGGGGGGGGGGGGGGGGGGAGGGGGGGGGGGAGAGGAGGAGGAACTGTTTTATACATGGAGCGAATTGCGGATGGGGATAATGCTGTGGTGATAATGGGAGTCTGAGCAAAGCCGGCACATTTGAAAGGAGAATGCCGTAGAGAGGAGCTGACTTTGGCGTTCTCTGGCCACTGTTCACGTGCCGCGGTCCGAACACCTGTTGTGTCGTCAGTTCCGCCAGCAGGCAGTCCTCCACGGCAGGCGCTCTTACCCCGCCCCTCTGCCACGGTCTAATTGCCGCCCGATGCCGATGTGGTGTGGTGTGGCGTGCCGTGTGTGTGTGTTTATGCATCTGGGGCAGGGGCCCCTCCCACGCAGACCGCAGGCTTCGCCCGTCTAGTCCACCCGATTCTGCTCGGTGGAGTGCGGGTGCGGTGCGCCACTGAGCCAGTTCAGTATTCGCGGCGCCTGGAACGACACTGTCGGACGTATACACTACTGGCCATTAAAAATGCTACACCAAGAAGAAATGCAGATGATAAACGGGTATTCATTGGACAAACTTATTATACTAGAAGTGACATGTGATTACATTTTCACGCAATTTGGGTGCACAGATCCTGAGAAATCAGTATCCAGAACAACCACCTCTGGCCGTAATAACGGCCTTGATACGCCTGGGCATTGAGTCAAGCAGAGCTTGGATGGCGTGTACAGGTACAGCTGCCCATGCAGCCTCAACACGATACCACAGTTCATCAAGAGTAGTGACTGGCGTATTGTGACGAGCCAGTTGCTCGCCCACCATTGACCAGACGTTTTCAGTTGGTGAGAGATCTGGAGAATGTGCTGGCAAGGGCAGCAGTCGTACATTTTCTGTATCCAGAAAGGCCCGTACAGGACCTGCAACATGCAGTCGTGCATTATCTTGCTGAAATGTAGCGTTTCAGCCGGGATCGAATGAAGGGTAGAGCCACGGGTCGTAACGCATCTGAAATGTAACGTCCACGTTCAAAGTGCCGTCAATGCGAACAAGAGGTGACCGAGACGTGTAACCAAGGGCACCCCATACCATCACGCCAGGTCATACGCCAGTATGGCGATGACGAATACAGGCTTCCAATGTACGTTCACCGTGATGTCGCCAAACACGGATGCGACCATCATGATGCTGTAAACAGAACCTGGATTCATGCGAAAAAAATGACGTTTTGCCATTTGTGCACTCAGGTTCGTCGTTGAGTACACCATCGCAAGAGCTCCTGTATGTGATGCAGCGTCAAGGGTAACCGCAGCCACGGTCTCCGAGCTGATAGTCAGTGCTGCTGCAAACACGTCGTCGAACTGTTCGTGCAGATGGTTGTTGTCTTGCAAACGTCCCCATCTGTTAGGGATCGAGACGTGGCTGCACCATCCGTTACAGCCGTGGGGATAAGATGCTTGTCATCTCGACTGCTAGTGATAAGAGGCCGTTGGGATCCAGCACGGCGTTCCGGATTACCCTCTTGAACCCACCGATTCCATATTCTGCTAACAGTCATTGGATCTCGACCAACGCGTCAGCAATGTCGCGATACGATAAACCGCAATCGCGATAGGCTACAAACCGAGCTTTATCAAAGTCGTAAACGTGATAGTACGCATTTCTCCTCCTTACACGAGGCATCACAACAGCGTGTCACCAGGCAAAGCCGGTGAACTGCTCTTTGTGTATGAGAAATCGGTTGGAAACTTTCCTCATGTCAGCATGTTGTAGGTGTCGCCACCGGTGCCAACCTTGTGTCAATGCTCTGAAAAGCTTGTCTTGATGGAAGATGACTTTGTTCCTTGCGAAACCTGGCCTTTTTTCGCCTATCTTGTTGTAATTTGTCCACGACGTTAGCACAGTATTCTCCAGTAAAGGTTTGCCCAGTGGGGAGATAATCTACAGACAGAATCCTCTTCGCATACCAGAACACTGATGCTATGACCTTCCCGAGCGAAGGAATTGTCTTTCCCTTCTTTGGTGGCATGTTTCCACTGCTTTGGCTGTTGTTTCGTCTCTGGGGTATTGTAGTGTACCCGAGTTTCATCTGTGGTCACAAAACGGCGCAAAAAATCTTGTTCGTTTCTAAGTAGGCTGTTTATGTTTTCTTAATGGCAACGCCACGTAGCGCTCTATATGAAAATCACTGGCTGTGCTGTGTGCAGTCTGTGGCTGGTTGGCATTGTTGTAATATTCGCCATTGTAGTGTTGGGCAGTTGGCTGTGAACAGCGCGTAGCGTTGCGCAGTTGGAGGTGAGCCGCTAGCAGTGCTGGATGTGGGGAGAGAGATGGCGCAGTTTTGAAATTTGTAAGACTGGATGTCATGAACTGCTATATATGTTATGACTATTAAGGTAAATACATTGTTTGTTCTCTATTAAAATCTTTCATTTGCTAACTATGCCTATCAGTAGTTAGTGCCTTCCGTAGTTTGAATCTTTTATTTAGCTGGCTGTAGTGGCGCTCGCTGTATTGCAGTAGTTCGAGTAACCAAGATTTTTGTGAGGTAAGTGATTTGTGAAAGGTATAGGTTAATGTTAGTCAGGGCCATTCTTTTGTAGGGATTATTGAAAGTCAGCTTGCGTTGCGCTAAAAAATATTGTGTGTCAGTAATTTTTCAAAGGGGACGTTTCATATGTCGACCCTTAGCCGAGGATACCTCACTGGAATCTTCTGATTTTTTCTTGTAGTTTGTGTAATCAGTGTAGCTTTAGTTTATTGCTAGCGCGTATTTGTAGAGAGAATATCCTTTGTAGTTGCAGTCTTTCGTTGTTGTACAGTGAAACAGTTGTGGCATGTATGTAAATTTGCACCAAGTATTTCGCAGCTGCGCTTGCAATTAACGAGGTATCATTTTCAATGCTATGTTAATGTGTTTTCTTATTGTGCTCTTCAAATTGTGCTTTTCTGTGTTGTGGTGTGAAATATTGTGACAATAATGGCGTGTGAAAAATCTAATACTAGGCTCCAAAGTAAACCGAGAAATGACAGTGAAGACAAAAGCAGTGTGTCAGCGCCGCAGAGTAATGAATTAACTAATGTTCAAAGTAGTAATTTGGTAATTGTGCATAGGGAAAAGGAGCGGGCAGCAAATAATGGCGTAGACAGTGAAACAATTAGTGAACAGGGAAGCATTATGGATCGATCGGTCGGCAACAGCTCGCCTCCAACTGCGCAACGCTACGCGCTGTTCACAGCCAACTGCCCAACACTACAATGGCGAATATTATAACAATGCAAACCAGCCACAGACTGCACACAGCACAGCTAGTGATTTTCATATAGAGCGCTACGTGGCGTTGCCAATAAGAAAACATAAACAGCCTACTTACACGTTTCTCCTAAAACGGGCCACACATTCTTCCGATATGTCCATTCTCACATGTTTTTGATCCAGCGTCAAGACTCGCGGCACCCATCTTGCAGATAATTTTTGTTAAAATGTGACATACCCTTTCAGATGACATCTGGAAAACGTGAGAAACTTCACGCACTTTCAATCGGCGATCCTCCACGACCATTTTGTGTACTTTTGCAATGATTTCTGGAGTAGCGACCCATCTTGACCGACCACTGCGCGGATTATCGCCTGAGCTCTCCCAACCAAATTTAAATTCATTTGTCCACTTGGCAACAGTTGAATACGAAAGAGCAGAGTCCCCCCGGGTATTCTGGAAATCGGCATCAATGTCCTATGCTTTCACACCTTTCTTTACGAAGTACTTAATCACTGTTCGAATCACGATTTTTTCCATCTTTGCAAATCACTACGCGGGAACAACAAAATAGCTCTTCCAAGAGCACTGACGTGACACGTTTTTACAGGCAACAGTCCAAGGAATATCACGTGAACAACTCGGTGATTCTGAGACCTTTTCAAACCACCCTCTTACAATGAAAAATACAGTGGAAAATACACTTATAGACGTTCTTGAAAGTGACCCCCTACAACATCAACGTACAGCTGTGCACCTCTAAGCACATTCAGATACACCGGCGTAAAGAGCTAATATCGATGGCGGCTGCTTCAAGGCTGATGTCTTTCAGTTCCAGTACTGCATGCGTGGATTTGTTTCGTAGACCTTGCTCTTCAACTGTCCCACCAGGAAAAGATCACATGTTGTTAGATCCGCCGAACGTAGTGGCTACAAATGTTTGCTGAAAGTTCGTTCCTCAGTGAAGACAGCATGCACTCGCTCAAGGGATACCTTAGACGTACGGCGTGTTTCACTTTCTCAGGGCTGAGAGAAAGATCACCCCACTTCCCTGAGTCATGGGTTAACACATCAATTCATTAAGCTGTGTGGCTTTTATAGAATTTCTCTGTTAACAACGTACCCTTTTTAAATCATTGCTCGCTTTCCTAATCATAGCACTGTTAAAACCAATGTTATGCGTGAAGACCACATGAAGTTTTACTCTGTCTTTTTGAATACATACTTTATTCTAAAACCGTTGTCTTCGAATATCATTTCATAGGTATAGTTACTCTCCCCATCCCTCTGTTCAATGGGGGTTTATCATGACGCGATACTACATTGCACCATACGGCATGCAACAGTTTGAATATTGTTTGGAAATTTTTATTTAAAAATAGAAAGTAAGTTTTTAAGGGATGGGAAAGATCATCCATGCTTTTATAACCGTGTCAGAAGAGCGCTACATAAACAAAGAGCACTTCATTTCAGATTCAAGAGAAATAAAAACCTATCTGACAAACAAAAGCTGAACGAATCGAAAATAAGCGTAAGGAGAGCAATGAGAAAAGCGTTCAATGATTTCAAATGTAAGACGATGTCAACCGACCTGAGTAAAAACCCTAAAAGATTTTGGTCGTATGTAAAATTCTATCATTCTGCGTGGTGCCTGTCTGTTCTATATCGTGTCTCCCTACCACTTTCGCGCAACGACGCTCTGAGCGTGTTTTTTAGGGAATTGACTAGTTTGAACCTGGGACCTGTTGCTGGTAAGGAGACGCCAGACCAAACATGACATGTAGAGTTCAGTGAGACTAGCGATGATATAACCAAATACTTAATGATTTCAGCGTCAGCTCCACTGCACTCCCTGTAAAAGATTCTTAATACTAACTAAATTTAGTGGAAGGGGTTCAAGGCTTTCCTATTTTTAGTTAGCTGGTAAAATAACGTCGAAAAAGCAGTTAAGTTTACCATTGGAAATATTATTCTACTCACAAAACATCGTTTATAAATTACACTATTGATGAAAGGAAATGTTTTAATACAGGATGGTAAAAACCAACTGCGTTCAAAAAAAATGTGAACGAATATTCCCTGAATGGGTTTCCAAGTTCTACAATGGATCGAGGGATGACCTATGCCATATCACATCTATAATCTAGGTTTAAATTAAGTTTCACAAAAGAGAAAACTATCAAAATGGTCTACAGTGACCCTCAATTATCTTTAATTACTTATCTAACTTGTAAATTACAGTGGCTGATGTGGCTTCTCAATAACTATATAACAGAAAAATTATCGCGTTTCAGATTTTTACATCAAGTGGCAAATGTGAACACCATGAGCTTTAATTGACAATCGACACTGGTATTACGCTAAAAGGGGGTGTAACAGATGAGACTTCTGCAGTTCTGAGTGAAGCTTTATACGCTGTTATGCGGCATCGCGTGTGTTCATTACCTTGTTGGTGTTCGTCAGGGGGCGGCGGGCAGCACAGCTCCGCTCACCTCGCCGTCTCGGAAGCAACTCTGTCCTAACTTCTCCTTACTACAATTTACCGAAGTTGGTTTAAAATAACTATCTGGCTGTGTTTTCATCTGACCAATCAGGGTCTCAGTGTTAACCTTAAGCTCCGCCTACAAAAATTCTGTCCATCCAATGAGAAACGTTATACTTTTCGTGGTGGGGCAATGTTTTTAAAGTTCGCAACGTAACAGAGACGCGATAAAGTCTTACGCTAAAACTTGCAGCTGGTGTGGTCCTTTTAGTGTTATCGTAAGATCTATACTGTTCTTCTGGAGGGCTCTATCTTTTAACATGGGCCGGGGGGTGGTCCTGACGTAACAGACACGCGAAAAAGTCTCACGCTAAAACTTGCGGCTGGGGTGTGGTCCTAGCGGTTAGCTGGTGACGTGGGTGTCCGTCCGTCCCTTATCGTAGGGCCTTCCAGCTTAACACGGTTCTGCTCTCGGCTTCTGTTCTCGTTTCTCCCCTCGGAACTGCGTCTGTCTCACGGTGGGAAGGTATGACATGCATTTAGGCATTCTTGTGTTAGTCTGTGGTATTCCATTTGCTCACTCGTTACTCGTATTACTTTGGTTAATTTAATGTCACGATTTATTCGGAGCTATGTGACATACTATTGGATTTGCTTATCATGTCAGGGTTTTCATGGAAGGTGTTGGATTTGCCTGACACCTTACAAAATCAGTAAGTGGGTCTGAATCATCTATTCATTCTCTCAGTGAGCACACCGGCATCGAGACGGAAGATAACAGAGAGAAGGCCGAAGTACTGAATTCGGTCGGCCGAAGTTGTTTCACTGCAGAAGATCGTAACACTGTCCCTCCTTTCAATCGTCGTGCGAACATCGAAATGGCAGATACTGAGATAGCCGATCGTGGAATTGAAGAGCAGCTACAATCGGTTAGTAGAGGAAAGGCTTCAGGACCAGATGAGATACCTGTAAGATTCTATAAAGATTATGCGAGAGAACTTGCTCCCCTTCTAGCAGTAATTTATCGTAGATCCCCGAGCAACGAAAGGTACCTAACAACTGGTAGAAAGTGCAAGACATTTCCGTTTAAAAAAAAAAAAAAAAAGCCGTAAGACAGATCCACACAATTATATACGAATATCGTTGACGTCAATCTGTTGTAGAATTATGGAACATGTTTTATGCTCAAGAAGTATGACCTTTTTGGAAAATGAACATCTCCTTTATAAAAATCACCATGGATTCTGCAAGCAGAGATCATGCGAATCTCAGCTCACTCTGTTCTTCCATGAGATCCACAGCATAGTGGACAACAATGCTCATGTTGATGCCCTGTTCATAGATTTCAATAAGTCATTTGACACAGTCTCGCATTGCCGTTTAATGAAAAAATACTGGCTTACGGAGCGTCGGAGCAGACCTGCGATTGAATTCAACCCTTTCTTGCAGAAAGAACTGAACACGTCGCTCTCAACGGAAGTAAATCGACAAAGGTAAAGGTAATATGCGGAGTACCACAAGGAAGTGTGGTAGGACCGTTGCTGTTTACAATATACATAAATGATCTAGCAGAAAGCGTCGCGTCCTCTTTAAGGCTATTCGCAGATAATGTAGTTGTCTATACCTAAGGAGCAACGCCAGAAGTTCGTAAGAATTTGCAGAACGACCTGCAGAGAATTGATGAATGGTGCAGACTCTCACAATTGACCCAATATATCGCGCATACATAGGAAAAGAAATCCACTACTGTACAGCTACACTGTTGATGACAAACAGCTGTAGACAGCGTATGCCGTAAAACATCTAGGCGCAGCTATCCAGGGCGACCTTAAGTGGAATGACCATATAAAACAAATAGTGGTAAAAGCAGACATCAGACCCAGATTCATCGGAAGAATCTTAGGGAAATGTAACTCATACACGAAATAAGTGGCTTGTAAGGCGTTTGTTCGCCCGATTCTTGAGTATTGTTCATCTGTCTGGAATCGCTATCAGGTAGGGCATACGGGAGATAGAGAGGATCCAACGAAGAGCGGTGCGTTTCGTCACGGGATCATTTAGCTGGCGAGAGAGCGTTACGGAGATGATACAGAAACTCCACTGGCAGACGTTACAAGAGAGGCGTTGTGCATCACGGAGAGATTTACTATTCACATTTCAGGATAGCACTTTTCAGGAGGAGTCGGACAAGATATTACTTTAGCAAGAGTAATAGGAGGCAGATTTCAGACTACCTAACAGATCAAAACGAAAATTTCTGTTCCGACACTGACAATATTGACTGTTTATGGAAAAAGTTTAAGGCAATCGTAAAATGCGTTTTAGACAGGTACGTGCCGAGTAAAACTGTGAGGGACGGGAAAAACCTACCGTGGTTCAACAACAAAGTTAGGAAACTACTGCGAAAGCAAAGAGAGCTTCACTCCAAGTTTAAACGCAGCCAAAACCTCTCAGACAAACAGAAGCTAAACGATGTCAAAGTTAGCGTCAGGAGGGCTATGCGTGAAGCGTTCAGTGAATTCGAAAGCAAAATTCTATATATCTACTTGACAGAAAATCCTAGGAAGTTCTGGACCTACGTTAAATCAGTAAGTGGATCGAAACAACATATCCAGGCACTCTGGGATAATGATGGCATTGAAACAGAGGATGACACGCGTAAAGCTGAAATACGAAACACCTTTTTCCAAAGCTGTTTCACAGAGGAAGACCGCACTGCAGTTCCTTCTCTAAATCCTCGCACAAACGAAAAAATGGCTGACATCCAAATAAGTGTCCAAGGAATAGAAAAGCAACTGAAATCACTCAACAGAGGAAAGTCCATTGGACCTGACGGAATACCAATTCGATCCTACACAAGGTACGCGAAAGAACTTGCCACCCTTCTAATAGGCATGTACCGCAAGTCTCTAGATGAACGGAAGGTTCCAAATGATTGGAAAAGAGCGCAGGTAGTCCCAGTCTTCATGAAGGGTCGTCGAGCAGACGCGCAACACTATAGGTCTGTATCTCTGACATCGCTCTGTTGTAGAATTTTAGAACATGTTTTTTGCTCGAGTATCATGTCGTTTTTGGAAACCCAGAATCTACTATGTAGGAATCAACACGGATTCCGGAAACAGCGATCGTGTGAGACCCAACTCGCTTTATTTGTTCATGAGGCCCAGAAAATATTAGATACAGGCTCACAGGTAGATGCCATTTTCCTTGACTTCCGGAAGGCATTCGATACAGTTCCGCACTGTCGCCTGATAAATTAAGAGCCTACTGAATATCAGACCAGCTGTGTGGCTGGATTGAAGAGTTTTTAGCAAACAGAACACAGCATGTTGGTCTCAATGAAGAGACGTCTACAGACGTTAAAGTAACCTCCGGCAAGCCACAGGGGAGTGTTATGGGACCATTGCTTTTCACAACATATATAAATGATCTAGTAGATAGTGTCGAAAGTTCCATGCGGATTTTCGCGGATGATGCTGTAGTATACAGAGAAGTTGCAGCATTAGAAAATTGCAGCGAAATGCAGGAAGATCTGCAGCGGATAGGCACTTGGTGCAGGGAGTGGCAACTGACCCTTAACATAGACAAATGTAATGTATTGCGAATACATAGAAAGAAGGATCCTTTATTGTATGATTATATGATAGCGGAACAAACACTGGTAGCAGTTACTTCTGTAAAATATCTGGGAGTATGCGTACGGAACGATTTGAAGTGGAATGATATAAAATTAACTGAAGGCGGGTACCAGGTTGAGATTCATTGGGAGAGTCCTTAGAAAATGTAGTCCATCAACAAAGGAGGTGGCTTACAAAGCACTCGTTCGACCTATACTTGAGTATTGCTCATCAGTGTGGGATCCGTACCAGGTCGGTTTGAAGGAGGAGATAGAGAAGATCCAAAGAAGAGCGGCGCGTTTCGTAACAGTGTTATTTGGTAAGCGTGATAGCGTTACGGAGATGTTTAGAAAACTCAAGTGGCAGACTCTGCAAGAGAGGCGCTCTGCATCGTGGTGTAGCTTGCTCGCCAGGTTTCGAGAGGGTGCGTTTCTGGATGAGGTATCGAATATATTGCTTCCCCCTACTTATCCCTCCCGAGGAGATCACGAATGTAAAATTAGAGAGATTCGAGCGGGCACGGAGGCTTGCCGGCAGTCGTTCTTCCCGCGAACCATACGCGAGTGGAACAGGAAAGGAAGGTAATGACAGTGGCACGTAAAGTGCCCTCCACCACACACCGTTGGGTGGCTTGCGGTGTATAAATGTAGATGAACACATGCGCCGCCGTCACTCCCCATCTCACTGTTTACCGTTAAGCATTACCACATTTCGGCAAGTGGTACGCAACAGTTTGAATATAATTTGGAAATTTTATTTAGAAACAGAAATCTAGCTTAGGCGCTGCCCGCTTGCTATTTGCTGTTATGCTTTAGAGAAATCTGCAGCGGTGTTGTCAAGACGTGAGATAAGTGGAAAGTATGATTAGAGCCAGATAATTGTTTTGCTTTAGTTGTACGTTTAACACAAAGACAAGGCGTATTGAGACCAGTTAGAGTTCGATTCAAATTAAATCCTATTTAGTCGAAGGTTAGCATGCGAGCATAAGCTGGATAACAGATTTGTGGATACATAGTTTTGGTAATACGTAGACTTTTTATAGAATGGCATGTAAATTTGCGCTAAATTTCATACAGAAACACATAGAGGGGAACTTACTCGCGATGGAAAACGATACTCAGAGAGGATTATTTTACATGGCGAGCGTGGTCTTTCTGACGAACTATAGAGATGTCCGTAAATCCGTAACAGAATAAGGGGATGGACATCTCTTCTGAACAGCACGCTGCAAGGCATTCCAGATATGCTCAATAATGTTCATGTCTGGGGAGTTTGGTGGCCAGTCTAAGTGTTTAAACTCAGATGAGTGTTCCTGGAGCCACTCTGCAGCAATTCTAGACGTGTGGGGTGTCGCGTTGTCCTTCTGGAATTGACACAGTACGTCGGAATACAGAATGGACATGAATGGATGCCAGTGATCAGACAGGATGCTTACGTACGTGTCACCTGTCAGAGTCGTATCTAGACGTATCAGGGGTCCCATATCACTCCAACTGCACACACCCCACACCGTTACAGAGCCTCCACCAGCTTGAACAGTCACCTGCTGGCATTCAGGGTCCATGGATTTATGAGGTTGTGTCCATACCCGTACACGTTCATCTGCTCGATACAACTTGAAAAGAGACTCGTCTGACCAGGCAACACGTTTCCAGTCATCAACAGACCAACAGTTTTGACAGGCCCAGGCGAGGCATATAGCTTTTTGTCGTGCAGTCATCAAGGGTACACGAGTGGGTCTTCGACTCCGAAAGCCCATATCGCCGATGTTTCGTTGAATGGTTCGCATGATGACACTTGTCGATGGCCCAGCACTGAACCTGCAGCAATTTGCGGAAGGGTTGCACTTGTGTCTCGTTGAACGATTCTCTTCAGTTGTCGTCGGTTTCGTTCTTGCAGGATCTCTTTCCGGCCGCCGCGATGTAGAGATTTTATGTTTTGCCGGATTCCTGATATTCACGGTACGCTCGTGAAATGGTCGTACGGGAAAATCCCCTCGGAGATGCTGTGTCCGATAGCTCGTGCGCCGACTGTAACATCACGTTCAAACTCTGTTCTTGATAACCTGCCACTGTAGCAGCAGTAACCTATCTAACAACTGCGTCAGACAGTTGTTGTCTTATATACGCGCTGCCAACCGCAGTGCAGTATTCTGCCTGTTTACATATCTCTGAATACGCATGCCTATACCAGTTTCTTTGGCGCCTCAGCGTATAGAAAAATTACAAAACTGCAATTGCCGGGTAGTCTCGTTGTAAGTCGAGTGTCTTCGGAATACTAGAAACACTGCAGCCGGGCGACTGTCGGGGTGTGATGGTGACGGCGGTGAAGCTGTGCGTGCGCAGCGTAAAAGCGACCGCTCTGCTAAGGCACAGTGCCCGTGTGACGTCAGCAGGTCTCCGAGTTGCCGACAGGCGTGGTGCGTGTCAGCAAGGCTGCTGACGTTGCCAGGTGGACAGCTGACATGCGCTGTGCAGTGTGCATGCAGTCAGCGCGCTTTGTAGACCACACGCTAGCTAGTGGCTCTGGCCTCTCGCCTTGTAATGTACTCTGTACGCCTTCCCCACCGGCTCCTGCTTCTCGCTTTCTATCTAGTCTACTCCTGCCGTCACCTGGAGTGTCCTTTTACGTTTCGAGTATTTAAACAAAATTTGGAAACTATTTGGCACCAGTCGCTTATCGACGAACTGGAAACTCGCCTTTTTAAGTATTTAAAACTAATGTTATTGAGCCTTAAGTGTTGGGCCTTGTAATGGTACTTTAATTACGTAACCATTACGGCACCTCACCTGAACCTCTCGATACCAGCAATGCTCTACAGTATTTCTGTAAAGTAGTTGACATATTTTTGAGACAACATTAAGATTTGATTTCATTAATGTAGAGGTACTTTGGTACATCGATATGTTTATATTGCAATGATATTATTCTTATGTGTATTCTTTCTTTTGTCACAACGATCTTTGACGTACTTGTAACTCTGATTTTTGGGCGTGTAAGCTATTATTAATTTGTCAGAGTGTTGGACCTTGAAAAAGTCAAGTCTTGGACGTCATGTTGGAAAGACGCATATTGTAGTCAGCTTATAAAATGTGAACTTTAAAAGTGAGGAAGATATTTTCAAGTATGTTTTGTATTGTGAAGTGATGTTTGTGTGTTACGCGATATTGCAACAAAAGCAATAGAAAGGAAGTGTAACTTAAATTCGGAGTGCTGATTACTTTTTTAAATCGCCATTGTCCAGCAAAAGTGTAATCTTCAAGAATAGTTTGTGAAATACGTCTATAAAACTTTTGAATATAGCAGAATAAAACCTTGGCCTTTCTGCATCCGAGCTTGGAATCATCACCACCTAGATTTTCGACGATTGAGCCATGATTTTACAACGAGACCAGCGTGGGAAACACGAAAAGATGAGTGCCTAGTTTATTAATTATTACATGAAATGACGTTATTAACTGTGCTCTAATGACACCTGCCACATAATAACTTTGTTGTTGCCCGAAAATGCAGTATTTAGCAGCGTGAGCAACACCACAATCATTATTAAATTCTGACCTTTGTTGTGGTAGGGTTGTTAGAGCCTCCAGCCGATTTTGAATTTAAGTTGTTCTGCTCTTAAGGTGTTAGATGGTTTGGACCTCCAGCTTAATTTAAGGACTGTTTTATGTAAAACCTAATTAAGGAACTATTTTAAGATAAGGCTTTGCCTTTTAAATTTCTGATTTTGGTTAGCTTTCAGCCGTTTTTAAATTAAAGTGGTCTTGCCCTTAAGGCATGAGATTGTACGGCGCATTCAGCCGCGAATGAAGTTCCAAAACTAAAGCTGTGCTTTTTTTAAAAAAAATTTCTTGGCTCTTGTAATGTTTCATCAAATAAAAGGTTGTATGTTCGAGTGTAACTGACAGCTGCTTATTTTGACCCCTTTTCCTCGTCTTAAACTACCTGTCCTGCCCTGCAAGGTTTAGCAGGGCGTCTCAAGCAGGTTCTGTGAAGAGTCGTGGACGCCCAACCATTTATCTCCTAGTGGTAGTCTCACTGTTCTCCTACCTCTTTCAGTAGACGCTCACGACAGTAGCACGTGGACATTCGACCACTTTTGCCGTTTTCCAGATAGTCTTTCACAGGGTTTACATTATCATAAGCTGCCCTTTGTCATCTTTCACAGGGTTTACATCATCATAAGCTGCCTTTTGTCAAAGACTCATGCACTTGGAACAAAGCCCAGGCGACTCTTGTGTATCAGAAAGATAAAAGAACAGATCCGCAAAATTACACACCAATATCCTTAGCGCCGGATTGCTGCAGGGTTCTTGAATAAATACAGATTTCAAATATATCAAATTTCCATAAGACGGAAAAACGTCTGACCACACATCAGGACGGTTTTAGAAAGCGGAACTCAGTTTGCACTTCATAGCGTCCCCAGTGAGATAATAAGAAAAGACTTAAACAGTATTTTTAAAGAAGAGACATTTAAAAATTGAATAATATATAGATTTTTTTATCATGTACCCGTATTATAATAATTTCTATGTGTAAGTTTCGAGTGCAAAGAAATATAACAAAATGATCTAAAGAGACGACAAGGTACGCTCTTTTGTTAATTTTTTAATCGTCTTCACTTCTCTCGTCTTGGTTGCGTGTAGACGGTTATCTTGCGTGTGCTGGCAAATGTAAGCGTATTTGTACTAATTAAGGAGATAATATATTCATTTAATATTATTGTGCACTTTTAATTTGTAAGAGATGATCCCGATTTCATGTCCGCCTTCCTTAAATTAACCTGCATTCAAGTAATTTACAGTTCAACAATCGCAGCGGCCGATGCAGCCAACTTATAAAAACTTATAAAAATATAGCGAAAAACTCGCCCGCTATTACCATAATATTCATTTTTCTCCACAGCCACACGAAGTTGCAGAAAATACGTAGCTTTAAGATTCTTATTTTCAGTACAACAGCCGAAAGCCAGAGCCAGGACTCCGGCAACAATACAATGGTTAACGGAGGTAAGAAGAAATACTCTCGCGCGTGTGTGGGCCGCAATTGTAATTAATAACTAAAGATCTTTTGCTTTAAAGTGAGCTGACTAGCCGAATAAATTAACATGGAAAGCTTATTCCATTGTTTAACTTGTATGCCCAAATCTTAAGATTCAGCGAGTATAACATTCATTAACGTAACAAATAATTTAAGATTAATATTGTTAAAAAGGACAACTACACAAAAGCGTTTAATTGTAAATCAAAATAAAATGAAAATTCTTATTAAGGCACACCACGTAAGTCGGCGACAAACAACATAATAATAATATATTACCAAGATATCCACGGGTGTACTGCCAGTCTACAGTGTCCAACGGGCACAATATTTCGGCGATCATACATGTCGCCATCATCAGGTGAACTGACGGACTGAGCTCCTGTGAACGTGCCGGCACGGAGATCCGTACGCTATGGCTGCTCAGAGGGAACTGGGTTCGGTCACGGCGGCGGCCGATTTAAATACCCTCCGCCCGCGGCGCGCTCCTTCCGCCGTCCGGGCCCCGCGCCACGATCGCGCCGTGGAACAGATTGCGACGGCGTCTGAGATGACGTCGGTGTGATGGCTGTGTCCGCCGTGGTCGTCACAACTATACGTTTGCTCGATTTGCTCTTGATTAACCCAATCGCTGGTTCCCAAGCCTTGCTAAGATTATAGCCACAGTCACGGTTTATGAGGTCGTCATTGGTGCGAATTTCGATGGCCTCTCTAACAACGCTGTCTCAGTATCTCGACGTCTGTACCAGAATCCTCGTGCGTTCGTACTCCATAGCGTGATTTTCCGACAATGTTCAGCGACCGCCGACTTGCTCGGATACATCAGTCGAGTGTGCCTCTGGTGTTCACGGCATCGATCCTCGACGGTACGCATCATCTGACCAATATACGACTTGCCACATTGACACTGAATCTGGTACACGCCGGCCTTCCTCAAACCGAGGTCATCTTTGGCGCTCCCCACCAGTGCACGAGTTTTATTCGGAGGACAATACACAGTTCCGACCCGGTGTTCTTCAAAATGCGGGCGAGTTTCCTCGAGAGTGTGCCTGTATATGGAATGAACGCAGTGCCTACCTCCTCCCTAGTGATTTCATCCATCTCCACAGGTTGTGCTGTAGTGATTGGGCGGAGAGCAAGTTGAATCTGAGCACTTGAGTACCCATTTTTTCGAAATACAGTTCTCAGATGTTTCAATTCCTGGGGTAGACACTCTGCGTCAGAGATAGCGCGCGCCCTATGTACTAGAGTTTTAAGTACCCTATTCCTCTGTGAAGGGTGGTTGCAGCTGTCTGCGTGCAAATACAGATCAGTGTGCGTAGTCTTCCGATACACCCCATGACCTAGGATGCCGTCAGCCCTTCCCTTGACCAAGACGTCAAGGAAAGGTAATTTACCCTCCGTTTCAGTCTCCATAGTGAATTTGATGTTGGGGTGTATGGAGTTTAGATGTGTTAGGAGGTCAAGGAGTTTATCCCTACCATGTGGCCAGATGACGAACGTGTCGTCCACGTAACGGAAAAAGCAAGTAGGTTTCCATTCGGGTGACGACAGGGCTTCCTCCTCGAAGTTCTCCATGTACAAATTCGCTACCGGTGAGAGTGGGCTACCCATGGCGACTCCCTCCGTTTGTTCGTAGTATTCTCCATTAAAAAGAAAATACGTGGAAGTCAAGACATGCCTAAAAAGTTCAGTGGTCTTCTCGTCAACCTTCTGACTAATCAATCCTAGTGACTCTCGCAGGGGTACCCTCGTAAACAAGGAAACGACGTCAAAACTCACCATGATATCTGACTCATCCAACCTGAAGCTATCAAGGCGTTTAACAAAATCCACGGAATTACGGATGTGATGAGGGCATTTACCCACATAAGGACTTAATATTCCCGTCAGGTATTTGGCCATCAAATATGTAGGTGCCCTTATGTTGCTGACAATGGGGCGTAATGGTACCCCCTCTTTGTGAACCTTCGGGAGTTCATATAGCCTAGGCGGTACCGGACCTTGGGGTAACAATTTCTTATCGTCACCCTCCGGTAAATCAGCGTCCTCGAGAAGAGCCCTCGTCTTGTTCTCTACCTTCTTTGTAGAATCAACGCTGATCTTCCGGTAGGAATTGTCATTTAGCAGGCTCTGCATCTTATCAGTGTAGTCCTTATGGGAGACAACAACTGTAGCATTGCCTTTGTCAGCCGGTAAGACAACAATTTCAGAGCGCTCCCTCAGATCACGAATGGCCGTCCTCTCTTTACTGGTGATATTTGACTTCATCGGCTTGGATTTTGTCAACACACGACAAGTTTCACGACGTATTTCCTCAGCTGATTCAGGCGGAAGTCGAGCTGCAACCTGTTCAACAGCACTATCAATTTCTTCGACCGGACTGAACTTGGGGGTGGCAGCGAAGTTGAGACCTTTCTGCAAAACTGAGTACTCTTGCCTTTCTAAAGAGATGTCGTTCCGAGAATGTTGTTCCAAATTTTGCTAAGGTTATGTATCACATCGATTCTGTAGCAGCTAAGAGAATCAAGAAACGAGCCAGCCTCGCATTGGTACGTGAGAGAGTGCAATTCACCCGCCGGAGCCTTGAGTTTATCTCACAGGAATTACTCAAACTACATTTGCAACTGGCTACTAATTTCACTTCTTTTCCCTGGGATTTGAATGATGGTGGCACCTGGGTTGCAGCTGATTCCGCCCATAAGAAGGAAACGGGACGTCAAACAGCTAAGTTCTCACGTCTCTTCGACAAACCATCTCTGCAGGTTCCGTGCAAGACTGTCATCAATCTGAGTGGCATGGTGTTGAGTGATGTTGCGGTCTCGGTTTTGCAGAAAGGTCTCAACTTCGCTCCCACCCGTAAGTTCACTCCGGTCGCAGAAATTGTTAGTGCTGTTGAACAGGTTGCAGCTCGACTTCCGCCTGAATCAGCTGAGGAAATGCGTCGCGAAACTTGTCGTGCGTTGACGAAATCCAAGCCGATGAAGTCAAATATCACCAGTAAAGAGAGGACGGCCATTCGTGATCTGAGGGAGCGCTCTGAAATTGTTGTCTTACCGGCTGACAAAGGCAATGCTACAGTTGTTGTCTCCCATAAGGACTACACTGATAAGATGCAGAGCCTGCTAAATGACGATTCCTACCGGAAGATCAGCGTTGATTCTACAAAGAAGGTGGAGAACAAGACTAGGTCGCTTCTCGAGGACGCAGATTTACCGGAGGGTGACGATAAGAAATTGTTACCCCAAGGTCCGGTACCGCCTAGGCTATATGAACTCCCGAAGGTTCACAAAGAGGGGGCACCATTACGCCCCATTGTCAGCAACATCAGGGCACCTACATATTTGTTGGCCAAATACCTGACGGGAATATTAAGTCCTTATGTGGGTAAATGCCCTCATCACATCCGTAATTCCGTGAATTTTGTTAAACGCCTTGATAGCTTCAGGTTGGATGAGTCAGATATCATGGTGAGTTTTGACGTCGTTTCCTTGTTTACGAGGGTACCCCTGTGAGAGTCACTAGAATTGATTAGTCAGAAGTTTGACGAGAAGACCACTGAACTTTTTAGGCATGTCTTGACTTCCACGTATTTTCTTTTTAATGGAGAATACTACGAACAAACGGAGGGAGTCGCCATCGGTAGCCCACTCTCACCGGTAGCGAATTTGTACATGGAGAACTTCGAGGAGGAAGCCCTGTCGTCATCGGTATGGAAACCTACTTGCTTTTTCCGTTACGTGGACGACACGTTCGTCATCTGGCCACATGGTAGGGATAAACTCCTTGACCTCCTTACACATCTAAACTCCATACACCCCAACATCAAATTCACTATGGAGACTGAAACGGAGGGTAAATTACCTTTCCTTGACGTCTTGGTCAAGAGAAGGGCTGACGGCACCCTTGGTCATGGGGTGTATTGGAAGACTACGCACACTGATCTGTATTTGCACGCAGACAGCTGCCACCACCCTTCACAGAGGAATGGGGTACTTAAAACTCTAGTACATAGGGCGCGCGCTATCTCTGACGCAGAGTGTCTACCCCAGGAATTGAAACATCTGAGAACTGTATTTCGAAAAAATGGGTACTCAAGTGCTCAGATTCAACGTGCTCTCCGCCCAACCACTACAGCACAACCTGTGGAGATGGATGAAATCACGAGGGAGGAGGTAGGCACTGCGTTCATTCCATATACAGGCACACTCTCGAGGAAACTCGCCCGCATTTTGAAGAAACACCGGGTCGGAACTGTGCTTTGTCCTCCGAATAAAACTCGTGCACTGGTGGGGAGCGCCAAAGATGACCTCGGTTTGAGGAAGGCCGGCGTGTACCAGATTCAGTGTCAATGTGGCAAGTCGTATATTGGTCAGACGATGCGTACCGTCGACGATCGATGCCGTGAACACCAGAGGCACACTCGACTGATATATCCGAGCAAGTCGGCGGTCGCTGAACATTGTCGGAAAATCACGCTATTGAGTACGAATGCACGAGGATTATGGTACAGACGTCGAGATACTGAGACAGCGTTGTTAGAGAGGCCATCGTAATTCGCACCAATGACGACCTCATAAACCGTGACTGTGGCTATAATCTTAGCAAGGCTTGGGAACCAGCGATTGGGTTAATCAAGAGCAAATCGAGCAAACGTATAGTTGTGACGACCACGGCGGACACAGCCATCACACCGACGTCATCTCAGACGCCGTCGCAATCTGTTCCACCGCGCGACCGTGGCGCGGGGTGCGGACGGCGGAAGTAGCGCCCCGCGGGCGGAGGGTATTTAAATCGGCCGCCGCCGCGACCGAACCCAGTTCCCTCTGAGCAGCCATAGCGTACGGATCTCCGTGCCGGCACGTTCACAGGAGCTCAGTCCATCAGTTCACCTGATGATTGTGACATGTATGATCGCCGAAATATTGTGCCCGTTGGACACTGTAGACCGGCAGTACACCCGTGGATATTTTGATTATCAAATACGCCGGGAGAAACTCAAGAATCACAATAATATATTAAATTACGACTGACGACGGACGCGAGAACTTCTGTCACATGATATCTTGCGAACCATCGATGAAGGCCAAAGGGAGATTCCATATTCCTAGATTCCCTAAATTTTTTTGACATGGACCTCCATTGCAGGCAGTTAACGAAGGTACGAGCATACAGGATGGATCTCAGATTTAAGAATTTTTAACATGTTGCAGACCTGTTAGCAACTGTGATAAATTTATATGTCAAAAATCCGTCTCAGTTGCGAAATGTTACTAGCGTTTACCCAGGTTTCAGCTAGAGTAATCAAGCCTTATTCTGGGATGTATTAGTTTATTTTATGCTTCTGAAGAAGGCTTGATTACTCTAGCTGAAACCTGGGTAAACACTAGTAACATTTCGCAACTGAGGCGGATTTTTAACATATTAATTTACATCCCAGATTTGTGAGTGGCTCTAACACTTCTTAAGAACAATTTTGTTAGTGGTGGGCTTAATAAGACATACTGAGAAACTTTACTGCATGCCTTCTCTGAAAACTGCCTAGAACAAATAGTTAGGATCCCCACTTGTGATGGAGATATGTTGGATCTAATGGCAACAAATAGACCTGACCTCTTTGAGGATGTCCGCATTGAAACTGGTATCAATGACCATGACGCGGTTGTGGCAACAAGGATTATTCACGACCCACGTTGAAAGGACAACTAAAACAAGCAGAAAGATATATATGTTCAGTAAACTAGATAAAAAGCCGGCCGAGCTGTTCTAGGTGCTTCAGTTCGGAACCGCGCTCCTGCTACGGTCGCAGGTTAGAATCCTGCCTCGCGCATGGATGTGTGTGATGTCCTTAGGTTAGTTTAAGTAGTTCTAAGTTCTAGGGGACTGATGGCCTCATATGTTAAGTCCCATAGTGCTCAGAGTCATTCGAACCATTTTTGAAACTAGATTTTAAAAAAACAGTAGTGTAATATCTCAAAGAAGAACTTGAAACTTTCAGCACACGAGAGGAGCATGTAGAGGAACTCTGGCTCAACGTTAATAGAATAGTTGACAATGCACCGGATAGATATGCACCCAGTACTACAGTTCGTAATGGGAGGCACGCTACATGGTATACATTCACCATAAAGAAACTTCCAAAGAAGCAGAGATTACAGCGTAGTAGGTAAAAACAAAGACTATGGCTGTAGACAGAGCGATGCTGACGAAAGACGTTTGGCTGTCAAGAGAACAATGCGTGATGCATTCAATGACTACCGTGGCACAATATTGTCAGACGGCGTTTCACAAAATCCAAAAAATATCTGGTCGTATGTAAAGGCTGTTAGTGGCACCAGAGTTAGTGTCCAGTCCCTAGCAAATCAGACAGGAACTGAAATTAAGGGTAGCAAATCAGAAGCTGAAATGCTTAACTCCCGTTTTCAAGTGTGCTTTTACAAAGGGAAACCCAGGAGAAGTGCCCCAGTTAAATCCCCGTACACCTGAAAAGAAGAATGAAACGAGTGTTAATGTCACTGCTGATGAGAAACAGCTGAAATCGTTAAAATTGAACAAAGGTGCATGCCCCGATAGAATCCCTGTCAGATTCTGTACTCCCTTTGCGGCTGAGTTAGACCTCGTAATAAGTGCACTCTGCCGTAGATCATTCGAACAAAAAACCGTGGCCAGTTCTTGGAAAAAGGCACAGGTCACATACGTCTACAAGAAGCGTAGTAGGAGAGATCCCAATTGCTTGACATCGATTTGTTGTACAATCTTAGGACATATTCTGAGCTGAAACGTATTGAAGCATTTTTAGGAGAATGAGCTTCTCAGTGCCAACCAGCATGTATTTCGAAAATATTGAAAGGTGGCTACACTGAGCCACTGCGCCAGAGATTGCGCCAAAGAGTATTATTAAGCCGCCTCCACAGTGCCTGTTAAGAACTCGTAGCAGTCAGTGTGTGGGCAGAGCTCGTAGTAATGAGTGCTTGTCGAGAGCTCGTAGTGGAGTGCCTGTCGAGGTCTCGTGGCAGTCAGTGTTGAGATGTGCGAGTGGGCAAGGCTTGTCGAGAGGTTGTAGTAAGGAGTGTTTGTTCCATGTTTTATCCAGTTATTTGATGGGAGAGATAGCAGATGTTATTGTAATGATCAGAGTGCATTTCGTCAATATATATGAAGGTAAAAACCACAATGTTCTTTTATTATTTGTGTGTCTCAAATAATGCATCATTACAGGTTCAGTCAACAAAGCATCTGGCTTGTGTTCTTGTATTAGAGTGAATTCTGGTTTTCTTGCGTAATTATAGTTTTTCTAATTTTCTTTTATCACGTCAGTATAATTGGTATTAAAAAATTCTTGTCTTGTTGGAGAAGAACCGTGCCAGATGTGTACGTTGAGTCACACTCCCACATACAGAATAGTTACTGTTGTGCTTATTGGTTTTGTAGGTTTTATAGTCGCTGGGGACTTAATTAATTAACTGTGTTTACGAAAATTTTCTTTCATTGTTTGTTGCAGTCAGATTGCGTAATAATTCTAGTCAGGGCCAACCGTTTACGAAACAGCGTAATCGGACATACAGCTACAAAAAATTTAAAAAAGTATTTTCAATGTTATTTAATTAAGCCCCCATGCAATATCGACCGTGTGAAACGCAACTTGCACTTTCCTCACATGACATACTGAAAGGCTTGGATCAACGCAACCAGGTAGATGCATTATTTCTTGATTTCCGAAAAGCATTGTCGAAAATGTGGTATCAAGTGAAATTTGTGAGTGAATTGCGGACTTTTTAGTAGGGATGAAATGGCAAGTTATCTTGGATGGAGAGTGATCGTCAGATGTAGAAGTAACTTCGGGTGTGCCCCAGGGAAGTGTGTTGAGACCCTTGCTGTTCATGTTGTATATTAATGACCTTGCTGACAACGCTAACTGTATAATCACACTTTTTGCAGATGACGCGGTTATCTAGAACGAAAGACTATCTGAAAAAGCTGCATAAAAATTCACTCAGATCTTGATACGTGGCGCAGAGATTAGCAACTTACTCTAAATGTTCTGAAATATAACATTTTGCACCACACAAAACGAGAAAATGAGTATCCTATGACTATAATATCGATAGGTCTCTGTTGCGATGGGCCATCTCATACAAATACCTGCGCGTAACACTTCGTAGTGATATGAAACGGAATAATCACATAGGTTCAGTAGTGGGTAAAGCAGATGGTTTATTAGTAGAGTAACGGCGAAGTGCAATCAGTCTACAAACAAGACTGCGTACAATTCACTCGTGCGACCGGTTCGAGAATGTTGCTGAAGTGTGTGGGGCCCGTAACAGATAGGACTAACGGGGGATATTGAACGCATACGGAATAGGGTAGCAGGTCACATGTTCGTTTAATCCCTGGGAGAGTGTCACAGCGATACTGAAGGAATTGAACTGGAACGCTCTTAAAGATAGTCATAAACTATCCCGAGAAAGTCTGTTAACAAAGTTTCAAGAACTGGCTTTACATGATAACTCCAGGAATATACTACAACCCCCTACGTATCGCTCACACAGGGATCGTGAGGATAAGATTAGAATAACTGAAGAACGCACTGAGGCATTCAAATGATCATTCTTTCCGCGCTCCGTACGTGAATGGAACAGGAAGACACCCTAATAACTGGTACAATGCACCTCTGTCATGCACCTCACGGTTGTCTGCATCTACATCTCCACTCCGCAAGCCACCTGACGGTGTGTGGCGGAGGGTACCTTGAGTACCTCTATCGGTTCTCCCTTCTATTCCAGTCTCGTATTGTTCTTGGAAAGAAGGATTGTCGGTATGCCTCTGTGTGGGCTCTAATCTCTCTGATTTTACCCTCATGGTCTCTACTCGAGATATACGTAAGAGAGCGCAATATACTGCTTGACTCCTCGGTGAAGGTATGTTCTCGAAACTTCAACAAAAGCCCGTACCGGGCTACTGAGCGTCTCTCCTGCAGAGACTTCCACTCGAGTTTATCGAGCATCTCCGTAACGCTTTCGCGATTACTAAATTATCCTGTGACGAAGCGCGCTGCTCTCCGTTGAATCTTCTCTCTCTCTTCTATCAACCCTATCTGGTATGGATCCCACACTGGTGAGCAGTATTCAAGCAGTGGGCGAATAAGCGTACTGTGACCTACTTCCTAGGTTTTCGGATTGCATTTCCTTAGGATTCTTCCAATGAATCTGTGTGCGGCATCTGCTTTAGCGACGATTAATTTTATATTGTCATTCCATTTTAAATCACTCCTAACGCGTACTTCCAGATAATTTATGGAATTAACTGCTTCCAGTTGCTGACCTGCTATATTGTAGCTGAATGATAAACGATCTTTCTATGTATTCGAAGCACATTACACTTGTCTACAGTGAGATTCAATTGCCATTCCCTGCACCATGCGTCAATTCGCTGCAGATCCTCCTGCATTTCAGTACAATTTTCCATTGTTACAACGTCTCGATATACCACAGCATCATCCGCAAAAAGCCTCAGTGAACTTCCGATTTCATCCACAATGTCATTTATGTATATTGTGAATAGCAACGGTCCTACGACACTCCCCTGCGGCACACCTGAAATCACTCTTACTTCGGAAGACTTGTCTCCATTGAGAATGACATGCTGTGTTCTGTTATCTACGAACTCTTCAGTCCAATCACACAATTGGTCTGATAGTCCATATGCTCTTACTTTGTTCATTAAACGACTGTGGGGAACTGTATCGAACGCCTTGCGGAAGTCAAGAAACACGGCATCTACCTGGGAACCCGTGTCTATGGCTCTCTCAGTCTCGTGAACGAATAGCGCGAACTGGGTTTCACACGATCGTCTTTTTTGAAACCCATGCAGATTCCTACAGAGTAGATTTCTAGTCTCCAGAAAAGTCATTATACTCGAACACAATACGTGTTCCAAAATTCTACAACTGATCGACGTTAGAGATATAGGTCTATAGTTCTGCACATCTGTTCGACGTCCATTCTTAGAAACAGGGATGACCTGTGCCCTTTTCTAATCCTTTGGAACGCTACGCTCTTCTAGAGACCTACAGTACACCGCTGCAAGAAGGGGGACAAGTTCCTTCGCGTACTCTGTGTAAAATCGAACTGGTATCCCACCAGGTCCAGCGGACTTTCCTCTTTTAAGCGATTTTAATTGTTTCTCTAACCCTCTGTCGTCTATTTCGATATCTACCATTTTGTCATCTGTGCGACAATCTAGAGAAGGAACTACAGTGCAATCTTCCTCTGTGAAACAGCTTTGGAAAAAGACATTTAGTATTTCGGCCTTTATTCTGTCATCCTCTGTTTCAGTACAATTTTGGTCAGAGTGTCTGGACATTTTGTTTTGATCCACCTACCGCTTTGACATAAGACCAAAATTTCTTAGGATTTTCTGCCAAGTCAGTACATAGAACTTTACTTTCGAATTCATTGAACGCCTCTCGCATAGCCCTCCTCACACTACATTTCGCTTCGCGTAATTTTTGTTTGTCTGCAACGCTTTGACTATGTTTATGTTTGCTGTGAAGTTCTCTTTGTTTCCGCAGCAGTTTTATAACTCGGTTGTTGTACCACGGTGGCTTTTCCATCTCTTACGATCTTGCTTGGCACATACTCATCTAACGCATATTGTACGATGGTTTTGAACTTTGTCCACTGATCCTCAACACTATCTGTACTTGAGACAAAACTTGTGTGTTGAGCCATCAGGTACTCTGAAATCTGCTTTTTGTCACTTTTGCTGAACAGAAAAATCTTAACTTTTTTAATGTTTCTATTTACGGCTGAAATCATCGATGCCGTAACCGCTTTATGATCGCTGATTCCCTGTTCTGCGTTAACTGTTTCAAATAGTTCGGGTCTGTTTGTCACCAGAAGGTCTAATATGCTATCGCCACGAGTTGGTTCTCTGTTTAACTGCTCAAGGTAGTTTTCAGATAAAGCACTTAGAAAAATTTCACTGGATTCTTTGTCCCTGCCACCCGTTATGAACGTTTGAGTCTCCCAGTCTATATCCGGCAAATTAAAATCTCCACCCAGAACTATAACATGGTGGGGAAATCTACTCTCCTTCAGGTGCTCAGCCACAACAGCTGAAATAATGGACACACGACACCCAGTCCCCTACCGGGAGTCGAACCCGGGCCCCCTGCGTGGTAGGCGGTAACGCTACCGCTACGCAGAGTATGGGTGTAAATGTACGTGTGGGTGTACGTTTCCTCGACGGCGAGTGTTCATCAGAGATGCGGGTATCGTCAGGAGTGGCCCAGGGAAGTGCGATAGGACCGCTGACGTTCTCTGTATACATAAATGATTTGGCGGACAGGTTGGGCAGCAATCGGCGTTTGTTTGCTGTTGATGCAGGGAAGATGTCGTCGCTGAGTGACTATAGGAGGATCGAAGGCGACTTAGAGAAATTTTCTAGTTGGTGATGGAGAGCTACTACCTCTAAATGTAGATAAATGTACGGTAATGCAGATGAGCAGGACAATCCCTTGAAGTTCGAATACAGCTTCAGCACTGTGCTACTTGACGTATTGCTTCAAATGGCTCTGAGCACTATGGGACTTAACGTCTGAGGTCATCAGTCCCCTAGAACTTAGAACTAAAACCTAACTAACCTAAGGACATCACACACATCCATGCCCGAGGCAGGATTCGAACCTGCGACCGTAGCGGTCGCACGGTTACGGAACCGTTCGGCCACTCCGGCCGGCGCTTGACGTAATCACACCGGTTAAATTTCTAGGCGTACCGATGCAAAGCGTCATGAAATGGAACGAGCATGGTAAGGTTTGTAGTGGAGAAGGCGACTGGCAGAGTCTCAGGAAAGTATGGTTCACCTGTAAAGGAGATAGCGTATATAACACTACTGCCACCTGTTCTTGAGTACTGCTCGACTGTTTGGGGTCTGCGCCAGGTCGGACTAAAGGAAGATATGGAAGGAGTTCAAACGCGGTGTGCTAGATTTGTTACCGGCAGCTTCGAACAACACGCAAGCATTAGGAAGTGCCTCGGGAACTCAAATGGGAATCTCTGGAGGGAAGGTGACGCTCTTTTCCAGGAACACTACTGAGGAAATTTAGACAACCGGCATTTGAAGCTGACTGCAGAACGATTCTACTGCTTCCACGTACGGAGCACGAAGATAAGTTGCGAGAAATTAGGGCTCATACGGAGGTATACGGACAGTCGTTTCTCCCTCGTTCTGCTTGGCAGTGGAACAGGAAACGAATACACTGCGAGTGCTGTAAGGTACCCTCCGCCACACACCGTACGGAGGCTTGCTGAGTATGTATGTACATGTATTCATACATGTGGCCACTAAACGGCGCTATGGAGGTGCGACATTACCGCAAATTTTAATTTTTCGAAGCACTGGCGGCTTAGAAATTGGCCGAGTCGTTTACGTACAGGTAGCGTTTTAAGGAAACAGTTGCAAATCCACCCGCCAGTATTAGATTACTGTTGAATCTCGAATGCTAGCATCATTAGCTTCCTGTCTTATTGGTTTGGCACCGGAGTTTTCATCTTTACAAGAACTTTAATCCCAAGGCACACGTACCACGGTAATAATGTTGCTAAGTGACACTTACCCTATCAAACTCCTAGCCTCACTATGTTATATAGTTAATATGGTCACACATATAAAATGACAAGAAAGGTGTCTTCAAATTACAACAGTTCGTACTGGATACTCTATTATATTTCAAGCTTATACAAAACGACGGAAGTAACGTTCGCATGGCTTGCTGAAGCTTGGACCATACATAGAAAGAACTCTTACAGTATAGTACTGAATGTAACTGAAAGAAATACGCAATGAGACGAACAGAAATGAGACTTTTATTGAAAGGCAATAATTACACTAAAGTAGCCGCGGGCAATACATATTCTTAATAGGCTGTGTGATCGTCACGGATTGCCATGCATCTACATCTACATCTACATCTACATCTACACGGATACTCTGCAAATCACATTTAAGTGCCTCGCAGCGGGTTCATCGAACCACCTTCAAAGTTCTCTATTATTCCAATCTCGTATAGTGCGCGGCAGAAACAAAGTCCTGTATTTTCCCGTGCGAGCTCCGATTTCCCTTATTTCATTATGGTGATCGTTTCTTCCTATATAGGTCAGCGTCAACAAAATTTTTATCGCATTCGGAGGAGAAAGTTGGTGATTGAAATTTCGTGCCATGGTTCTGCCGCAACGAAAGACGCTTTTGTTTTAATGATGTCCACCCCAAATTCTGTATCATTTTAGTGACACTCTCTCCCCTATTTCGCGATAATACAAAACGCGCTGCCCTTCTTTGAACTTTTTCGATGTACTCCGTCAGTCCTATCTGGTAAGGATCCCACACCGCGCAGCCGTATTCTAAAACAGGACGGACAAGAGTAGTGTAAACAGTCTCCTTAGTATATCTGCTACATTTTCGAAGTGTCCTGCCAATAAAACGCAGTCTTTGGTTAGCTTCCGCTACAACATTTTCTATGCGTTTCCCATTTAAGATGTTCATAATTGTATTTCCTAGGTAATTTGTTGAATTTACGGCCTTTCGATTTGACTGATTTATCGTGCAATCGAAGTTCAACGGATTTCTTTTAGCACTCATATGCATGACCTCACACTTTTCGTTGTTTAGGATCAGTTGCCAATTTTCGCACCAAACAGCTACCTTTTCTAAATCGTTTTGCAATTTGTTTTGATCTTCTGATAAGTTCACTATTCGATAAACGACAGCATCACCTGCAGACAACCTAACATGGCTGCTCGGATTGTCTACCAAGTCGCTTATGTGGATAAAGAACAACAAAGGGCCTATAACACAACCTTGGGGCACGCCAGAAATCACTTTTGTCTTACTCGACTACTTTCCGTCAGTCACTACGAACTGTGAGCTCTCTGACAGAATTGTCTGGAACCGCGAGACCGCTACGGTCGCAGGTTCGAATCCTGCCTTGTGATGTCCTTAGGTTAGTTAGGTTTAAGTAGTTCTAAGTTCTAGGGGCCTGATGACCTCAGATGTTAAGTCCCATAGTGCTCAGAGCCATTTGAACTTTTTTTTTTTTTTCAGAAAATTACTAATCCAGTCACATAACTGAGACAATATTCCATAAGCACGCAATTTCATTACAACCCCCTAGTGTGGTACAGTGTAGAAAACCCTCCGGAAATTTAGAAACATGGACTCAATTTGAAATCCTTTGTCAATAGCACTCAACACTTCGTGCGAGTAAAGAGCTAGTTGTGTTTCACAAGAACGATGTCCGCCCCAATAGCTGAGTGGTCAGCGTGACGGATTGCAGGGAATTTCCTCCACCCAGGGACTGGGTGTTGTGCTGTCTTCTTCATCATTTCATCCCCATCCAAGCGCAGGTCGCCCAATGTGGCGTCGAATGTAATAAGACCTGCACCACGGCGGCCGGACCTGCCCCGCAAGGGGCCTCCCGGCCAATGACGCCAGACACTTATTTCCATTTCCACAAGAACGATGTTTTCTAAATCCGTGTTGACTGTGTGTCAATTGGCCATATTCTTCGAGGTAATTCATAATGTTCGAACACGCAACTTTCTAGTCTTTAGGTACGGATCTTTCGTCGAGCGAAGGGTTGTATATGATTCTTAAGTATGAAGCTATTGTATCAGCATACACTGAAAGGAACCTAATTGGTATACAGTCTGCGCCACAAGACTTGCTGTTATGAAGTGATTTAAAAAAAATGGCTCTGAGCACTATGGGACTCAACATCTGAGGTCATCAGTCCCCTAGAACTTAGAACTACTGAAACCTAACTAACCTAAGGACATCACAAGGCAGGATTCGAACCTGCGACCGTAGCGGTTGCTCGGTTCCAGACTGTAGCGCCTAGAACCACGCGGCCACCCCGGCCGGCGAAGTGATTTAAGTTGCTTCGCTACTCTGAGGATATCTACTTCTACGTTTCTCATGTAGTCAGCTGATTCGAATTCTGAAATATTTACTTTATCTTCTTTTGTGGAGGCATTTCGGAATGCTGCGTTTAGTAACTCATTTATACAGATCAGGAGCCGCAGAGGTCCCAAGACGCTTCCCTGGGGAACACCTGGTATCACTTCAGTTTTACTCGACGATTTGCCGTCTGTTACTACGAACTGCGACCTTCCTGACAGGAAATCACGAATCCAGTCGCACAACTGATACGATACCCCACAGGCCCTCAGCTTGATGTAGCTTGTGAGGAACGGTGTCAAAAGCTTTCCGGAAATCTAGAAATACGCACT
This sequence comes from Schistocerca serialis cubense, assembly GCF_023864345.2. Classification (NCBI taxonomy): domain Eukaryota; kingdom Metazoa; phylum Arthropoda; class Insecta; order Orthoptera; family Acrididae; genus Schistocerca; species Schistocerca serialis. The sequence continues at coordinate 29,187,290 of NC_064649.1, forward strand.
CAACCTGAGATCCCCAGTCGATAGCGGCCATTACTTCGTGCGAATAAAGAGCTAGCTGCGTTGCACAAGAACGATGTTTTCTGAAACCGTGCTGATTACGTATCAATAGATCGTTCCCTTCGAGGTGATTCATAATGTTTGAATAGAGTATATGCTCCAAAACCCTACTGCAAACCGACGTCAGTGATATAGGTCTGCAGTTAACCCACGTTGTGTCGGTTATTCGTACGCTCGTCGGAGTGGTATTGTGGACTGGTAATCATCCATTAATTGGGACACACACTTATGACTTAGAATGTAAACAGTGGAACCTGCAATTTTCTTATGGTCTCAGAATATAGTAGTTCATACCAGACGCCGGCCGGAGTGGCCGTGCGGTTCTAGGCGCTACAGTCTGGAATCGAACGACCGCTACGGTCGCAGGTTCGATTCCTGCCTCGGGCATGGATGTGTGTGATGTCCTTAGGTTAGTTAGGTTTAAGTAGTTCTAAGTTCCATGGGGACTGATGACCTCAGAAGTTAAGTCGCATAGTGCTCAGAGCCATTTGAACCATTTTTGAGCCATGCCAGACGTAGGACAGCGTTGCGTTTAATGTTGAGTGGCTCCCCTAAACCCGCTAGCATATTTAGATACATAATTTCAGGCAAGCCAGCAGCAGTGTGGAGCAGAACAGTACGACCGCCGCGGGATTATTAGGTACGTGGTGTGGACAGGACGCGCGGTCACGCCACGAGAAGCGACAACCAGTTAAAGAGTTCCCCCACCCATTTGTACCCCCGGGCGTGTTACAAGACCCCACTGGTTGTCGTCTGCGGCACCATAATAGTTCAGTGGTACGTCGACGATATACAGTGCAACGTTTTCATGCCTTTAATGGCGAGCCATACTGCGCTTGCGTTTCAGCGTGGCTTCATTCTTGACAAACCCTTCCTTGAAGAGCAAGGTCGCCGGATGTTGCGCCCGTTGGGCAGGTGCCTCCAACCATCGCGGAATTTTGGCGATCTACCGCGCCAATTGGACAGATTTTGGCACGATTCCCTCAGAAGGACGTCCAACAACTCTGAGAATCAATGTCAAGCCGAACAACTGCTTGCATAAGGGCCAGAGATAGACGAACGCGTTATTGACTTGGTCGATTTCTGAAGCTCCTTCTCTTGAATAAATAATCCAGGTTTTGTGAAACTGTAATCATTTGTTTGTCTGTAGGTTTACGTCATGTTGTTGTGGTCTTCAGTCCTGAGACTGGTTTGATGCAGCTCTCCATGCTACTCTATCCTGTGCAAGCTTCTTCATCTCCCAGTACCTACTGCAGCCTACATCCTTCTGAATTTGCTTGGTGTATTCCTCTCTTGGTCTCCCTCTGCGATTTTTACCCTCCAAGCTGCCCCCGAGTACTAAATTGGTGATTCCTTGATGCCTCAGAACATGTCCTACCAACGGAGCCCTTTTTCTGGTCAATTTGTGCCACAAACTCCTCCCAAATTCTATTCAATACCTCCTCATTAGTTATGTGATCTACCCATCTAATCTTTAGCATTCTTCTGTAGCACCACATTTCGAAATCTTATATTCTGTCCTTGTCTAAACTATTTATCGTCCATATTTCACTTGCATACATGGCTACGTTCCATACAAATACTTTCAGAAACGACTTCCTGACACTTAAATGAATACTCGATGTTAACAAATTTCTCTTCTTCAGAAACGATTTCCTTGCCATTGCCAGTCTACATTTGATATCCTCTCTACTTCTACCATCAGTTATTTTGCTCCCCAAATAGCGAAACTCCTTTACTACTTTAAGTGTCTCATTTCCTAGTCTAATTCCCTCAGCATTACCCGACTTAATTCGACTACATTCCATTATCGTTGTTTTGCTTTTGTTGATGTTCATCTTATATCCTCCTTTCAAGACACTGTCCATTCCGTTCAAGTGCTCTTCCGAGTTCTTTGCTGTCTCTGACAGAACTATGTCATCGGGGAACCTCAAAGTTTTTATTTCTTCTCCATGGATTTCAATTTTCTTTTGTTTCCTTCACTGCTTGCTCAATATACAGATTGAATAACATCGGGGAGAGGCTACAACCCTGTCTCACTCCTTTCCCAACCACTGCTTCCCTTTCATGCCCCTCGACTCTTATAACTGCCATCTGGTTTCTGTACAAATTGTAAATAGCCTTTCGCTCCCTGTATTTTACCCCTGCCACCTTCAGAATTTGAAAGAGAGTATTCCAGTCAACATTGTCAAAAGCTTTCTCTTAAGTCTACAAATGCTAGAAATGTAGGTTTGCCTTTCCTTAATCTTTCTTCTAAGATAAGTCGTAGGGTCAGTATTGCCTCACGTGTTCCAAAATTTCTACGGAATCCAAACTGATCTTCCCCAAGGTCGGCTTCTACCAGTTTTTCCATTCGTCTGTAAAGAATTCGCGTTAGTATTTTGCAGCTGTGACTTATTAAACTGATAGTTCGGTAATTTTCACACCTGTCAACACCTGCTTTCTTTGGGATTGGAATTATTATATTCTTCTTGAAGACCGAGGGTGTTTCGCCTGTCTCATACATCTTGCTCACCAGATGGTAGAGTTTTGTCAGTACTGGCTCTGCCAAGTGGTTCTAATGGAATGTTGTGTACTCCCGGGGCCTTATGTCATGTCTACCGATGTCCGTCCCATTCAGACAACTCCTTCGTGGTGCGCCGTTTTTTTTTCTTAGAGTGCACTTGCGCCAACTTTTCTCGTACCTTCTGGTGCCGCCAGCACCGCGGCCGTGACCTAGCTTCCGCCCCGCTGCCTGTCCACTTGCCGGCGTTTTGTACACGCCCGGCCGGATCTTGTTATCGCAAGCTGTTCCCGCTGTAATGGCCGGCTCTGCGCGGCCCTTGTAGCGGGACTGCAGCACAATTCCTGCCCCCGATGTTCCTGTTGAGCCGCGTCGAGTGCGAGCGAGCCCCGCCATAGGGCCGTAATTGGCCTCTCAGAAGGAGCCGCTGTGTCTCTGCCGGCAGAGCCTTACCTGAGGACGAGGTAGCGTATTCCGAGGGGCGAGACAGGGAGCCGGTTGGGGGGGGGGGGGGGTCGAGGAGGAGTTTACTCGAGACGCGTGATCACTCAGTAACAAGTACCCGATACTAGAGGGGCAACGATAAAGAGCAATGGTAAAAAATTCAGACAAAGTTTCTGTCGATTTCAAATTAGAGATGGGCTACCTCGTTCATCATTGGGAACTAGTTCACTGCTGATCGTTCTTTTTTGGGAAACCGTTCATTTTTACTCGTTCACCGTTCATTTGTGCTTGGTATATGGTTCTTACAAAAAACTGAAAACTAGTAGTGTAGGTGACTGAAGGATGGAGGGCACCAAGAAGGGGCACTTGCCTCCCCCCTGGAGTACAGAGTTTTTATTCATTACAGAATTCTTACACACTTTTAGAAGTAATTTCCGTGATTCTGCAGAACCTCTCGTTTAGCCAAATGTACGTTATGTGGCTGATTGCAGGGAAATAATATAGGGTGGCGTACGGAAATCCGGCCCCGAGTACAGATTGCTCGCCGATTACGGACGATGTGTTGCCCGTTACGAGCAGATACAGCAAACAGACAAACATGTAATAATTAGGCACTGAAGAAATAACAAGCTAATGCAAGCACCAATTGGGAAACAATCGATGACGATGTGTAGAGAGCTGGAGAAGAGAACATGAAAATCTCGGGCGACGCGCGTCGGCTATAGCTCACGTAGTCTTGTAAACGTGTTGGTGGCTGTTTCCAAACTTAATAGACCATAAGTGCCTTGTATAAAATTCTTCGTTTAGACTTCCACTACATAGCTATGCTACGTTGTAAACAATAACCGTTTACACCCTATATATATACTTCACGTTGTTTCTGAGTTCGTAGGCGAAGTAGAGACTTTATGGAAGCATAAAATAAAATGTGGTTCTCATCATACTTGGCGGTATGCTGACCACACGCCCCTCCTATCCGAATCCTCATCTAAGGATGACATGGCGGTCGGTTGGTCCCGATGGGCCACTTGTGGCCTGTAGACGGAGTGCATCATACTTGCGTCACACGCTTAGTAAAAATTAGGTTTTTATGTTGCATTATTAAAGTTAATGCAGCAATAATAATAATAATAATAATAATAATAATAATCCCCGTGGAGGCCCGGGAAAAGAATAGGCCTCCGGTATGTTCTGCCAGTCGTAAAAGGCGACGAAAAGAACAAACCACTAATAGGGCTAACCCCCCTTTTAGTGTGATTAGTTGGATCAGGACAGAACTAAAGAAGCCTCGGACAAGCGCCGTCATGGTCGGGGACGATGCTTGAACCCTATGCCCGCCCACAATGGTAATGACACTGCTAGCCAACTGGAAAATGATTTAAATCCAAATAGAGGTGTTTTGCAGGATATGCTTCCTGCGACCACCCTAGAAGGAAAACAAAGACAGAGGATGAGATGGTCAGATGAAGTTAATCGACACCTCATGTTCCGTTATTACCAAGCAACAAACCTAGGAACCAACACAACTGGATACAGATCACAAGTATACACAACATTTATTACCAGATACCCAGAATTAAAATTTTTAACAGAACAACGACTAGCTGATCAGATCCATGTAATAATAAAAAATAACAGGATACCCCAGTCAGAATTAGAAAACATCAAACAACAAGTACAACAAATACTGGAACAAAATAATGTGCAATCAGAAGAAGAAGAAAATACAGTAATGGACTCAAACATCCCAGAGCAAACAAACAAAGAACAACACGCACCAATTAAACAATCAGAGGAAAACGAAATCTTAAGGCAGCCACCAGAACAAGCACAAATAGAACACAAAGTGACACAGATGTTAGATATAGAAGAAAAATTTCAGCTAACATATATAGAATACAAAGACACAAATACAGACATTAGACCATTCTTGCATAGACCACCAAATAACCCACAAGTCGAAACAACAATAACAACTATCAACACAGTCATACACAACAAAATAAATGAAAATGCAACTATGGAAGAGTTACAACTACTGGTTTATATAGGAGGACTCACTACACTAAATATACACACTAGGCAGAGATCAGAACCAACCAACACACAGAAGAAACCACAAAACCAGCATGGCAACACAGGCTACAGATCAAAATAGAAAAACTGAGAAAAGACATCGGACAGCTAACACAATTTATAAGAAATGAAATCTCGGAAAAAAAACGAAAAAGGTTAGGTAAAATTTCACAACAAGAAGCGACAGAGCAATTAGACGAAAAGAAGCAGAAATTACAAGCTTTAGCCAAACGACTCAGAAGATACAAAAAAAGTGAAAATAGAAGGAAACAAAACCAAACATTCAACACAAACCAAAAGAAATTTTACCAGACAATAGATAACACACACATTAAAATAAACAATCCACCAAACATAACAGACATGGAACACTTCTGGAGCAGCATATGGTCAAACCCGGTACAACATAACAAGCATGCACGATGGATACAAGCAGAAACAGACACATACAAGATGATATCACAAATGCCTGAAGTGATAATTTTGCAACATGAAGTCACCCAAGCAATTAATGCTACTCACAATTGGAAAGCCCCTGGAAATGATAAAATAGCAAATTTCTGGTTAAAGAAGTTCACCTCAACACATTCACATCTAACTAAATTATTTAACAGTTACATTGCAGACCCATACACATTCCCTGATACACTTACACACGGAATAACATATCTGAAACCTAAAGATCAAGCAGACACAGCGAACCCAGCTAAATATCGCCCCATAACATGCCTACCAACAATATACAAAATATTAACTTCAGTCATTAAACAGAAATTAATGACACATACAACACAGAACAAAATTATAAATGAAGAACGAAAAGGCTGTTGCAAAGGAGCACGAGGATGTAAAGAGCAACTGATAATAGATGCAGAGGTGACATATCAAGCTAAAACTAAACAAAGGTCGCTACACTACGCATACATTGATTACCAAAAAGCTTTTGATAGTGTACCCCACTCATGGTTACTACAAATATTGGAAATATACAAAGTAGATGCTAAATTGATACAGTTCCTAAACATAGTAATGGCAAATTGGAAAACCACACTTAATATCCAAACAAATTCAAATAATCACACATCACAGCCAATACAGATTAAGCGTGGAATATACCAAGGAGACTCATTAAGTCCTTTCTGGTTCTGCCTTGCTCTGAACCCACTATCCAACATGCTAAATAATACAAATTATGGATACAATATTACTGGAACATACCCACACAAAATCACACATTTGCTATACATGGATGATCTAAAACTACTGGCAGCAACAAATCAACAACTCAACCAACTACTAAAGATAACAGAAGAATTCAGCAATGATATAAGTATGGCTTTTGGAACAGACAAATGTAAGAAAAATAGCATAGTCAAGGGAAAACACACTAAACAAGAAGATTACATATTGGATAACCACAGCGACTGCATAGAAGCGATGGAAAAAACAGATGCCTATAAATATCTAGGATACAGACAAAAAATAGGAATAGATAATACAAATATTAAAGAAGAACTAAAACAAAAATATAGACAAAGACTAACAAAAATACTGAAAACAGAATTGACAGCAAGAAACAAGACAAAAGCTATAAATACTTATGCCATACCAATATTGACCTACTCATTTGGAGTAGTGAAATGGAGTAACACAGACCTAGAAGCACTCAATACATTTACACGATCACAATGCCACAAATATAGAATACATCACATACATTCAGCAACTGAAAGATTCACATTAAGCAGAAAGGAAGGAGGAAGGGGATTTATCGACATAAAAAACCTACATTATGGACAGGTAGACAATTTAAGAAAATTCTTTCTAGAACGAGCAGAAACTAGCAAAATACACAAGGCAATCACTCATATAAATACATCGGCTACACCATTGGAATTTCATAACCACTTCTACAACCCTTTAGATCACATAACATCAACAGACACGAAGAAAGTAAATTGGAAAAAGAAAACACTACATGGCAATCACCCGTATCATCTAACACAGCCACACATCGATCAAGACGCATCCAACACATGGCTAAGAAAAGGCAATACATACAGTGTGACAGAAGGATTCATGATTGCAATACAGGATCAAACAATAAACACCAGGTATTACAGCAAGCATATTATTAAAGATCCCAATACCACAACGGATAAATGCAGACTTTGTAAACAACAAATAGAAACAGTAGATCACATCACAAGCGGATGTACAGTACTAGCAAATACAGAATACCCCAGAAGACATGACAATGTCGCAAAAATAATACATCAACAGCTTGCCTTACAACATAAACTTTTAAAACAACACGTTCCTACATACAAGTATACACCACAAAATGTACTGGAGAATGATGAATACAAATTATACTGGAACAGAACCATTATAACAGATAAAACAACGCCACATAACAAACCTGACATCATACTCACCAATAAAAAGAAGAAATTAACACAACTAATCGAAATATCCATACCCAATACAACAAATATACAAAAGAAAACAGGAGAAAAAATTGAAAAATACATCCAACTGGCTGAGGAAGTCAAAGACATGTGGCATCAGGATAAAGTTGACATCATACCAATTATACTATCAACTACAGGAGTCATACCACACAATATCCACCAGTACATCAATGCAATACAGCTACATCCAAACATATATATACAACTACAGAAATCGGTAATTATTGATACATGTTCAATTACCCGAAAGTTCCTAAAATCAATATAACACATACCGTACAGTTAAAAGGAAGTGACGCTTGATCAAGGTCCGCGTCACTCCATTTTTAACCGGACTTAACGTCTGAGAAAGTGAAGGAAATAATAATAAAGTTCGCAGTAATAAAGTTTTTGGTTTGAAAGCGCGTTCTCAACAAATGTTTTTGAGATAATAAGTAAATATGATTTTATGGCAATCTATGTCTTTTCAAATGGAGAGGCACCGCTTTTCTTACTGAACCAAAATGACCCACAACCATTTTTTTAAAAAGAAACCAAACTGGCAGGTAATGCAAATTGGAAACAACCGAACTCAAAAATAATTAGAGCCTTCCTAATTGTAGTGTTTTGTATATGAAAGATACACGAAAATCGTTTTATATGAATTTTCTTACACTAAAAATTAAGCAAATTATTGAAAGTTAGTTGCTAAATCAAGTCGATGAAACCAAAAAATATATGAATAACAAAAAAAAACTTGCCTTGTTATAAGTATGTCTTCTGCTGTTCATAGATATAATGAAGTGAGCTGATATGCCCTTTTTTTACCTGAAAAGACGTACCTATAGGATACAACGTAATTTTTACGTAATTTACGTAACTAGAAAATTCTTTTTGATTACCGGTCGTGGACGCTGAATAGCCAGAACCAAGTGCAAGAACAGTTTGGAACACATGTAAAATGGGCGACCGCAGTGAACGAAACGAACAACTGGGTACTGAACTAAGTAGGAGCAGTCGGCAGTGGAAGTGAGACAAGTGGTCATGCGAAGGACGACGAGTGCGGCCGAGGGAGACCAAAACTGAGACGAGCACGCGACCGAGGCTGGAACGAGAACTGCCGAAGTGACCGCCACGACCGAAGTGAACTAGTGAACTATGAAGCGATCGTTCTTCGGTCCCGGGAACTATAAGCAGACCGCCGCGACCGAAGTGAACTATGAACCGATCGTTCCTTGGAATTCGTTCCTCAATCCTTTCGTTCATCTTGGTGAACCGTTCCTTTGCACCCGTTCGTTCGCGAACTACCCACCTCTACTTCAAATGACGTACATGGTAGCACAACATTGTTTAAGCTTTCGTGACCACTTGCTGAGAAATAGCCTGTTGGCTTCTGCCTCGGTCTCTTCGGATTATTAGACGACGTTTCTGATGTTTCGCCAGCACGAGTGGCTGGCATCGTCAAAGCTTCAGTTTCCGTCGCTGGTGCTGTACTGGTGTCGAGCTCGCGGCCACAGATTGTACGCCGAGGAGACAAAAGTCATGGGACAGCGATACGCAGATATACAGACGGTAGTAGTATCACAGACGTAAGGAATGAAAGGTCAGTGCATTGGCGGAGCTGTCATTTGTACTCAGATGATTCATACCGAAAGATTTCCAACGTCAGTATGACCGCACCGCAAGAACTAACAGAATCTGACCGTGGAATGATAATTGGATGTAGGCGCGAGAGACATTTCATTTCGAAAATCGTTAGGGAATTCAGTGCTGAGCCGAGAATACAACATTTCAGGCATTACCTCTCACCACGGACAACACGGTGTCCGACGGGCTTCACGTAACGACCAACAACAGTGGCGTTTGCATAAAATTGTCACTGATATCATACAAGCAACACTGCGTGAAATAACGGCAGAAATCAGTGTGGGACGTACGACGAACGTATCCGTCAGGACAGCACCGCGAAATTTGGAGTCAGTGGTCTCTGGTAGCACGCGACAGACGCCAGTGCCTTAGCTAAAAGGGCATCGCCTACTGCGACTCTCCTGGGCTCTTGACACTTTCGTTTGGACCTAGACGACTTGGAATCCGTGGCTTGGTCGGATGAATCCTGATTTTAGTTGGTAACAGCTGGTGGTAGGGTTCGAGCGTGGCGCAGACGCCACAAAGCCGTGCAGCCAAGTAGTGAACAAGGCACTGTGCAAGCTGGTGATGGTTCCACCACCGTATGGACTACACTGTGTGATCAAAAGTAGCCAAACACCTCCAAAAACATACGTTGTCATATTAGGTGCATTGTGCTGCCACCTACTGCCGGGTACTCCATATCAGCAACCTCAGTAGTCATTAGACATCGTGAGAGAGCAGAATGGCGCGCACCGCGGAACTCACGGACTCCGAACGTGGTCAGGTGATTGCGTGTCACTTGTGGCATACGTATGTACGCGAAATTTACACACTCCTATACATCCCTTGGTCCACTGTTTCCGATGTGATAGTGAAGTGGAAACGTGAAGGGACACGTACAGCACAAAAGCGTGCAGGTGGACCTCGTCTGTTGACTGACAGAGACCGCCGACAGTTGAAGAGGGTCATAACGTGTAATAGGCAGACATTTATCCAGACAATCACAGATGGATTCCAAACTGCATCAGGATCCACTGCAACTACTATGGCAGTTAGGGGGTAGGTGAGAAAACTTTTATTTCATGGTCGAGCGGCTGCTCATAAGCCACACATCATGCCGTAAGTGCCAAACGACGCCTCGCTTCCTATAAGGAGCGTAAACGTTGGACGACTGAACAGTGGAGAAACGTCGTGTGGAGTGACTAATCACGGCACACAATATGGCGATCCGACGGCAGGGCGTGGGTATGGCGGATGCCTGGTGGACGTCATCTGCCAGCATGTGTAGTGCCAACAGTAAATTTCGGAGACGGTTGTGATATGGTGTGATCGTGTTTTTCATGGAGGGGGCTTGCACCCCATGTTGTTTTGCATGGCACTATCACAGCATAGGCCTACATTGATGTTTTAAGCACCTTCTTGCTTCCCACTGTTGAAGAGAAATTCAGGATGGAGACTGCATCTTTCAACACGATTGAGCATCTGTTCATAACGCACAGCCTGTGGCGGAGGGGCTAGCCGACAATAACATCCCTGTAATGGACTGTCCTGCACAGAATCCTGACCTGAATCCTATGAACACCTTTGGGATGTTTTGGAACGCCGACTTCGTGCCAGGCATCGATACCTCTCCTCATGCAGCACTCTGTGAAGAATTGGCTGTCATTCTCCAAGAAACCATCCAGCATCTGATTGAACGTATGCCTGCGAGAGTGCAAGCTGTCATGAAAGCTAATGGTGCGCCAACTCTGTATTGGATTCCAGCATTACCGATGGAGGGCACCACGAACTTTTAAGTCATTTTCAGCCAGATGTCCGGATGCTATTGATCACATAATGTATTTCTGCATGGAACTGACTGGATCCTCTCATGCGACTGGTATTTCCAGCGGATTCTTGAAACCTGCCGTGTGTCAAGTGAGGGCACAAGCTTGAGACATATCTGCAGTTCTTGGACCTGCCAATCCAGTCTGTTGAGCCTTTTACCATAGGAATTAAGGGAGAGGATGCTGTTTGGTGGCTGGTATCCTCTTGCTACAACATAACTGCACACATGAATTAACAAGGTTCCTTATTTAGATGAACAAGAAGCTACTTAAAAAGTCCATGTGTTGTGGTACAAGCTCCACTAACAGTCCACGTCAGCCTCACTGTTGGTGAAGTACTAGTCCCACTAAGCGATGAATGACAGATCCAAACTAGGACGCGATTTAGTGCGCTAGTGACTGAGTTGTGACAGACTTCACTAGCAACTGAGAGTGCAACCGAGAGCGAGGGACTGACTGGCCAGTCAACGGCGGCGATCTAAATACTTGCGATATAGGGGGCGTTGGCGGCATATTGCTTGCGGGTCTGCCCCTGGCCTCTATCCCGACTGGCGCGCTTAATCCAGTGCCTGCTATCGATCTTCTTGCTACATCTTTGCCGACTGGTGTGCTGGTGACAGCTTACACCAGCACATGGTGTAAGTGAGCTGTTTAGGTTTTTATGTTGGTAACGCCACCTAGCGCTCTGTATGAAAATCACTGGCTGTGCTGTGTGCAGTCTGTGACTGGTTGGCATTGTTGTAATATTCGCTATTGTAGTGTTGGGCAGTTGGATGTGAACAGCGCGTGGCGTTGCGCAGTTGGAGGTGAGCCGCCAGCAATGGTGGATGTGGGGAGAGAGAGATGGCAGAATTTTGAGAGCGGACGATCTGGACGTGTGTCCGCCAGAAGAAGGAAGTTTGTAACACTGGATGTCATGAACTGATATATATAAATTTTTGAACACTATTAAGGTAAATACTGTACATTGTTTGTTCTCCATCAAAATCTTTCATTTGCTAACTATGCCTATCAGTAGTTAGTGCCTTCAGTAGTCAGAATCTTTTATTTAGCTGACAGTATTGGCGCCCACTGTATTGCAGTAGTTCGAGTAACGGATTTTTGTGAGGTAAGTGATTCATGAAAGGTATAGGTTATTCTTAGTCAGGGCCATTCTTTTGTAGGGATTATTAAATGTCAGATTGCGTTGCGCTAAAAATATTGTGTGTCAGTTTCGTGTTGATCAGAATAAGTGAAGAGAGAAATGTCTGAGTACGTTCAGTTTTGCTCAGCTGTTGGAAAATCAAATAACTTACAGGTTTACCAGCAATGTCATTCTTAATTTTTCTTACGGGACGTTTCAATACTTTAACTCAAACTATGTACTATGAAATGATGATTAACTGCACCATCTGTTACATTTTGGGCTAAGTATGTCATTTTGCTTTTGCAGAATTCGTCTTCTGACGTTTCAGCTCAGTTTTCACTGTTTCAAGTAGGGATCTGTTTGAGCACAACTCGAGCTATTCTAACAGTTTACGTCACAGTTCGGGAAATATCGGATTCTGTACGATCTTTTGACTGGCTGGCGATCTAGTGACTTTATTGGTACTATATCGACGAGCTGCCTTAGCTTATGTATGGTACTGTGGATTATAATAATAAAAGTAAATGCAAAACACGAGCTAAAATACGTTCTATGGTATGTATCTTATTTAACAGCCGCAACGATCAGAAAGAGTTTCTGATCAGGTCTTTGTCAGATTCTTTAAAATTGGCTCCTCACGTAATCTCCGAGACGGGTATTGCTCCCGTAATTTATTCTCGCGATAGGAATTACACCGAGTTTACCACTATACATTTCATTTGTTAGGCATTTCATTTTTCATTAATTCTTTTGATTGTTATACCTGAATGCAAAAATCTTAAGTAAATCGGCGGAAAACTATTACATGTTTTTGGTACAGGTACAGGGCGTTACAAAAAGGTACGGCCAAACTTTCAGGAAACATTCCTCACACACAAATAAAGAAAAGATGTTATGTGAACATGTGTCCGGAAACGCTTAATTTCCATGTTGGAGCTCATTTTAGTTTCGTCAGTATGTACTGTACTTCATCGATTCACCGCCAGTTGGCCCAATTGAAGCAAGGTAATGTTGACTTCGGTGCTTGTGTTGACATGCTACTCATTGCTCTACAGTACTAGCATCAAGCACATCAGTACGTAGTATCAACAGGTTAGTGTTCATCACGAACGTGGTCTTGCAGTCAGTCCAATGTTTACAAATGCGAAGTTGGCAGATGCCCATTTGATGTATAGATTAGCACGGGACAATAGCCATGGTGTGGTACGTTTGTATCGAGACAGATTTCCAGAACGAAGGTGTCCCGACAGGAAGACGTTCGAAGCTATTGATCGACGTCTTAGGGAGCACGGAACATTCCAGCCTATAACTCGCGTCTGGGCAAGACCTAGAACGACGAGGACACCTGCAATGGACGAGGCAATTCTTCGTGCAATTGACGATAACCCTAATGTCAGCGGCAGACAAGTTGCTGCTGTACCAGGTAACGTTGACCACGTCACTGTATGGAGAGGGCTACGGGAGAACCAGTTGTTTACGTACCATGTACAGCGTGTGCAGACACTATCAGCAGCTGATTGGCCTTCACGGGTACATTTCTGCGAATGGTTTATCTGACAATGTGTCAACACTCATTTCAGTGCAAATGTTCTCTTTACGGATGAGGCTTCATTCCAACGTGATCAAATTGCAAATTTTCACAATGAACATGTGTGGGCTGACGAGAATCCGCACGCAATTGTGAAATCACGTCATCAACACAGATTTTCTGTGAACGTTTGGGCAGGCATTGTTGGTGATGTCTTGATTGGGCCCCATGTTCTTCCACCTACGCTCAATGGAGCGCGTTATCATGATTTCATACGGGATACTCTACCTGTGCTGCTAGAACATGTGCCTTTACGACACCACATGTGGTTCATGCGCGATGGAGCTCCTGCACATTTCAGTTGAAGTGTTCGTACGCTTCTCAACAACAGATTCGGTGACCGATGGATTGGTAGAGGCGGACCAATTCCATGACCTCAACCCTCTTGACTTTCATTCATGGGGGCATTTGAAAGCTCTTGTCTACGCAACCCCGGTACCAAATGCAGAGACTCTTCGTGCTCGTTTTGTGAACGGCTGTGGCACAATACGCTGTTCTCCAGGGCTGCATCAGCGCATCAGGGATTCCATGCGACGGAGGGTGGATGCATGTATCCTCGCTAACGGAGGACATTTTGAACATTTCCTGTAACAAAGTGTTTGAAATCAAGCTGGTACGTTCTGTTGCTGTGTGTTTCCATTCCATGATTAATGTGATTTGAAGAGAAGTAATAAAATGAGCTCTAACATGGAAATTAAGCGTTTTCGGACACATGTCCACATAACATATTTTCTTTCTTTGTGTGTGAGGAATGTTTCCTGAAAGTTTGGCCGTACCTTTGTGTAACGCCCTGCATATTACGCACATAATCGATCAGACAGCGCATAATGACCATCCATCTGCTATCGATATAAGCCCGTCCAGGTGATTGCAGCGTCACCTGGCGAGGAATGACTGCTAGTCAGACACACGCTCGGTGCATGTGGTATCAGTGAGCGAGCTGTCCGTGTGTAGAACGAGGAAGGCGCGCGATCCACCTGAGTTTGGCCGAGGGCAGACTGTGATGGCCCAGACGCTCGGCACGAGCATTTCGACTTGTCGGGTGTTCGAGGAGTGCTGTGGTGTCTTCACCACGTGGTGTTGGTTGGCCACCCGTCATTACAGACGTCGAACGTCGTAGGCTGGGCAGACTGGTGGAACAGGACAGACGAAGAACTGGCGAAACTAACATCAGACTTTAATATCTGGCAGAGTACAAGTGTGCGTGAACACGCTGTGCACCGAACACTCCTAACGAAGGACGGCCTCCGCAGCTAACGACCCATGCACGTACCAGTGTTAACACCATGGCATCGGCAACTACGACTGAAATGGGCACGTGACCATCGGCAGAGCGTTGCACGGTCTGATGAATCCCGACACCTTCCTCGTCATGCTGATGGGAGAGGAACCGAATCTGTCGCCTTCCAGGGGAACAGCTCCTTGACGCCTGTACTGGGGTAGCGAGAGAAGCTGGCGGCGACTTTATTATGCTCTTGGGAACACTGACGTGGGCAACCATGGGTCCAGTGAAGCTTGTGCAAGGCACCATGACGGCCAAGGAGTATCGCACACAGATTGCAGACCACGTACAACCCCTCATGACAAACGCCTTCTAACCCCTCTGGACAGAACAAGTGATTAGGATTGCGCAAAGGGCGAAATAAGGTGGCGGTCAGTTTCACTTCAAAATTGTAATTTATTGTAATTTAATAGCCGGTCGTGGTGGCCGTGCGGTTCTAGGCGCTGCAGTCCGGAACCGCTTGACTGCTACGGTCGCAGGTTCGAATCCTGCCTCGGGCATGGATGTGTGTGGTTGGTTAGGTTTAAGTAGTTGTAAGTTCTAGGGGACTGATGACCTAAGATGTTAAGACCCATAGTGCTCAGAGCCATTTTTTTGTAATTTAATAACACATTTAAACAAAAACGGCACTCAGCCGAACTTTTACAACTACGAGTTTCAAAATCCAATTCTTTCATTGCTGAAGGCCTCCAAACAAGAAATCTTAAAAATCAACAAGGTAACTTTCAAGTGACTCAAGACACGTAGTTAAAATTTAAATAAAATTATATATATGCTAGGCTGAAAGCCTAGAGACAGAGGCCCACAATTGATTTTCCAAAAATTCAAAATACCTTAAACCTTTATGTTTTAAGTGGCTGACAGCGCACTAAATGAGAAGATAGCACAACAACAGTAACTTTCAGAAAAATATCCGCTTGCCAGAATTCAGACTTACTTATATGGGCTGAAGGCCCTTGATTTACAGAAAACACAATAAAAAAAATGGTTCAAATGGCTCTGAGCACTATGGGACTTAACTTCTGAGGTCATCAGTCCCCTAGAACTTAGAACTACTTAAACCTAACTAACCTAAGGACATCACACACATCCATGCCCGAGGCAGGATTCGAACTTGCGACCGTAGCGGTTGCGCGGTTCACAATAAAAAAAATTTCTTTTACATCATTCGCTAAAAGAGATTACCAACACTCCATTAAACAATTATGAAAAGGATAGTATAGACAACAGCTCTCAGACGCCTCCAGGGGGTGGAGGTGAGGGTGGGCCTGCCTTCGAAACATTAACGTTCACTTAGGTGAGACAGGTGGTGGGCCCAACTACACTTGACCCATCAGTAACCAAACCAAGAGACAGTCACGGACCGACCTTCCAAACGACTTGCTAAACACCAATCGGTACATGAAAAATCAAAGACCAAACTGTTACGGATGCAATTATCCACAATGAAATATGTATATGTATTAAGCTGTCAAAACAACACACCATGTTTGACAGCGATACCAGCTGAGGAAAGGGCACTGCTTGCAATTACGTCAGTGGCCAGGGCAGGTAACCAGAACACTAACGGCCACAAGACAGAAAATTCCGCTGGTGCACTTGAATTGTAGTGAACCAATATAGTTAATTCCACCGCACGGCGGCTCGATTTCACCACTACAACCACTCGGTGTTGCTCACAGGAAAAGCTCCCCAACTGCGAACCACCGAAACGAACGACACAACATGAACGGACGTAGCTTGGGTACTTAAAGACACTACTCACCTTTGAGGTACTGGGTCGGTGACCCACGAAACCCGTAGCGATCGGACAGCTCCACACACGCTCCGACGCCGCGCGGGATTAGCCGAGCGGCCTGAGGCGCTGCAGTCACGGACTGTGCGGCTGATCCTGGTGGAGGTTCGAGTCCTCCCTCTGGCATGGGTGTGTGTGTGTTTGTCCTTAGAATCATTTAGGTTAAGTAGTGTGTAAGGGACTGATGACCTTAGCAATTAAGTCCCATAAGGTAAAAAAAAAAAACACGCTCCGACACTGTAAAGGGACCGCCAGCGGACCCAGCCGACTGCGCCGCACAGAGATATCCTCCCTGTCCGCAGCAACCGACCGACTGCCCGCAGACACCCTAGCCGGAAACTATATGCACAAGACCGAAGATGGTACACGGTGCAAATATCGATACGCATCGCTGCTGCCACACGTAGGAGGAGGAAGAAGCATGGCACAACCGCAACAATTGCGGGAAAGCAAACGCAGATAGACAGCCAAGATCAAGGAAAAGCATAGTTCAGAGCGAGCACAGGTCAATGACAATCATGTTTCCCGATGGCAGTGCCATTTTTCAACAAGATAATGTGCCATGTCACACGGTCAAGAGTGTGATGGAGTGGTTCAGGGAACACAGTGTGGTCTTCCAGTTGATGTGCTGGCCGTTCAACTCACCAGATCTGAATCCTGTCGAACACATCGGGACGTGGTTGAAGTAGCGTCAGAGCTGATCGGCCCCTCCCCGGAATTAATGGGAATTGGGCGGCCTGTGTGGATAGATGTGGTGCCAGCGACATACCACGGCCTCACTACTTCCGTGCCAAGACGCGTCAGCTCCGTCCAAAAGGTGGACATATTGTCTGTTTGGTAGGTTGTCACAATGTCTGGCTGATCAATGTATATTTTTCATGTAGACAGTGGTCTTCCTCTTGACTTGAAGGTAAAGTACATAAAATTGCATCAAGATCGGAATAGAACTATAGATTTATGTGAATCACTAACAAACAACAAAACTAACATACTATACAGGTTGGTCGGAAATTCTTCTAGGGCATGTAGGCGGTAGTCAGTACATAACATTTGTAAGGTGTCAGGCAAATCCAACACCTTCCATGACAACCCTGACATGATAAGCAAATCCAGTAGTATGTCACATAGCTCCGAATAAATCGTGACATTAAATTAACCAAAGTAATACGAGTAACGAGTGAGCAAATGGAGTACCATAGACTAACACAAGAATGCCTAAATGCATGTCATACCATCCCACCGTGAGACAGACGCAGTTCCGAGGGGAGAAACGAGAACAGAAGCCGAGAGCAGAACCGTGTTAATCTGGAGGGCCCTACGATAAGGGACGGACACCCACGTCGCGAGCTAACCGCTAGGACCACCCCCCAGCCCATGTTAAAAGCTAGAGCCCTCCAGAAGAACAGTATAGATCTTACGATAACACTAAAAGGACCACACCAGCTGCAAGTTTTAGCGTGAGACTTTTTCGCGTCTCTGTTAAGTTGCAAACTTTAAAAACATTGCCCCACCACGAAAAATATAACGTTCCTCATTGGACAGACAGAATTTTTGTAGGCGGAGCGTAAGGTTAACATTGAGACCCTGGTTGGCCAGATGAAAACACAGCCAGATGGTTTTTTTAAACCAACTTCGGTAAATTGTAGTAAAGAGAAGTTAGGGGAGAGTTGCTTCCGAGACGGCGAGGTGAGCGGAGCTGTGCTGCCCGCCGCCCCCTGACGATCACCGACAAGGTAATGAACGCACGCGATGCCGCATAACAGCGCATAAAGCTTCACTCAGAACTGCAGAAGTCTCATCTGTTACACCCCCTTTTTGCGTAATACTAGTGTCGATCGTCAATTAAAGCTCATGGTGTTCACATTTGCCACTTGAAGTAAAAATCTGAAACGCGATGATTTTTCTGTTATATAGTTACTGAGAAGCCACATCAGCCACTGTAATTTACGACAAGTTAGATAAGTAATTAGAGATAATTGAGGCTCACTGTAGACCATTTTGATAGTTTTCTCTTTTTTGAAACTTAATTTAAACCTAGATTGTAGATGTGATATGGCATACGTCATCCCATGATCCATTGTAGAACTTGGAAACCCATTCAGGGAATATTCGTTCACATTTTGTTGAACGCAGTTGGTTTTTACCATCCTGTATTAAAACATTTCCTTTCATCAATAGTGCAATTTATAAACAATGTTCTGTGAGTAGAATAAAATTTCCAATGGTAAACTTAACTGCTTTTTCGACGTTATTTTACCAGCTAACTAAAAATAGGAAAGCCTTGAACCCCTTCCACTAAATTTAGTTAGTATTAAGATTCTTTTACAGGGAGTGCAGTGGAGCTGAAAGGTAGGGAGCTGAAAGTGGTAGGGAGACACGATATAGAACAACAGACACCACGCAGAATGTTAGACATTTTGAATATAAACCCATGTCTGGAAACGTATCGTTTCCGTTCTACGACGGTTTCAATGTAGATGATTATCTCATCCACACCCACGTGAGGAATGTACTTAGGCGTGACCGAGTACAATAATTGTAATCCATTTGAAAAGACTACTCACTCGTTCCGTTATTACTTATGCATTTTCATGAGAACTTACAGCTTATGGTTTACATTAGTCAACAACAACAAGAACCCGGCATCTACAGCACCCGCCGCAACGTACCGATGCATTACAACAGCGGCCCGATGTGGCGACCACCAACGCTGTTACACACACTGTACCTCCGAAGCACGTTCTGGTACACTCTCTCCATCCCACCTGGTGTCTCTTCAGTTCCTTGTGCAGTGGCCAGAACTCGTGCCAGCAGATCTTCCTCTGCCTCTACAGGTGTCTCATAAACTAGGCTCTTCATACGACCCCACAAGAAGTAGTCCATACAGGTTAAATCCGGCGATCGTGGCGGCCACGCGCTTGGACCACCACGGCCTATCCATCATTCACCATACCGTCTGCTGAGATATCTCCGGACAGCCAGTGAAAACTGAGGTGGTGCTCCATCATGCTGAAACCACGCTTCCTGACGGACATTCAATGGCACAGCTTCCAAGAACGGATCCATTACGTGTAGTAGGGAGACTAAGTATGCGGAACCCGTGAGCTTGTATGGGAGAAGGTATGGTCCAGTCACATGACCGTCCAGAATACCTGCCCCCA
The DNA here is from genome assembly GCF_023864345.2 of Schistocerca serialis cubense. Classification (NCBI taxonomy): domain Eukaryota; kingdom Metazoa; phylum Arthropoda; class Insecta; order Orthoptera; family Acrididae; genus Schistocerca; species Schistocerca serialis. Next base: position 29,207,230 of record NC_064649.1, read on the forward strand.
CTTTAATATCAAACCTGTCTTGAAATCCCTGAACATGAGAGGCATGAGTGTTTTCGTCCGCCCAGACATGGCTACTTCGAGCATTCAGAACACAATCCCTTGTGCATCTACATTCCTCTGTGAAGAGACCTCGAGCTGCAAACAGGGGCGCGTCGATTCAGCGGTGCAGGAACCGTGTGCAGAAGGCGACGCATTGTGGAAAGTCTGCTGGACCCATATCGTGTACCCTTTGTAAATGGTACGGATGTAATTGTTGCTCATGCAGGACGTCCAAGACGGAACTGTCACTAACAGCCATTGCACGCTCAATTGTCCGCGAACTCGTTGACGGGCTATCTTCAATGCGACGCACTACACCTTCTTCAAATTGGGGAGTGTGGCGTCGCCGTGGAGCACCGCAGTCCTGCCTCCTCACGGTGAAGGTACCCGTTTCTCGTAGCCGTTGCGTAACGTGCGCAAACAGTTTGTGCGATGGAGTGTGACGGTGTCGAAAACGTTCGTGATACAGCCGACTGGCAGCTCTTCCGTTACCTCCAGCTTCGCCACACACAAGGAGCATATCTGTGTATTCCACAAACGTGTACTGCACCACGTTTCCTCTATCGGTGACGCACAGGTATTGACTCGGTCTCACAGCAAAGCGGACCGTAAGTGACATCTGGGGATCGTTGGACGTGGAGCACGTCATCGTGTCTACCCTGTTGCATACCAGGACAGGGAACTCTGAGACGTTTCTCTTGCCCTAAGCAGACGTTGACGAGCTACACATCTGAGTTGAAACTGTGGTGGAAAGGAAACGATACGATTCCGGACATGGGTTCCTATTCAAAATTTTCTGTACTCACAACCCTCTACATGTCCTAGAAGTCTGTAACGGGAATTTCCGACCACCCTGTATATAGCCCGCTAATTGCGGTACGCCATAGTTAAACTGAAGGGATTAGCGTAGAACCTATAGAAATAAAACCAGAATAAAGCCCATGAGTTACAAACAAACCTGTAGACTAGTAAATCACCTAAACTATTTCAATGTATGAACACGATAAATGGGACCGAGTAGGAAGGTTTCTCAGCGGCAACAGCCACGGCGGTACTGACCGCTCTGCAATGCGGAAGATGTTTACACGTAGCGTCCGGGGGCGGCAAAAACAAAACTGTTGTTGTAGAAGGCGTCAGGTGTAGGGGGTGGCTGAACATGTGTTAAACTACCTAAAAATTCGTGATAGCATAGAACAGACTGACTACCACTTGTAAAAAACTGGAAGTGGACACTTAAAATTTCAGATATTAACAAAACCTGAGTAGGTAATACATAATCTGTGTTTGGGAAATATCTTCTCTGTATATAAAAGGCCTCACTGACTGAATAACTCATCATCGCCCAGCCCTAACCGCTAAGGATAGGACCTTTGAAATTTGCACAGGGTATTGATCTTATGCTACAGAGTTGGATGTCTATGATTCTGCTGTGTGCGTACACAATCTCTGAGTCTCAGATATTATTATCGCGAGTAGCAGCGAGCAAGCGGTTGGGACGCAGAGTGCGGTGGAGAGGGGTCGCAGACTGCCGTGCGCGTGCCAGCACGCCAAAGCCGACTTCGGTGTTAATTTATGATTTTTTGGTAATTTGCCTTTTAGCTGCACGTAGTTGCCGGTGGCTTGCGCACTGGAAGACTTTTGTCACATTAATGTATACCTACACTCAGAGTCATATTCGTATCTTTATTGTGGCCAGAAACGTGTTTATTGAGCACAGACATTGTCGAAAAGTTAAAATTCTCTGTAATGTTTGTCGGTATTTAAATCATCAATTTTCTGAATGTACACTACTGGCCATTAAAATTGCTTCACCACGAAGATGACGTGCTACAAAGGCGAAATTTAACCGACAGGAAGAAAATGCTGTGATATGCAAATGATTAGCTTTTCAGAGCATTCACACAAGGTTGGCGCCGGTGGCGACACCTACAACGTGCTGACATGAGGAAAGTCTCCAACCGATTTCTCATACACAAACAGCAGTTGACCGGCATTGCCTGGTGAAACGTTGTTGTGATGCCTCGTGTAAGGAGGAGGAATGCGTACCATCACGTTTCCGACTTTGATAAAGGTCGGATTGTAGCCTATCGCGATTGCGGTTTATCGCATCGTGACATTGCTGCTCGCGTTGGTCGAGATCCAATGCCTGTTGGCAGAATATGGAATCGGTGGGTTCAGGAGGGTAATACGGAACGCCGTGCTGGATCCCAACGGCCTCGTATCACTAGCAGTCGAGATGACAGGCATCTTATCCGCATCGCTGTAACGGATCGTGCAGCCACGTCTCGATCCCTGAATCAACAGATGGGGACGTTTGCAAGACAACAACCATCTGTACGAATAGTTCGAGGACGTTTACAGCAGCACGGACTATCAGCTCGGAGACCACGGCTGCGGTTACTCTTGACGCTGCATCACAGACAGGAGCGCCTGCGATGGTGTACTCAACGACGAACCTGGGTGCACGAATGGCAAAACGTCAATTTTTCTGATGAATCCAGGTTCTATTTACAGCATCACGATGGTCGCATCCGTGTTTGGCGACATCGCGGTGAACGCACATTTGAAGCGTGTATTCGTCATCGCCATACTGGCGTATCACCCTGCGTGTTGGTATGGGGTGCCATTGGGTTACACGTCTCGGTCACCTCTCGTTCGCATTGACGGCTCTTTGAACAGTGGACGTTGCATTTCAGATGTGTTACGACCCGTGGCTCTACCCTTCATTCGATCCCTTCGAAACCCTACATTTCAGCAGGATAATGCACGAAAGGATGTTGCAGATCCTGTACGGGTCTTTCTGGATACAGAAAATCTTCGACTGCTGCCCTGGCCAGCACATTCTCCAGATCTCTCACCAACTGAAAACGTCTGGTCAATGGTGTCCGAGCAACTGGCTCGTCACAATACGCCAGTCACTACTATTGATGAACTGTGGTATCGTTTTGGATCTGCATGGGCAGCTGTACCTGTACACGCCATCCAAGCTCTGTTTGACTCAATGCCCAGGCGTATCAAGGCCGTTATTACGGCCAGAGGTGGTTGTTCCGGGTACTGATTTCTCAGGATCTATGCACCGAAATTGCGTGAAAATGGAGTGACATGTCAGTTCTAGTATATTTGTCCATTGAATACCCTTTTATCATCTGCATTTCTTCTTGGTGTAGCTATTGTAATGGCCAGTAGTGCAGTAAAGTAGGAGTTTTTATTGGTTTCTGCCGTTTTTCTTTTCATCGTTTAAGCTTAGTTGACAAAACCCGTCCTGATCATTCAATTTGTGTGTATTAAAGTATGGCAGTAATTGCTGCAATTAATCCACGCATTGTACTCTGCATGGACCGCACTATTGCTTTTTGGAATATTTTAGCATGTTGCTGATCACGCCGTTGCAGAGGCGAGACGAGATACGCTGTCTGCTGCGTATAGGAGCATTGCAGAACAGTCATTAGGAGACGATAGAGCGTATATTAAAACTCGCAGTCAGATGTTGATAACTGATTTGGCTATAATTTGTGGGAGGAGTAATTTAATTTTCTGTTCGAATTTCTGTTTTTGTTTGTTCTCAACCATAATACCGTTATTGTCCGAGTCGGAACGCCACACACACATTTCCGTACATCTTTTTAAATAATTACTATCGCGTTTCAGTGTCAGGAACCTTTTCATATTAATCACCTGAGTACAAATGACAGCTACACCAGTGCACTGCACTTTTATGCCTGGTGTACCCGATATTACCGCTACATGTACCGGGTGAGTAAAAAGTCAGTATAAATTTGAAAACTGAATAAATCACGGAATAATGTAGATAGAGAGGTCAAATTGACACACATGCTTCGAATGACATGGGGTTTTTATTAGAACCAAATAAATACAGAAGTTAAAAAATGTCCGACAGATGGCGCTTCATCTGATCAGAATAGCAATAATTAGCATAACAAAGTACGACAAAGCAAAGATGTGCTTTACAGGAAATGCTCAATATGTCAACCACCATTCCTGAACAATAACTGTAGTCAAGGAATAATGTTGTGAACAGCACTGTAAAGATTGTCCGGAGTTATGGTGAGGCATTGGCGTCGGATGTTGTCTTCCAGCAGCCCTAGAGATGTCGGTCGATCGCGATAAACTTGCGACTTCAGGTAACCCCAAAGCCAATAATCGCACAGACTGAGGTCTGGGGACCTGGGAGGCCAAGCATGACGAAAGTGGCGGCTTAGCACACGATCATTACCAAACGACGCACGCAAGAGATCTTTCACGCGTCCAGCAATATGGGGTGGAGCGCCATCCTGCATAAACATCGTACGTTCCTGCAGGTGTTTATCAGCCAGGCTAGGGATGATGCGATTCTATAACATATCGCCGTACCTCTCACCCGTCACGGTAGCAGTTACAAAACCAGAATCACGCATTTCCTCGAAGAAAAAAGGCCAGATAACGGTAGATGTGGTAAATCCAACCCATACCGTGACTTTTATCGTCGTGCAGTGGTTTTTCCACGACAGTTCTAGGATTTTCGGTAGCCCAAATTCTGCAGTTGTGGGCGTTGACAGACCCTCGGAGCGTGAAATGAGCTTCGTCGGACCACAACACGTTACTCAACCAATCGTCATCTTCCGCCATCTTTTGAAACGTCCACACCGCAAATGCCCTCCGCTTCACTAAATCACCAGGTAACAGTTCATGATGCCGATGGATTTTGTACGGATAGCATCGGAGGGTACGCCTTAGTGCCAACCGAACAGTAGTGTATGGAATGCCGGTGCGACGCGCGACTGCACTTGCGCTGACTTCCCTGTGCATAGACGAACCCGTTATAGTCTCCATTTCTTCCTGAACTGTGTAAGCAGCATTACGCCTTGTGCTCGGTCGGCCACTACGGGGGTCTATCGTCTAAGCAACGCGAGGCTTCGAACTTCGAAATCATTCTCGCCACAGCTGCATTAGTCAACGAACCTTTACCCGTTCGAATCCCCTTCCTATGGCGATAGGTTCGTAACGCGGAACTAACACATCCCCGATTCTGATTTCTTTCTTTATTTATTTTATCGTGTCAGAAGCATCGTACATAAAATCAGAATTATTAATACATACATATCAAGTATATAACAAATATAAAAAGAGTATAAAAGTACACAGATATACAGTATAAGCAGGGCCAAGCAGTTTTTTTTTATTTATTTATTATGAAGTCTTGGACCAGAACCTGGCCACGTCCAGCGCTTCCGGGGTGGCATTCATCAAATCCTCCATGGTGCAGGTGCTTGGGCACAGCACACACTGCGTGAGGTGGATGGTGGTTTGAGTGTGTCCACAGTCACACAGCGCCGGTTCATTTGAGAGGCCCCATTTGCTCGTATTCGCTTTGGAGCGTGTGACACCAGAGCGCAGCCTGTTAAGAGATTTCCATGTCGTCCATCCTTCCACATGTCCGGGAGGGAGTTCGTATGGGACTAACCATTCCCCAAGGTGCACATTTTCTTCCCGCCACATTGCCAGCCTCGCTTGCTGCGGTGTCCCGACAATGTCTTCTGCTGTGTGCAGAAAGCTTTTTCTAGATTTTAGTCGACGGCGGGCTGGCTGGTGTTTGTACAGCGGGTGGGCAGGTGAGGTCAGCGCCTTTGTCTTTTCCTTCCTGGCCGCTACTTTCCTTCTAATATCTGGTGGGGCCACGCCTGCCAGGCAGTACAATTTATCAGTCGGGGTTGGCCTCAGACAGCCTGTGACGGTGCGGCAGGTTTCATTAAGCGGTATGTCCACTTGCTTGGCGTGGCTAGAATTGTACCAGACTGGGCACGCATACTCCGCTGTTGAATATCACAAAGCAAGAGCTGTGGCTCTCACTATTCCAAGCTTTGCCACCCATGTAGTGCCCGTCAGTTTGCGCACAATGTTGTTTCTCGCGCCTACTTTGTGTTTAGTGTTCATGCAGTGCTTTTTATAGGTGAGTGCTCTATCCAAGGTGACGCCTAAGTATTTTGGTGTTTCGCAATGTTCCAGGGGCACTCCTTCCCAGTTAAGTTGTTGTCTTCTTGCAGATTGTCTGCTCTTTAGGTGGAAGACGCAGGTTTGGGTTTTCCCTGGATTGGGTTTGAGATGGTTCCCCTTACAGTAGGTGGCAAGCTGTTCGAGGGCTTGTGACAGATTCTGTTCAACAGTTTCGAAGCTGTCTGCTTGAGCGGTAATGGCGCAGTCATCTGCATATATGAAGCTTTCGGTGCCTTGGGGGAGGGGCTGGTCATTCTGAGAATACAGCTTCACTGAAAGCGCCTTTTCAGGTAACGTCAACATGCTGCGACTGCTGGCGCATCTGATTCTCTCTCTCATTACAGCTCCTTTCATACACGATTGTCATGCGCAGTCACTGACGTTTTGCTGTCCAGCGCCGTCCGTCGGACATTTTGTGAACTGTTTTCTTTTTGGTTCTAATAAAACCCCATGTCATTCCAAGCATGTGTGTCAATTTTTACCTCTCTATCTACATTATTCCGTGGCTTATTAAGTTTTCAAATTTATCCTGACTTTTTGATCACCCGGTATATGTGCATATCATTTCAGTGTTGGTTCTGAAGTCCTTACGTACATGTAAAAATAAACTATGACGTCAGTAGAACATTAAGCTCTTGAGCTCCCTCTTTTAACGTAAAAGGTTCCACGGCAGAGGGAGATGCGAAGAAAACGCCCTAATTATGCAGGAAATTCGAATGCGAGATGCAGAAAAAGCGCACGCAAGAAGAGAAGGCACCACATCGCCCTTTCTTAATGCGCTCCGCACTTTATTTCTTTTTGCAGCGGTCCGACTTCTGATCTGGCCGTGGCTTTGCGGTAGCGAAAGAAACGAGCGGGGAGAGGATCGGATGGCGAAGGCAAAGGCATGGTAGGACTCCTTTGTTGTGGCTAGCGGCTAAACTCATAATTGACGCAGACGGCTGGGCAGTGCTGCCCGGGGTGACTCGCGCGCCCACGCGATTTTCCTTCCAGGTCCGGGCTACGCCTCCAGCTGGGATTTGCTCCCGGGTTGCTTTTTGACGTCGATGGCGAGAATGTAAGAGGATCTGCGGATTTCCATTGTGGCGGCGCGGTGCACCGGCTCACCCTCGATCGCCGCCGGTACAGTACTTGGCTTCTCGGAAACGTATTCTTGTCTCTGACCAGCTTTCCAGCTAACGGCGCTTTCCGCTGCTTATTAGACTCCGCGTAAAATTTCTGGAGCATTGTACTTCGGCTCGGCGTTTGCAATCTTCCGTTATTTTCCGCTGTTTTGCATTTCGGAAACACAGAGAGAGAGAGAGAGAGAGAGAGAGAGAGAGAGAGAGAGAGAGAGAGATCAAACCAACCTCGTCCCGATAAAGTGGCCGATTTCTGTTTATATCGTCGGAGAAGGCGAACGCGAAAACGAACAGGCTGGAAATAACTGTGATCAGCGAAATAGCACAAGGAAATTCTTGCAAGGGTGGGTACTTGTTGCGTGAAAAATTCGTCCCAGGTCAAGACTTGGTGTGGCCTTATCCACAGCAGTAGTTCGACTTTCTTCAGCTAGTTGCCTGTATAAGAACACTTAGTGCCCCCGTCTGACATCTGTGGGCGTTTTTCAGTAGTTTGTAGTACAAGCGGAAAAACTTTCCTATCGAAGCGAAAAAAAATGAATATATTCATATTTACTTAAAAGACTGACTGAAAAGTGGGGTACCAGCTGCCTCGTTCTGTCTTCCTCAATACCTTTAAAAATTTCTCCAAAAATTTTGGCGTGTGCACATAGTCGAAACAAGGCCCTCGGAGTACACAACATTCCGTTAGGACTACAGATAGAATTGGAAGAGGCACCCATGACCACACTCTACCACCTGGTAAACAAGATGTATGAGTGAGGCGAAATACCCTGAGACTTGAAGAAGAATATAATAATTCCAGTCCCAAAGAAAGCAGGTGTGGAAAGGTGTGAAAATTACCGAACTATGAGCCGGCTGCTGTGGCCGAGCGGTTCTAGGCGCTTCACTCCCGAACCGCGCGACTGCTACGGTCGCAGGTTCGAAATCTGCCACGGGCATGGATGTCTGTGATGTCCTTAGTTTCGTTAGGTGTAAGTAGTTCTAAGTTCTAGGTGACTGATGACCTCCGATGTTAACTATCCATAGTGCTCAGAGCCATTTGAACCAACCGAACTATCAGTTTAATAAGTCACGGCTGCAAAACACTGACACGAATTATTTACAGACGAATGGAAACACTGGTAGAAGCCTTAGGGGTTCCGTAGAAATGTTGGAACACGCGAGGCAATACTGACCCCACGACTTACCTTAGAAGATAGATTATGGAAAGGCAAACCTACGTTTCTAGCATTTGTAAACTTAGAGAAAGCTTTTGACAATATTCACTGGAATACTTTTTTTCCAATTCTGAAGGGGGCAGGTGTAATATACAGGGAGCGAAAGGCTATGTACAATTTGTACAGAAGCCACGTGGCAGTTGTAAGACTCGAGGGGCAAGAAAGGGAAGCAGTAGTTGAGATGGGAGTGAGACAAGGTTGTAGCCTACCCCCAATGTTATTCAATCTGTATACTGAGCAAGTAGTAAAGGAAACAAAAGAAGAATTTGTAGTAGGTTTGCCGATGACCTAAATCTCTCAGAGACAGCAAAGGACTTGGAAGAAGAGTTGAACAGAATGGACAGTGTCTTGAGAGGAGGATATAAAATGAACAGCAACAAAAGCAAAACGAGGATAATTGAATGTAGTCTAATTAAATCAGGTGATTCTGAGGGAATTAGATTAGGAAGTGAGACACTCCAAGTAGTAGAAGAGTTTCGCTATCTGTGAAGCAAAATAACTGATGGTGGGCGAAGTAAAGAGGATATAAAATGTAGACTGGCAATGGCAAGGAAGAGTTTCTGAAGAAGAGAAATTTGTTGACACCAAGCATAGATTTTAGTGTCAGAAAGTCTTTGTATGGAGTATTGGCATGTATGGAAGTGAAACATGGGTGATAAACAGTGCAAACAAGACGAGAATAGAATCTTTCGAAATGTGGCGCTACAGAAGAATGCTGAAGATTACATCACGTAACTAATGAGGAAATACCGAATAGAACTGGGGAGAAGAGGAATTTGTGGTACAACTTGTCCAGAAGAAGGGATCGGTTGGTAGGACATGTTCTGAGGCGTCACGGGATCACCAATTTAGTAGTGGAGGGCAGCGTGAAGGGTAAAAAAAGTAGAGGGAGATCAGGAGATGAATACGCTAAGCACATTCAGGAGGACGTAGGTTGTAGTAGCTATATGGAGATGAAGAGGATTGTTCAGGATAGAGTAGAATGGAGAGCTGCATCAAACCAGTCTCAGGACTGAAGACCACAATAACATATACGTGCTGCTTCTAACACGCATCTCACCTCAAACTCCCACAGGCTTCCCCACCTGTAACTCCCTCACATCCAATAGTCCATCGCTATAAGTCGCTAATACCCAGCTACTCCCAGTTGAACTTCCTCACTCTATCATTCAGTCCAACTCATTGCCATTACCTCTCCGTCACTGTCTCCTGTCTGAGAGCCAGTCTCTATTCTGGCCTACTACTACAGTCTCCTTTCCCTATCATTGTCTCCCTCTTGCTCTCTCTTACTGCTACTATCTCATTCCTTCCTTCCCATTGGTACAGTCCCTTTTCACTGTCACTATCTCTCTCTTCCTCGTTGTCATCTTCATAGACTTTGTTATTATCACTGCCTCTCACCCACTTCCACTTTCTCTCCCTCTTTATTCCACCCCCCACTATCACTGTTTCCTTCACTCTTTTCCTGGCACTGTGAACTACGTTCCACTTCCACTGCATCCCTCTCTTTCTCTCACACTGCCATGCCGTCCTTCGCTCCTTCTGTACTACAAACACCGTCCACTATCTTCCACTTTTTATTAATCTTCTGCCTCTTTGCCACTATCACCGTCATCTTCTCTCTCTGCATAAAAAAGCGCGAATTTGTTCGCATGCCAATACTTTTGGGGAAATTTTAGGGCTGCTGACAAAGGTGAAATGACGCAGCTAGTGCACCACTTTCCAGTCAGACTCTTAAGTAAGTGTCTATTCGTCTTTTTTTATTGTCCAATAGGAGCATTTTTAAACAGGATCCCTTCTTTTCCCTGATGCAGCAGGCCATGTCACTAATATGAAAACAAACATATTGCTTAGTTTACTCGTATAGAATTGAAATAACTTCAGACCAGATTTTACGTGTAAAAAGTTTTGCATGTGCTTCACTACTACGGCATAGGGTGCCCAGATGACGACAGAGATACAGCACATTTCTCGGCGCTACGTCACGTTATAAACTACGTTTTCGTTGCCTTGCTGAAACTGATGAACAAAAATCTAAATGACAAGACTGGTCTTTGCGGTGGGCGGGGACATAACCGGCGCCCGGTGCGACCAACAGAAACTGCAACGTTTAGCTCCACCACGCAATTTTGACACTACGACTGCTAATTCGCTGGCGTTTGCAGCAATGAAAAAATAGCGAAGTCGAGATGAGGTGTTCTGGACAAACCCGATGTGTGACGAAACCGAACAGCGGTCTCGTCGCACATCTTTTATTGTGCCATTTACATGTAGTTAACGTTGTTAGCAAAATGATTTTTGCCAAGCATGAACGTGCGTCTTTTCCCTTCATTCGTTAGTTACCATCAGCGGACTCCGAGTTCGTGCTCATTCGGCAATTTCCGTATTACTTCAGTTTCAAGGGACAATATGTCCCTAAAAGAATGTAACGGCTTAGTGCATGACTGCTTGTTGATGTACAAAATATCTAATAATAAATCAGTACTTAAATATACAGCTGTAAAACTTGCATTATACATAGGGGTGCAAAAAAGTGTATACACTTTAAAAAGTCCATAACTAGCAAACTAACTGACGGTGTTGTCTCATCTTTGATAGTGTAATAGTTTGTTGTTCCAGCAATCGCCACACAAGCGTTGTATTGCGTTGCTTTGTTTAGCAGATGACAGTCGCCAGATAGTGTTTTGTTCTTAGTTGCACCTAGTTACTCGAGTAAACATGGCTGGCGCAAGGCTTACATTCGATGAAAGGAAGTCAGTTAAAAAAAAAAAAATGGTTCAAATGGCTCTGAGCACTACGGGACTCAACTGCTGAGGTCATCAGTCCCATAGAACTTAGAACTACTTAAACCTAACTAACCTAAGGACATCACACACATCCACGCCCGAGGCAGGATTCGAACCTGCGACCGTAGCGGTCTCGCGGTTCCAGACTGAAGCGCCTAGAACCGCGAGGCCACTTCGGCCGGCGGGAGTCAGTTTTGAAGTGGTATTCTAAGTACGAAAACATTAATGAGGTTCAACGGCAATGGCGAAAGGAGTATCAAACAGAGCCACCGACACGTTTAACGATTCGTCGCATTCGAGACAAATTTAAACCCGAAGGCTGTGTTAAATATATACACAAACAACGATCTGGACGACCTGTAACAGTAACAAGTCCAGCTAACTCCCATCGTGTTTTACAACAATTCACTCGCTCACCACAGAAGTCTGTGAGACAGTGTGCCCGTGAAACTGGAGTGAGTCGCTCAAGTGTACGGCGAATTTTGAAGACAGCAAAGTGGAAGTGCTACATCCTACGATTGCTAAATGCAATCAACGAGGACGACCCAGATCGTAGAATGGAGTACTGCGAGTGGTTTATTAACAATAAAGAGTTTGCAGAGATGATTGTGTGGTCTGATGAGGCACAGTTCAAACTCAATGGTACAGTAAATCGCCACAATTGCATCTACTGGGCCGCCGAAAATCCGAACGTCCATGTAGACAAAGCACTGAATTTGCCAGGAGTAAATTTGTGGTGTGGGTTGTCTTACCGGGACTCGATTGGGCCATTCTTCTTTGACGGCACAGTTACCGGTGAGGTGTACCTTCAGAAACTTCAGACTTCCATTTTACCTGCCACCCGGGACTTGTATGGAGACGGAAGAGTTTACTTTCAACATGATGGTGCCCCCAGCCCACTACCAAAATCGTGTTAGGGCGTATCTCGACGAAAATCTACCAGGAAGATGGATTGGCCGTAGAGGTGCTGTGGAGTATCCAGCACGTTCCCGAGACCTAACTCCTCTGGATTTTTACCCGAGGCGAACACTAAAGGACGTCGTTTATCGACAGAAGCCACGCACATTGTATGAACTTCATCCATCGTACATTACTGTGCAAATATCCAACTGAACACGTTGCTGTCAGTAGTTCGTGCTGCAGTTGGACTTCAAGCTACACTTTCACCAAAAATGAGACAACTCCGCCAATTAGTTCTTAAGTTATGGACTTTTAAACATTCGATACATTTTTTGGACCCCTCTGTATTTACAATGTGCAACCGCTATTGGTCGATACGTCGATATTTTTTCGTCAATACACATAACTCTTTTCGATATATCGTGACCGATATTGACATATTTAAATATCGATATATAGGAGTGAAGATATTTTTAGAAATATCAGCAGCCCTAATATTACAGAATTAAGTTTGTACATAAGTCATCAGTGCGCGAGTCCTGCTCGCAGCTGGTCAGTCGCTCCTATTTCTCGTCACTTTTCGATGCTACACAGGAGGGTCAGTACCGTAGTTTCACGTATTCATCATGCAGCACAGTGTTTATGTATATTCGTTTATTTTCTGTGTCTGTTTACTACCTATTTTCATTTAGTCACCAACTACCCCACTTCAATATGTCCTCTACACTGCTTAAATGCCTAAACCCCCTCTGTGGAGTCTTGTTCCACAATGGAGCAAGGGTGAGGATGCTGTTATGGGTGGCCGGTATCCTCTTTCTGGAAGACAAATGCACACATGGATTAATACGGCTATTTATTTACATGAACAGGGAGCTGTTACTTAACATGAATAGAGTCGATGTCTACTGTTACAAGCTCATCAGTAATAGTCCTCTTGCAGACTGATGTAAAGTACAGTTCTGGTTGAAGTAAACTGCTCCCAGTACATCAATAATCTGGTTGCTATGTACTGTCGTAGCCTGTGATGAACTAAACCCACCCTGCTAGTAAACTGACACACGCCAACTGGATGATGGAAGTTAGTGAGGCCCTCCGGTCAGCGGCGGCGGCCTAAATACTTGCTGTCGAGAGGGCGTTGGCGGCATGTTGCTTGTGAGTGTCTCTCTGGCCTCTCTCGTGATAGCTGTGCTTCATCCAGCACGTACTACTCGATATTCGTTTCATCTTTGTCGACCAATGTGCTGCCGACACCTTACGCCAGCACACCCTTCTACCGTTCACGTTTACACATGTATACTGAAAACTAGCCTACGGCGAGCGGCGGATGTACTTTTAGAACCACTACAGTTTCTTCCATTTCCAGCTCCAGTAGCGAATGGTATGCAGGACGAGCTGTCGCATATCATTATGTATTCACTACTGAGTAACAAATATTCCATTAGACCTCAAGTACCGGATCTTTACTGCCTGAAACGTTTTATTACTCGCATATTTTCTTCCCTGCATGCTGTCCGTGAAAGGCTCGGGCCAAGTCGGTAGTGTTCGTCTGGCTAATATTCGTTAGTTTCTGTCAGCGGACTCTGAGTTCGTGCTCACTCAGCAGTTTTCGTATTACTTCAGTTTCAAGGGGCAATATGGCCCTAAAAGGATGTGAAGGCCTAGTGCATGTCTGTATATGTTTTAAGAGTGTAATAGAGTAAAGTAAGACGGGTGTCCAATAAGTAATACAACACTTGTTTTTCCTCAGCCAGATTCGGTTGAAAAAAAAAAATGCAGAATCGTGATACATCGTGGAATATGTCCGTTTCAGCTCGTACAGTTTCATAAACTTCCGACTGCTGACGGCGCTTTAGCTAACCTTCAAAATGGCGTCTGTAACGGAGGTGCATTGCAAGCAGAGAGTTGTCGCTGAGCACTTGTTTAAAAAAAATAAAAAATGAGCAAACGGCTTGTGGGCCATCGAAAACCCGGCGCCCTCTGTATTGCGAAAAAGCCTAGCGTGTGAAAAGAATGATTTGGAGGATTACAAAAATTACCAACTCCGCCCGAGTCGGACTCAAATTTGATGCGGTGAAAGAGAACACGGCGAGTGACTACCTGTATTACTGTTCACGTAAACACGCCGTTATTAAAAACTTGACACAAACAAACTTCCTGGCAGATTAAAACTGTGTGCCCGACCGAGACTCGAACTCGGGACCTTTGCCTTCTCATTCTGGAAACATCCCCCAGGCTGTGGCTAAGCCATGTCTCCGCTATATCCTTTCTTTCAGGAGTGCTAGTTCTGCAAGGATCGCAGGAGAGCTTCTGTAAAGTTTGGAAGGTAGGAGACGAGATACTGGCAGATGTAAGGCTGGGAGTACCGAGCGTGAGTTGTGCTTCGGTAGCTCAGTTGGTAGAGCACTTGCCCGCGAAAGGCAAAGGTCCCGAGTTCGAGTCTCGGTCGGGCACACAGTTTTAATCTGCCAGGAAGTTTCATATCAGCGCACACTCCGCTGCAGAGTGAAAATCTCATTCTTGACGCAAACTGACCCTGCTTGTCCTGCGCTAACACACAGTGCAGATACATGGGGTAACCTAAATCGCCCAGCTGCTGCAATTAACGGTAAACAAATGGAAACATGTGCAATATGAAAGCGGGTCGCTCAGTCAGCCATACGAAAAAAAGTAACTACGGTGCAATTTTTAATCAAGTACTACCTTTACTGTACACAGCATACCGTTTAAAAAAGGGCTTCACAGCAAACGCTGTTCACGTGCAGACGTACTGTACCCCCTCTATCATCACACGAAATAGGCTGGGAAGTAGGACTTTTGATATTTTTGAAAGCATTTGGAATCCGATATATCGATATTTAAAGACGTATGTTCATAGACCCTCGACATATCGAAAATAATTATCGATATTTAGACGGAAGAAAATTCGAAGTACCGACCAAAAAAAAATAAAAATAAAAATAAAATAAAAATCGTTTGCACATTGTAAATACAATGACAGTTTTAGAGCTGTATATTTAAGTATTGATATATTATTAGATATTCTGTACATCAACAGGCTACCAGCCTGCTTATTCCCCTTAGAGAAAGAGTCGAAAGAAAATGATGCACATTCACGTTTGGCGACAACCACTTTGCTAACAATGGTAACTACATGTATGTGGCACAATGAAAGATATCGATGGGCCCATCGTTCGGTTTCGTCACATATCGGATTTGTCTGGAACACTTCACTTCATGTCGACTTCCCTGGTTTTTCATTTCTGCAAATGCCAGCGACCTAGCAGTTGTGGCGACAAAACTGCGTGACGTTTAACGTTGCCGTATGACTTGGTAACGCCGAGCGCCGATTACCTCAGCATTTCCCGTCACACGTCCCCACCCACCGCAGAGACCAATCGTGTCACTTAGATTTTTGTTCACCAGTTTCAGCAACTGTTTTTGAAGAACGCCGATGCGATGAAATAGCACACTGGTGGCCTTATTTCTTTAATGTAACTGGTGTGCTATTTCTTCACAGCGCATATCTTGTTATTCCATTCACACTGTCACCCTCCAGTGCAGTCGGACTAATTCTTTGTGTCATCTGTACTTGCTTCACACAGTTAAAAAGACTGGTCATGATGGAAACCCAAAAAATAATAACAGTCCTTCACACAGTGAAAGTAAAATTATGTTCCACTACGATTTCTAAAGAACAACTTCAAATGTTTATTGAAAATTGCGAAAAAAATATAATATAAAAATATCGGCACTCGATATTGCCACTTGGCAGTTGATATATCGATGCAGATGTAAGGAGGTATATCGTCGACGTTCACGAAGTTTCTGAAGCTATTATCGATATATCGATATCCTATCAACAGCTCTACTGGGTTGCCATGTGGAGACTTGTCTGCGCAAGGATATCGATCTTGATGGAAATGCTTGGGGAGATCTAGACCGTCTTCATAGAGGGTGTAACGAAAGTGTACGGCACAAATTTCAGGACACATTCCCCACACGTTGACGTAGAAATTATGTATATGAACATGGGTCTGGAAATGCTTCATTTGCATGTTACAGGCATTTCTCTCCATTTCATTAATCATGGGAAATACACACAAACAGAATGTATCAGCATATCATATACAGCCCTCCGTGGGCATTGATACGTGCATCAACCCGCCGCCGCAGTGAATCTCGGATGCACTGATGTAGCCCTGGGGTATTGTGTATGGTTTCGCAGCCTCTTCCACAATATGGATCCCGAGACTCTGAACATCTTGTACTGGGGTACTACACACAAGGGCTTCCAAATGCTGTTTACTGACGAGGCCTCATTTGATGGTGATCGTATTCCGAACTGCGGGAACAGCCACTTGTGGGATAAGGAAAACCCTCACACTGTAGTAGAGTCACAACATGAAGAAGGTTTGGTGTGAACATCTGGGTCGGAATTTTAGGCAACAGTCTCTTGGGCCACATCTTCTACAAGAGGTCTAAATGGACACATGTACTTGTGGTTCGTGCAAAGAGTTCTGTTTGAATTGTTGGAGAACGTACCCTTGGCTGTTCGTGAGAGGATCAGAATACAACTTGGCGGTGCATCGCCTCACTTCAGTGACGATGTACGCAACCATCTCAGTGCTATATTTCCTGGTCACCAGATTGGAAAGGAACGTCCTATTCCATGGCCTGCGAGTTCATCTGAATCTCTCCGATTATTTCGTATGGGGATATCTTAAGTCACTTGTGCATGAGACGCCAGTGAATACGGAGATGGAATTACTTGCCAGAATTGTAGCTGCCTATAATTTGATTCGAAACACACCAGGGATATTTGTCAGGGTGCGTCAGAGTCTTGTTCGCCGATCTCACGCTTGCGCTGAGATTGACGACCATCAGTTTCAGCATATTTTGTAAGATACAGTATAAATAGTACGTTCATCGTCTGTGTGTGTGTGTGTGTGTGTGTGTGTGTGTGTGTGTGTGTGTGTGTGTGTGTGAATTCCTAAAGGACCAAACTGCTGAGGTCATCGGTCCTCTGACTTACACACTACTTAAACTAACTCATGATAAGAACACACACACACACACACACACACACACACACACACACACACACACACACACACACACACACACGCCCGAGGGGGCACTAACCACTGGCGGGAAGGGCCGCGCAATCCGTGACATGGCGCCTCAAACAGCGCGGCCACTCCGCGCGGCCGTTCATTGTGTCAGAGACGGTATTTGCAGTTAACTACATCTAATACTGTATAAATAAAAAAGTATACAGCAATGTGATTTTATTCGCATAATCTCCTTAAGCTGACTTCACCTACCCAAGGTTCCCTACCGAAAATAGTTCAGTGAAGCATCTTCTAGGTTCTGCTAAATTTTTGCACGCTCTTACAGGAACACCCTGCTTAAAGTTGAGTACCCACAAGGTAAATAGTTTTTCTCCACCGACTCCAGTAGCTCAAATGTTTTAAATGGCTCTGAGCTCTATGGGACTTAACATCTGAGGTCATCAGTCCCCTAGACTTAGAACTACTTAAACCTAACTAACCTAAGGACATCACACACATCCATCCCCGAGGCAGGATTCGAATCTGGGACCGTAGCGGTCGCGCGGGTCCAGACTCAAGCGCTTAGAACCGTTCGGCCACAAAGGCCGGCGCTCGAGTAGCGAAAGTTTAATTATAACCACCCTGTACCTTGTTTTACAGAACTACTTAAAGCCGCAGGTCAGCGCAAATTGAGTGCCGGATTCTTTTTCATTTTCCCATTCAGTTGCTCTACGATTCTGATTGCTTCCCCCGTATGACTGACGCTCAGTCTGTAGACACACGAACTAATAAATTCTACAACAAATCTGTGTCTGACGATTTATTTGGGAATAAATACGTAACCAATCCCTTTTTGTTTTTGATGTTGTCTACATTTGTGTGTATCACTTGATAATGTACATTATCGAAACATATCACGATGCAGTGTGCTAGAAGTACCAAAACATAACTTTTCCGTTCCATAAACGTTTCGTTATCGATAACTAAATTTCCGTCATTTTCGTCAGGCCCGTCACCAGAGTGTTTAACTACAGTTGTTCCTGTAACACGTCCATCTAATGATGAGCCCGCATTGGCTCGAAAACTAGTTAATGGTACAATAAATCCCTTAAAAACCCATAAAAGCCACTGGTTGAAAATTTATTCGTAAGTAAATAAGCAATTTAAATCATATTTGTAGTTCGTCACCCAACCATGTTTTCTAAAATTTCTTCAACGGTGCTAAGAAAGTCCCATCCTGCTGTCTGTCTCCAAAATCTACACTTTCATAGAACGCTAAGCAATGTGCAACACACTCTTTACAAAGGCTTCGCAAGCTGTCTCTGAACGTCGTCTGTGATAACCTGTGCGGAACGGATTGATTATCACATCTGATAAAGGAACAAAGCGAAACTGTTCTCCAGGAAGTGGGCATAAATATTCAGCTGCAACTACCGTGTACTCTTTTGTTAAACCAACATCCATGAAAGTGCACAAGGACTTTGCTAAAAGTAGTGCAATTTTGTAGACCATCTAAGCACAACAGGCACTAGATTTTTCTTCGTCTGTTTCTAACTCTTGAGATAACCTCATTTTTAATAGTTTCTATTAGTTCGCTTTCTTGTCTGTTTGTTCGGTACAAATATATCAATTTCTTTTAAACTAACTTCCCAATGAGTTAGAAACTTGAAACCATCAACATATCTCAGCATTGGATGACAGTGCAGTATTGACTCTACTTCTTGTCTGGTGCCTAGAGGAGAGCACTTTGTATACGACTGCCATTTCCCCCTTTTCCTGTTCCACTTCTGAATGTTTCGTAGTACGTACGACTGCTGGTAGGTCTCTGTGTGTACTTGAGTGTCTCCAACTTTTTACCTTCGAGGTCTTTTTGTGGGATAATGGTAGGACGAGACAATGGACGGGTTGACTCAGGTGACGAGAAATACTCCTGAAATATACAACATATCTACATCCATACTCCGCAAGCCACCTGACGGTGTGTGGCGGAGGGTACCTTGAGTACCTCTATCGGTTCTCCCTTCTATTCCAGCCTCGTATTGTTCGTGGAAAGAAGGATTGTCGGTATGCTTCTGTATGGGCTCTAATCTCTCTGATTTTATCCTCATGGCCTCTTCGCGAGATATACGTAGGAGGGAGCAATATACTGCTTTACTCTTCGGTGAAGGTATGTTCTCGAAACTTTAACAAAAGCCCGTACCGAGCTACTGAGCGTCTCTCCTGCAGAGTCTTCCACTGGAGTTTATTTATCATCTCCGTAACGCTTTCGCGATTATTAAATGATCCTGTAACGAAGCGCGCTGCTCTCCGTTGGATCTTCTCTATCTCTCCTATCAACCTTATCTGGTACGGATCCCACACCGGTCAGCAGTATTCAAGCAGTGGGCGAACAAGTGTACTGTAACCTACTTCCTTTCTTTTCGGACTGCATTTCCTTAGAATTCTTCCAATGAATGTCAGTCTGGCATCTGCATTACCGACGATTAATTTTATATGGTCCTTCCATTTTAAATCACTCCTAATGCGTACTCCCAGATAATTTATGGAATTAACTGCTTCCAGTTGCTGACCTGCTATTTTGTAGCTAAATGATATGGGATCTATCTTTCTATGTATTCGCAGCACATTACACTTGCCTGCATTGAGATTCAATTGCCATTCCCTGCACCATGCGTCAATTCGCTGCAGAACCTCCTGCATTTCAGTACAATTTTCCATTGTTACAACCTCTCAATATACTACAGCATCATCCGCAAAAAGCCCTAGTGATCTTCCGATGTTGTCCACAAGGTCATATATACGTATATTGCGAATATATATATATATATATATATATATATATATATATATATATATATATATATATATATACTTTGAAACGTCCCCTTTGAACAATTATACACGACTGTGCTTAAACTGACACACAATGTTTTTAGCGCAACGCAATCTGACTTTCAAAATTCCCTACTAAAGAATGGCCCTGACTAACATTAAACTATACCTTTCACAAATCACTTACCTCACAAAAATCTTCGCTGCTCAAGCTACTGCAATACAGCGAGCGCCACTACTGCCAGCTAAATAAAAGATTCAAACTATGGAAGGCACTAACTACTGATAGGGATAGTTAGCAAATGAAAGATATTAATAGAGAACAAACAATGTATTTACCTTGATATCATCATGTATAAATATACCAGTTCATGACAAATTACAAATCTCCGCCATCTCTCTCCCCACATCCACCACTGCTGGCGGCTCACCTCCAACTGCGCAACGCTACGCGCTGTTCACATCCAGCTGCCGCTGACCAACACTACAATGGCAGACAACAATGCAAACTAGCCACAGACTGCACACAGCACAGCCAGTGATTTTCATACAGAGGTGGCGTTACCAATAAAAAACCTAAACAGCCTACTTACATAGCCCCCATGCTCCCCACAAAAATTTTTACAAATGGGATTGGGCAGTGGCCAATACAGATTTGAAAATTTTTTTTTCATAATTACAATAACAAAGAAATCAAATGCACACACTTATTGATACAATGTTGGTCAAAAGCTAAAATTGTCTCACAGTCCATAAAGACAGTCCTAATCGTACATAACAGGAGAATAGCAGTGTTTTTCTCAAAGTCTGAGCAGTAAAAGAAAATGCACACAGAAGTAGTGGATTTCCATGCAGTCTTGAAGAAGTAGTGTTGTCCTTCCAATGGAAAGACAGTGCTGACTCTCGACATGCAGACAGGTAATGGGCCACAACAGAGCAAACCCACAGCAGAGTCAGTCGAAATTTTGAAGAGTATTGGTAGGTAGGTCATCACAGAGCAGACCCACTGTAGTCCTGGTAGAGATTACGGTATTGGTGGGCCACCAGAGGTGCAGACCCACTGCAGTCCTTGTAGAAATAATGGCATGGTGGGTCATCATAGATGCAGACCCACTGTAGTCCTTGTAGAGATAATGGTACTGGTGGGTCATCAAAGATGCAGACCCACTGTAGTCCTTGGAGAGATAGCCAGCAGCCATCTGTTGTGACTGTGCAGGTGCACAATCACCGTTAAAGAGTCTTGCGGATAATATAGCAAGTCCATGAACCACCACTTGTGCACTCACAAAGTTTTTGAAATTGTCCTTAGAACCAGCAATGCTGTTATCCAGTCCCTTGCTGAATCATTAACACACGTGCAAACACTAACAGTCCCTACTTCTCACATATTGTCCATATACTATGACCAACAGAAACGTGTGCAGTGAAATGTAACTAACAAGTTAATAATATCATGAACTGGTGACAATTACAATTTTATAACATAAGAATACAATAACAAAGGTACAAAACACATCATTAAAAACATAATAATACAGATAACGTTTGTAGTAACAGGGGCTTTACAAAAGAATAGAAATAAACATATACATCAGTGTTACAGGAATTATGACATAAGTAAATACATAAAAGATCAGAATAACTTTTGAAACATCAACTTTACACATGAGCATTAAAACAAAACAGAATTAATAATGTCTAACATCTTTACAAAGTAAATAACATATTATTAACGCAAATTATATTTGAGGATAACAGTATTCCTCATCATAGTTCATGTAGCTGAGTATGAGAAAAATTCTACAACAAAAGTCTGATGAGGTAAACATATAAAGACAGGAAGAACGTATATACACAAGGGTACCCAAACACATAGTGGGATAACACAAAAGGAAAGGACAGGGTTTGTTTCATTGCAGTATTTTGCAAACAAAACTTTCTTTGCTTCTTGGAGATCTCCCTTCATTCATCATTATTCCCAAAAGTCCTATCTAAGCCTGCCTTCTGTATTTCGTTCACATCCTCTGTCAAAAATAGTTTTTCTCTCTGCTTTCCGTATTCTGTTCACATCCTCTGTCAATAATAGTTTTTCTCCACTGTACAGTATCCTTTTTATTTTGCCAGACCATTTTCTGATAGCTTCTCAATGCATTTCTTATAAATTTATAATAGTTTCTTATATAGTCTCCTCTTAAGCTAACTTAAATCTACTGAGCTCAGATACTAAACTAAGGGACGAGGCAATGCAGCAGCACATAACAAATTAACACAAACAGCAATGCAAAAAAATGGAAAATTGCAAAGCAAGTTACAGTAAATATAAATTACCAAGCAATGCAACATTACAACTAATATGAGCCAATGTACAGTAGCAAGAAAAATAAGTCAGTAGTAAAATTAGCTTAACAGAGTAACACAATTTAAAATTCAGTAGCACTATGCCTGGCAAACAGCAGCAGCAAATATAAAAAATATAAAACTTATATCTATACATGACAAAGCTCAAGCAGAAAAAATATTACAGCAAAAACGACAATGCAGATAAAGGAAATGTATATTCACATCTTAATATCTATGTAATTAAAGTGGTGCACCACAAAACTGATTGTAAAAAGAAATATTACCATGTACTTGAAAAGAAAATTATGTGTTACTGTTACTAGTTCCTTCTTATTGTTCTTTCCTTTCCAAGTGCTCCTTTTTTAAAGAATGTGGATCATAAAATAATTATTTAATAGATCTGTTGACAGAAAGTGTTCACATTAGCAAATGCATTTCATTTTATAAAAGCAATGCTGCAACACAGCTGGAAACCAGATATCAAATGAAATAAGCAATTACGCAAACCAAAGCATAAAAACATCATTCAATAGCTATGTGGCATTTCGTAAGTCAGTAGCTCTCAATTCTCGTAGAAAGACACTTGTCATTATCAGGTTTGCAGATGTAAGAATATTTCCGAGGATAATGGCCTCCCCTTTTTTTTTTGTTCTACCTGTGCTGCTGAAAAGGGCTCGCAATAATGGCTTTTTCTCCAGGCGTCTGACACAGCTGGGTGCCCGCGACGCATTACGTGCAGGTGGTCACTTAACTTTCGTACGGAAATATTTACGACAGCAGTTTCTGCTACCGTTGCAGTCTCATATAAAAATATTTCACAGGTCAAGAATTAGCGTTGCAAATCTGTAGAAACAAAATCCTATAAATATAAGTGTCCAAAAAAAATATTCGTCAGCATTGTGATACAGTCACACATTTCATAACTCTTAAAGTACGTTTCTTGGTTTCCAACATCCTTTTCATAAATCAGAGTCCCTAAACACTACTCATTATTCCTTACCTCATTACACATATACATATTCGTCGACACTTCTTCAATATTTCATCGTGAGAAATACGTAGCATAATAAACATTCCTCAACAACATAATACACATCGTCGTCGTAATAATAACATCATAAAACTTCAGTCAAATCTCAAAATCGTCGTAACTTCCTCCAATAATTTCTTAGCCTAAAAAGAATTCTCTGCTCATTTAAATAGTGTCATCTACCTCAAACGTACTTTAAAAATCATGATCTCGTACCAAATACATCATTCAAAGCTCTCATAGTATCACAATGGTACCGAAAAATATGAACAGTTTACAAAGTACATCCAAAATACAGTTTCATAAGTGTGAAGTTATCCAACTGTGTAATTGCGTAAACATGTGTCACTGATGTAGTAAAATAAATGTTTGTCTCTCTCAGTTAAATGATCAGATAGCTGTGTAATTTGTGTGTTAGAGAAATATGGTACCGATGTGTAAAGTTGTATAAGCAAATACCATATTAGCTAGGGTTCCTTGTGCTTGCCAAACACATGGTACACAAAGTAGGCGTGTACCCCCCTGAGGATTAATGTAATTATACCCTCAGGTGTTACAGATTACAGCAATAGAATGAAATATATCACGGAAAACTTTCTTTGTAATTCAAAAATCTTGAAAAATAAATGGCTTAAGTACAAAATCTCTCAAATGCGTGTCCTGTAGCGCTAAATGTGCGTCTTGCTGTAAGATAATTCTGTGGAAGTGTCGTACTTATCGTCCTCCGAAAGCCAAGTTCTGCAGAAGTCAATGTACTTACCTCATGATAAACAAAAGTGAAATGCTTTGTGTATAGATATCTTAGTTATTACGCTTATTGCCGTGATGAAGAAAGTACTGTGCTGTAACGTATTGTTGTGCTACGGAAAAGACAATCTCATTGTTGCTGTACCACAAAAGTTACTACTAAAACATGTTTTACTTTCCAGAAGAATTCAGGAAAACTGTGCAGATATAAAACAGAAACACTGCAAAAGCAACATTGTAAATTGTCACTCATTAGTAGCGTCGTGATAAAATCGTGTAGCTGTCACATAAACTAACCACTGTGCCATCTGGTATCTCACTGAAAGTACTTTAAATCCAGAATATATTTTCAAGTAAACCAAAATGTTGCATTAAAATCTCATTAGCAGTACTGGTAAATGTTCTAAGTATGTAAGCCTTATAGTCGTTCCATAATCGTGCAACTAACAAGCAAGAATGTACACACACAATAACACTGTGACGTCTGTTCACTATAACAATGCATCCGTCATTTCTGCTTAAATAAGTTCTCTTGGTTCTTGATTGGATATTTAACTTCAAACATTGTTGTATGTTAACAGATTCTACGTCTGACAAAGCATATTAGTAATGTGAAGCGAAAAATTTTATGACAAAGACTAAGTTAAAAAGCAGATTATCTTTCAATAAATGGTTTTACATGTGAAACCTGGTGTAAACCTTTACTCTTCATAGTACTCAGAGTTTGAACTTGAATGCAATTGTCATGCGGTATACGTCGGCAAAGAATACTGGAATTTTTCTCAAGGTTAGCGTCTATGTTATTTTACTCTGAGCCAGCCGGCGCACGTGGGTGCCTGCGGCGCGAGTCATTGTCTGTCTCTTTGTTGGCGCGCGTTGTTATTGGGATTAGGAGACCTAACTTCTACAAATTCGCCTTGCCGAGAGGGCCCAGCTCTGTTAGAATCCCGCCAGTTCTGATGAAATTCACGTCTGTCGTTTTGTCGGTAGTTTCTGTAGTTTCTTTCTTGTCAGTTAAGTGGTGGAGAATTTCTCCCTGAATCTTAACTGCGCGCTGGACCGTTGCGTCTCAAGTTATTCTGTCTCCCGTAATAATGCTTGTTTTGGTTCCCATATTGTCTGTTTCTCTGATTGTCTCTGTGATAGTCATTACCGCGGAGAGGTGATCTTTCCCTGTAATTATTACTACTCTGCCAACGGTTGTCATACGGGTGGTGTCTGTTTTGGTCACGATTTGTGTTGTGAGAATAGCCTTGCCGCGTCCAGTTATTATCGAGGAATTGTGACGGATGTGACCTGTAATTGTTGTGTTCCTGTTTCCGCATTCCGCGATTGTCAGTGTCAATTTCCAATTCTTGTAACAGTCCCTGAAAAGCTTCAATGTCGTCTTTGCAACGTCCTGCCAAAATAATGTGTCGTAAATGTTCAGGCAATTTGATTAAGCAAATGCGGATAAGTTCTGAGGGGCTGTATGGGTTTGACAGGTACTGATTCTTGTGCAACATGTCTTCAAAATATTTCATAAGACTGGAAAATTCAGATTGTTCGAAACGTTTCATCATTATGATGCTTTGTTTTACTCGGTCTTGTGTGGCCTGAGACCAATATGCTGAGAGGAAGGCATGGTAAAACTCTCCTTCACTGTGGCAATCGTGAATGACCGACCGCATTCTTACAGCTGGTTCATTCTCTAAGTAGCCACACATAAATTCTAATCTGTGCTCTAATGACCAGTTGGGAGGAAAACAATGAGAGAATTGATGGAGCCATGCTTGTGGATGAATGTCGTTGCCAGAATTCTTAAATGTTTTGAATTTACGTGTAGTAATGAACAGCTTATAGTCAAAGTCATCATGTCAGCGAATCGCATATCGGTCATTGTTACGTCGTTTCGGCGGTTCCATTTCAAAATTCGGTGCACCTTGCCAATTTCTTTCATAACTTCCGAAATGCCCTGTATTATTATTTTGTGGCTGTTCCGTATTTCTATGTCCCTCTTCCCGTATTGGGGCGCGAGTGTCCTCTGAAATACGTAATTCTTGTACTACTTGTGCCAACTGATCTTGTACTTCCCGGATTTCTCTTTTGTACTGTGTATTGATTTGATTTTGATTTTGTTTGAATTTTCTTATTTGTTCATACTCTTCTGTGTCAGTGAAGGCTACGGGTCTTGTGTCATTCAGATCATCATCTACCTTTGTAGATAAGTTAGTGACCTGATCCGAAAGTTCGGCTACTTTCTCCGATAGTGTACTTATTTCCTCCATGTGTCTTTCTGAACCAATTTTCAGGGTATCTACTATGTCCTTTAAGTTTTCCTGAGTTCTTGCAAGTTGCGTAACCGAATCGGTAGATGCAACTGAATCAATTTTAGCCCACAAGGTCTCATGATTTTCATGAACAATGGTTTGCAGTTCTTTTATGGCTGCTTCGTGATTCTGTAATGCATTTTCATGCCGCGAAAAAATAGGTTGAAAATGCTCACAAATTTGTGTTTTTACGTCATTACACACTTTCTGACATTTCGATTCAATGTTATGTAACTCAGTGGTTAAATCTTCACGTGTTTGTTCAAGTGTAGTGTCTAACTTTTGAAGATTTTGTTCCATTGTGTCTAACTTTTTGAGATTTTGTTCCATTGTGTCTAACTTTTGAAGCTTTTGCTGTGTTTGTCCCATTTGTTGTATGAACTGTAATAACAATGCATTGGTGTCTGAAACATGTTCCTCAGTGCTTTTCGGCAGTGAATTTGCACCGGAAACATTCACATTTTGACAAGCAGAAAATGTGTCTTGACTTATTTGAGAAAACGGTGAGGATCCAAAACCTGAATCTACAGTATTTGCGAAATCGTGTCGTGTCATTTCGGCTTCCTGAGGCGAGCTATTGCCGACCGATCGATCGATAATGCTTCCCTCTTCACTAATTGTTTCACTGTCCACGCCATTGTTTGCCACCCGCTCCATTTCCCTATGCACAATTATCAAATTACTACTTTGAACATCAGTTAATTCATTACTCTGCGGCGCTAACACACTGCTTTCGTCTTCACTGTCATTTCTCAGTTTACTTTGGAGCCTAGTATTACGTTTTTCACACGCCATAATTGTCACAATATTTCACACGATAACACAGAAGAGCACAATTTGAAGAGCAAAATAAAATAACATAGCAATGGAAATAATGTCTACTTAATTGCCAGCGCAGCTGCGAAATACTTGGTGCAAATCTACATGCATGCCACAACTGTTTTACTGTACAACAATGAAAAACTACAACTACAAAGGAAATTCTCTCTATGATTACGCGCTATCAATAAACAAAATCTACACTACTTACACAAACTACAAGAAAAAAAAATCAGAAGATTCCAGTGAGGTATCCTGGCAGGGTCGCCATATGAAACGTCCCCTTTGAACAATTATACACGACTGTGCTTAAACTGACAGACAATGTTTTTAGCGCAACGCAATCTGACTTTCAAAATTCCCTACTAAAGAATGGCCCTGACTAACATTAAACTATACCTTTCACAAATCACTTACCTCACAAAAATCTTCGCTGCTCAAGCTACTGCAATACAGCGAGCACCACTACTGCCAGCTAAATAAAAGATTCAAACTATGGAAGGCACTAACTACTGATAGGGATAGTTAGCAAATTAAAGATATTAATAGAGAACAAACAATGTATTTACCTTGATATCATCATGTATAAATATACCAGTTCATGACAAATTACAAATCTCCGCCATCTCTCTCCCCACATCCACCACTGCTGGCGGCTTACCTCCAACTGCGCAACGCTACGCGCTGTTCACATCCAGCTGCCGCTGCCCAACACTACAATGGCAGACAACAATGCAAACTAGCCACAGACTGCACACAGCACAGCCAGTGATTTTTATACAGAGGTGGCGTTACCAATAAAAAAACCTAAACAGCCTACTTACAATATATACATATGCATATATATATATATATATATATATATATATATATATATATATATATTGCGAATAGCAACGGTCCTACGACACTCCCCTGCGGCACACCCGAAATCACTCTTACTTCGGAAGACTTCTCTCCATTGAGAATGACAAGCTGCGTTCTGTTATCTAGGAACTCTTCAATCCAATCACACAATTGGTCTGATAGTCCATATGCTCTTACTTTATTCATTAAACGACTGTGGGGAACTGTATCGAACGCCTTGCGGAAGTCAAGAAACACGGCATCTACCTGTGAACCCGTGTCTATGGCTCTGAGTCTCGTGGACGAATAGCGCGAGCTGGGTTTCACACGACGGTCTTTTTCGAAACCCATGATGATTCCTACAGAGTAGATTTCTAGTCTCTGTTTTAATGTCATCAAAACGTTTGGAATCGATTGAAAAAATTGACACTCGCAAGACTAAAATGCAGAAAATAATTATTTAGATAAAGAACTTTTCAAAATAGCAATATTTGTGAAGCGAACTAAAAGGTACAAAATTATTTATACTGTCCCCACACGGATTCAAATGGTTCAAATGGCTCTGAGCACTATCCGACTGAACTTCTGAGGTCATGAGTCCCCTAGAACTTAGAACTAATTAAACCTAACTAACCGAAGGACATCACACGCATCCATGCCCGAGGCAGGATTCGAACCTGCGACCGTAGCGGTCACGCGGTTCCAGACTGAAGTGCGTAGAACCGCACTGCCACACCGGCCGGCGTCCCACACAGATTCCTAACCCCAAAAGACATTAACCTCAAAATTTGTGCTTGTGGATTTATAATAGATATGGATATCCTTGTACAGTTTAAAACGAAAACCATGGGGTACATGCAATACATAAGCGATGCACGAATAGCGCAGCTTATTACTATTATCTATTGCATGCGGCCTCCTGTTTTTCGTTTTAAATCTTACAAGTATTTTCGCACCTGTCATTAATTCACTTGAACAAACAGGACTATCTGTATGGGGGTTAGGAATCTGTAGTCAGTTTTGAAAACGTTATGTTCAAAAGTTCTTTATTAAAATAATGGTAAGTTTTAAAACCTCTTAGGCACACTTCAGTCCTTCACATTTTCCGTTTGTATGTTGTTTAACTTGGTAAGATGTATAATGCCTTAGTAAAGTAGTAGTATAAAGAGTTTTACACTGCGGTGTTGAAACTCATGGGATACTTCCTAAGCCGGACGATGTGGCCGAGCGGTTCTAGGCACTTCAGTCCGGAACTGGATTGCTGCTACGGTCGCAGGTTCGAATCCTGCCTCGGGCATGGATGTGTGTGATGTCCTTAGGTTAGTTAGGTTTAAGTAGTTCTAAGTTCAAGTGGACTGATGACCTCAGATGTTAAGTCCCATAGTGCTCAGAGCCATTTGAACCATTTTTTGATACTTCCTAATATCGTTTCGGAACTCGTTTTCCCCGCGTTGAGCAGCATCTCGACGAGGCATCGACTCATTGGAAGTCATTGGAAGTCCTCTGCTGTAATATTAAGCCATACTGCCTGTATAGCCGTCCACTGCGAAAGTATTTCCGGTGCAGGAGTTTGTGCACTGGGCGATCTGGGTGACCAGATCGTTCGTTCGAATTGTTCTTCAAACCAATCGCTAACAGCGGCGGCTCGGTGACATGGCGCATTGTCATCGATAAAAACTCCAACGCTGTTAGGGCACATGAAGACCATGAATGGCTGCAGATGGTCTCGAGGTCGCCGAACACGACCATTCCCAGTCAAATTTGGGTTCAGTTGGACCAGTGGACCACTACGTGCAAACATGGTCTACACCACTACGGAGCCACCGCCAACTTCCACAGTGCTTTGTTGGCAACTTGTGTCTACGAGTTCCTGGAGTCTGTGCCACACACGACCCATACCATCAGCTCTTACCAGCCGAAATCGGGATTCATCTCACCAGGCCATGATTTCCCAGTCATCTGGAGTCCAACCAGTATGACGAGTCCAGGACAGGCGCTGCAGTGCTGTTGGCAAAGGCATCTAAATCTACATCTACGTGATTACTCTACTATTCACAATAAAGTGCCTGGCAGAGGGTTCAATGAACCACCTTCAAGCTGTCTACCATTCCACTTTCGAACGGCACGTAGGAAAAACGACCACTTAAACTTTTGTGTGTGAACCCTGATTTCTCTTATTGTATCGTGATGATCATTTCTCCCTATGTAGGTGGGTGGCAACAGAATGTTTTCGCAATCTGAGGAGAAAACTCGTGATTGAAATTTCATGAGAAGATCCCATCGCAACGAAAAACGCCACTCCAATTCACGTATCATGTCTGTGGCACTATCTCCCCTATTTAGCGATAATATAAAATGAGCTGCCCTTCCTTGTACTTTTTCGATGTCATCCGTCAGTCCCACCTGATGTGGATCCCACACCACACAGCAATACTCCAGAATAGGGCGGACAAGCGTGGTCTAAGCAATCTCTTTGGTAGACCTGTTGAACCTTCTAAGTGTTATGCCAATAAATCGCAGTCTTTGGTTTGCTCTGCCCGCAATATTATCTAGGTGACGGTTCCAATTTATGTTATTTGTAGTTGTAACCCCTAAGTATTTAGCTGAATTTACAGCCTTCAGATTTGTGACTTATCGCGTAATCGAAATTTAGCTGATTTCTTTTAGTATTCATGTGAATAACTTCGCATTTTTCTTTATTCAGGGTCAATTGCCACTTTTCGCACCATACAGATATCTTATCTAAATAATTTTGCAAGTCCTTTTGATCATCCGATGATTTTACAAGACGGTAAATGACAGTATCATCTGCAAAAAATCTAAGACAGCTACTCTGTCTCCTATGTCGTTAATATAGATCAGGAGCAATAGAGGGCCCATAACACTTTCTTGGGGAACGCCGGATATTACTTCTGTTTTACTCGATGACTTTCCGTCTATTACTACGAACTGTGACCTTTCTGACGGGAAATCACGAATCCAGTCGCACAACTGAGGCGATACTCCGTAGGCACGCACTTTGAAGACTGTTTGTGAGGAACGGTATCGAAAGCCTTCTGAAAATCTAAAAATTTGGAATCGATTTGACATCCCACGTCGATAGCACTTATTACTTCATGAATATAAAGAGGTAGTTGTGTTTCACAAGAACGATATTTACTGAATCCGTGATGACTATTTGTGAATAAATCTTTTTCTTCGAGGTACTTTATAATGTTCGAATACAATATATGTTCTAAAACGCTACTGCAAAACGACGTTAGTGATATAGGCCTGTAATTCAGCGGATTACTCCTACTTCCCTATTTCCGTATTGGTGTGACTTGAGCAATTTTCCAGTCTTTAGGTACGTATCTTTCTGGGAGCGAGTGATTGTATATAACTGCTAAATATGGAGCTATTATATCAGCATACTCTGGGAGGAACCTGACTGGTATACAATCTGGACCGGAACCGTCGCCTTTATTAAGTGATTTAAGCTGTTTTGTTACTCCGAGGATATCTATTGCTATGTTTCTCATCTTCGCAGCTGTTCTTGATTGGAATTCAGGAGTATTTACTTCATCTTATTTGGTGAAGGAGTTTCGGAAAACCCTGTTTAATAACTCTGCTTTAGTGGTACTGTCATCAGTGACTTCACCGTTGTTATCGCGCAGTGAAGGTATTGGATGCGTCTTGCCACTGGTGCGCTGTATCTATGACCAGAACCTCTTTGGGGTTTCTGCCAGATTCATCTACATCTACATTTATACTCCGCAAGCTACCCAACGGTGTGTGGCGGAGGGCACTTTACGTGCCACTTCATTACCTCCCTTTCCTGTTCCAGTCGCGTATGGTTCGCGGGAAGAACGACTGCCGGAAAGCCTCCGTGCGCGCTCTAATCTCTCCTCGGGAGGTATAAGTAGGGGGAAGCAATATATTCGATACCTCATCCAGAAACGCACCCTCTCGAAACCTGGCGAGCAAGCTACACCGCGATGCAGAGCGCCTCTCTTGCGGAGTCTGCCACTCGAGTTTGCTATACATCTCCGTAACGCTATCATGGATACCAAACAACCCTGTGACGAAACGCGCCGCTCTTCTTTGGATCTTATCTATCTCCTCCGTCAACCCGATCTGGTACGGATCCCACACTGATGAGCAATATTCAAGTATAGGTCGAACGAGTGTTTTGTAAGCCACCTCCTTTGTTGATGGACTACATTTTCTAAGGACTCTCCCAATGTATCTCAACATGGCACCCGTCTTACCAACAATTTTATATGATCATTCCACTTCAAATTGTTCCGCACGCATACTCCCAGATATTTTACAGAAGTAACTGCTACCAGTGTTTGTTCCGCTATCATATAATCATACAATAAAGGATCCTTCTTTCTATGTATTCGCAATACATTACATTTGTCTATGTTAAGGGTCAGTTGCCACTCCCTGCACCAAGTGCCTATCCGCTGCAGATCTTCCTGCATTTCGCTACAATTTTCTAATGCTGCAACTTCTCTGTATACTACAGCATCATCCGCGAAAAGCCGCATGGAACTTCCGACACTATCTACTAGGTCATTTATATATATTGTGAAAAGCAATGGTCCCATAACACTCCCCTGTGGCACGCCAGAGGTTACTTTAACGTTTGTAGACGTCTCCCCATTGACAACAACATGCTGTGTTCTGTTTGCTAAAAATTCTTTAATCCAGCCACACAGCTGGTCTGATATTCCGTAGGCTCTTACTTTGTTTATCAGGCGACAGTGCGGAACTGTATCGAACGCCTTCCGGAAGTCAAGGAAAATGGCATCTACCTGGGAGCCTGTATCTAATATTTTCTGGGTCTCATTAACAAATAAAGCGAGTTGGGTGTCACACGATCGCTGTTTCCGGAATCCATGTTGATTCCTACAGAGTAGATTCTGGGTTTCCAAAAACGACATGCTACGCGAGGAAAAAACATGTTCTAAAATTCTGCAACAGATCGATGTCAGAGATATAGGCCTATAGTTTCGCGCATCTGCTCGACGACCCTTCTTGAAGACTGGGACTACCTGTGCTCTTTTCCAACCATTTGGAACCTTCCGTTCCTCTAGAGACTTGCGGTACACGGCTGTTAGAAGGGGTGCCAGTTCTTTCGCATACTCTGTGTAGAATCGAATTGGTATCCCGTCAGGTCCAGTGGACTTTCCTCTATTGAGTGATTCCAGTTGCTTTTCTATTCCTTGGACACTTATTTCGATGTCAGCCATTTTTTCGTTTGTGCGAGGATTTAGAGAAGGAACTGCAGTGCGGTCTTCCTCTGTGAAACAGCTTTGGAAAAAGGTGTTTAGTATTTCAGCTTTACGCGTGTCATCCTCTGTTTCAATGCCATCATCATCCCGGAGTGTCTGGATATTCCGAGAGAGAATTTCGTTGTGGAAATTATTAAAAGCATCTCGCAATGAAGTAAGCGTTATATTTCGAACTTCTCTAAAACTGTGCCAATCTGAGGGATTTTGTGTTCTTTTAAATTTGGCATGTGTCAGCGTATGCTGGCATTGCCCATTAACGTCAGATTTCGGCTCACTGTCCTAACGGGTACGTTCGTCGTAAGTCTGACATTTACTTCTGTGATTATTGTTGCTTGTGTGTCAGCATTGACAACTGTACGCAAACGCCGCTGCTCTCGGTCGTTAAGTAAAGCCAGCAGGTCACTGCGTTGTCCGTGGTGAGAGACAATGCGTGAAATTTGGCATCCTCGGCATGCTCTTGACACTGTCGATTTCGGAATATTGAATTTCGTATCAGTGTCCGAAATGGAATTTCCCACGCTTCTAGCTGCAACTACTACTCCGCGTTCAAGGTCTGTTAACTCCCATCGTGCGGACATAATCACGTCGGAAACCTTCTCACACGAATCTCCTGAGTACAACTGACAGCTGCCCCGCCCCGGTAGCTGAGTAGTCAGCGCGACATAATGTTAATCCTAAGGGCCCGGGTTCGAGACCTGGCTGGGTCGGAGATTTTCTCCGCTCAGGGACTGGGTGTTGCGTTATCCTAATCATCATTATTTCACCCCCAGCGACGCGCAAGTCGCCGAAGTGGCGTCAAATCGAAAGATTTGCACCAGGCGAACGGTCTACCCGACGGGAGGCCCTGGTCACACGACTTAACTGACAAGGAGACGGCACGACCGTGGGGTCGGGGATTCGTCCGAAATTGTGTGTGGTGAAAGAGGACCCCTAACACCTCACGTGGTTAAAATATTAGGACGCACTACTCGGAAAATCCCGAGAAACATCGATCTGTAGTTTCTTAGGTGCCGTATGAGTGTAAAATGTCAGTGCATTGCCGAGCCGCCGTCTGTCCTAGATGTTTAGGGCTCGGACTGTTACGCCAGAGGTCTCGGGTTCGATTCTTCCTCCAGCACTTTTTTTTTCCTTCTGTAATTTTCTTTTGTTATTCCACCAATTATTCAGAAAGTTTCCCAAACCTACGTTATCTTTAACAAATTAGTAACATTATTGAATAAAAATTATTTTCTTTTTGTCCAACAACACAATTCATGGCGGTAGGTTTTCCATTTTTCATTGTAAAGTATATGAGGAAAAAACATTGCGTTTTTAATCAGAATAACAAAGTCGATTGGGAAACATTCAATTTTTATACACATAATAATTATTAAAAAGAACCGCAGTGGTAATCATCGTAAAAACAAACAAAGCAATAATTTTTGCGACATTTCGCGCAACATATAAAAGCGGATTTTTTTTTTACAATCACAGGGCGTTTTCAATAAATCTGTACAAAAATATGCCCCATTAAGATTTACGAAAATGTTTTCAATTTCTGATAATTTTGAGGCAAACCAGGAATACTGAATCGTGTCTCGGATTATTGGTGACGATAATTGATGGTGAATTTTAGAATGAATTTTTATACAATCTTTCCGGGAATTAATTTCACGATTCTCCTGTAACAATGCGCTGCATTTTTGCAAGCAACAGAATAAAAAAAAGTGCGGAAAGAGGAATCGAACCCGAGACCTCCGGCTTATGGGTCCGAGAGTTAACCATGTAGGCCAAACGGCAGCTCGGCAACGGACTAACATTTTATTCTCATACGTCACCTAAGAAACTTTGGCTCGATTTTTCTCGGGATTTTCCGAGTAGTGCGTCCTGATATTTTAACTACGTGAGGTGTTAGGGGTCCTCTTTCACCACACAAAATTTCGGACAAATCTCCGATCCCACGGTCGTGCCGTTTCCTTGTCAGATCTCCTTTTATACGTGTGTACGCGACGCTACCGCCATCTGTCTACGGGCAGATCGCTACCCCACTTTTGTCACCTCAATGTAATTCTGACATTTCCATCAGTAGCAGTAAAATGGAAACGGCAGGACTGCGTTATTGGCCGTTGTAGACACGCTCTCACAGGTGGGCGAGAAAAGCGAGCGGTGTTGAGCCACTTTGGAGCGGCGGTAAGTGGATTTACGAGGCGTGTGGGACGAATGGTGGTATCGCAGACATTTAAGCGACTGTCGGAATTACTATAGGCGGCGCCGAAAAGGCAAATACGACAGGCATCGGCCTCTGTCCGGCGTGCGGTGATGGAGTTAACCTTGGCAATTGGCGGCGCGTAACTGCGTTACGGCGAGTGCCGACCCTAATAGAATTAACAAGTCCGCGGAAACCCCCGCCACCCCGATGCGGTCCCGCGTCGGCTGAGTTTCGCCGGGGTGAGGGGTTAGGCGAGGCGTCTGGCGCTCGCTACCGAGGTGGGTGAGTGCAGACACGTGTGCCTGGGACGCTCTGAAACTCTCACACACAGCTGCGCGCCTGACAAGCTCAGTACTAGAGATGGGTAGTTCGCGAACGAACGGGTGTAAAGGAACGGTTCACCAAGATGAACGAAGGGACCGAGGAACGAATTCCAAGGAACGATCGGTTCATAGTTCACTTCAGTCGCGGCGGTCTGCTTATAGTTCTCGGGAACGAGGAACAATCGGTTCATAGTTCACTAGTTCACTTCGGTCGTGGCGGTCACTTCGGCAGTTCTCGTTCCAGCCTCGGTCGCGTGCTCGTCTCAGTCTCGGTCTCCCTCGGCCGCACTCGTCGTTCTTCGCATGACCACCTGTCTCACTTCCACTGCCGACTGCTCCTACTTATAAGGGGAGGCCGCCAATTGTGAAATTCAGATTCGATTCATACTGCGCATAATAAAAGCTCATGGCCAGAGGTGTAATGTGGCAAAGCACCAAGATGCACTTCTCAGCCGTTGTCGAGAAAATCGACAGTTTAAAGAAACCGTTGCGATGGAATACTCTCTACGATTAGTAGTTTTCTACAGTGTCGTGGCGCAGCGGTAAGCGCTCGGGATCGTAATCCGAAAGTCGCCGGATCGAATCTCGCGCCATGCAATTTTATTATTAGATTTTTGTAATTCAAATTATATATATATATATATATATATATATATATATATATATATATATATATATATATATATTAAAGAATTGCTTATGCATGTTGGTGAAGGCGGATCGCTCTCCAATTGTACCGCCTCCATTTTTCCGTTTTTTAAACAGGGTGTACCAAAATTCTCCCGTCTGCACTGATTTTCGACGATGTTATAAGTTGCGCTAGGGACCGCATCTACCTTCTTTCGAAGTTAGCAGGCAACTACGCTGTTATGCGGCGGCTCGTTTCGGCCCATTCAACATCTGTCCTTCAAGTGTAACGAGCGAGTAACGGAGTTTATATTTCATACCTGCCACAGCGAATTTGTGTTCGTGGGGTCTCATTTCTAATTCGAACGTTTGACTTACGTTATACGTATTCGTTTCGGAATATCGTTTCTACGTCTTCCGTTAACTATACGTGGTTAACATTATGAAGACAATTAATAACATTTGTGAAATACAACTTTGTTTGCGGAAAACATAATGATGTTCGAAGTCTCCAGTTTTTCCACGACAAACGACTTTCAACAACTTATTATATCCCCAATTGTTGCAACTGATTTCCGGGAAATATATATATATTTGAATTACAAAAAACCAAAAACTAAAAAAAAGTTGCATGGTGCGAGATTCGATCCGGCGACCTTCGGATTATGAACCCGAGCGCTTACCCCTGCGCCACGACGCTGTGGAAAATTATTAATCGTAGAGAGTATTTCACCGCAACGGTTTCTTTTAACTCTATTTTCTCGACAACGGCTGAGAAGTGCATCTTGGTGCTTTGTCACATTACACCTCTGGCCATGAGCTTTTACTATGCGCAGTATGAATCGAATCTGAATTTCACAATTGGCGGCCTCCCCTTGTTAGTTCAGTATCCAGTTGTTCGTTTCGTTCACTACGCTCGCCCATTTTACATGTGTTCCAAACTGTTCTTGCACTTGGTTCTGGCTATTCAGCGTCCACGACCGGTAATCAAAAAGTATTTTACAGTTACGTAAATTACATAAAAATTACGTTGTATGTAATAGGCACGTGTTATCAGGTAACAAAAGGGCATATCAGCTCACTTCATTATATCGATGAACAGCAGAAGACATACTTATAACAAGGCAAGTTTTTTTTTATTCATATATTTTTTGGTTTCATCGACTTGATTTAGCAACCAACTTTCGATTTGTTTAATTTTTAGTGTAAGAAAAATCGTATAAAACGATTTACGTGTATCTTTCATATACAAAACATAACATTTAGGAAGGCTCTAATTATTTTTAAATTTGGTTGTTTCCAATTTGCATTACGTGCTAGTTTGGTTTCTTTGAAAAAAAAAAAGTGGATTGTGCGTCATTTTGGCTCAGTAGGAAAAGCGGTGCCTCTCCATGTGAAAAGACGTAAATTGCCATAAAATCGTGTTTACTTATTATCTCAAAAACATTTGTTTAGAAGGAGCTTTCAAACCAAAAACTTTATTACTGCGAACTTTATTATTATTATTACTGCATTAACTTTAATAATGCAACATTAAAACCTAATTTTTACTACGCGCGTGACGCAAGTATGATGAGGAAACCACATTGTATTTTATGCTTCCACGAAGTCTCTACTTCGCCTACGACCTCAGAGACAACGTGAAGTATATATAGGGTGTAAACGATTATTGTTTACAACGTAGCATAGCTATGTAGTGGAAATCGAAACGAAGAATTTTATACAAGACCCTTGGGGTCTATTAAGTTGGGAAACAGCCACCAACACGTTTACAAGACTACATGAGCCATAGCTGACGCGCGTCGCGTGAGATTTTCATGTTCTCTTCTCCAGCTCTCTGCACATCGTCATCGATTGTTTCCCAATTGGTGCTTGCATTAGCTTGTTATTTCTTCAGTGCCTAATTATTACATGTTTGTCTGTTTGTTGTATCTGCTCGTAACGGGCAACACATCGTCCGTAATCGGCGAGCAATCTGTACTCGGGGCCGGATTTCCGTACGCCACCCTATATTATTTCCCTACGATCAGCCACACAACGTACATTTGGCTAAACGAGAGGTTCTGCAGAATCACAGAAATTACTTCTAAAAGTGTGTAAGAATTCTGTAATGAATAAAAACTCTGTACTCCAGGGGGGAGGCAAGTGCCCCTACTTGGTGCCCTCCATCCTTCAGTCACTTACACTACTAGTTTTCAGTTTTTCATAAGAACCATGAACCAAGCACAAATGAACCGTGAACGAGTAAAAATGAACGGTTCCCAAAAAACAACGATCAGCATTGAACTAGTTCCCAAGGATGAACGAGTTTGCCCATCTTTGAGTACGCCTTAACACTACCAGTATAAACACATTTTCCACAATGTAAATTACGAATGTCGACTACTTTATGCGAATCTTGTACGGTTCTTATACACTGAGCGCCAAACAAACTTGTATAGGCATGCGTATCCAAATACAGAGATATGTAAACAGGCAGAATACGGCGCTGCGGTCGTCAACGCCCATACAGAGGGGTCCAAAAAAATGTATCCACTGTTTAAAAGTCCATAACTGGCAAACTAATTGACGGAGTTGTCTCATCTTGGTTGTGTAAAAGTTTGTAGTTCCGGCAATCGCCACACAAGCGTTGTATTGCATTGTTTTGTTTTGACAGATGACAATCGCCAGATAGTGTTTTGTTCTTAGTTGCACCTAAACATGGCTGGCGCAAGGCTTGCATTCGATGAAACGAAGTCAGTTTTGAAGTGGTATTTTAAGTACGAGAACATTAATGAGGTTCAACGACAATGCAGAAATGAGTATCAAACAGAACCACCGACACGTTTAACGATTCGTCGCATTCGAGACAAATTTGAAGCCGAAGGCTGTGTTAAAGATGCACACAAACAAGGATCTGGACGTCCTGTAACAGCAACAAGTCCATCTAACCCCCATCGTGTTTTACAACAATTCACTCGCTCACCACAGAAGTCTGTGAGACAGTGTGCCCGTGAAACTGGAGTGAGTCGCTCAAGTGTACGGCGAATTTTGAAGACAGCACAGCGGAAGTGCTACATCCCACGATTGCTACACGCAATGAACGAGGACGACCCAGATCGTAGAATGCAGTTCTGCGAGTGGTTTACTAACATGGTGCGCAACGATGAAGAGTTTGCCGAGATGATTGTGTAGTCTGATGAGGCACAGTTCAAACTCAATGGTACAGTAAATCGCCACAATTGCATCTACTGGGCCGCCGAAAATCCGTACGTCCATGCAGACAAAGCCGTGAATTTGCCAGGAGTAAATGTGTCGTAGGACCGTTGCTATTCACAATATATATAAATGACCTTGTGGATGACATCGGAAGTTCACTGAGGCTTTTGCGGATGATGATATCGAGAGGTTGTAACAATGGAAAATTTTACTGAAATGCAGGACCATCTGCAGCGAATTGAAGCATGGTGCAGGGATTGTCAATTCAATCTCAATGTAGACAAGTGTAATGTGCTGCGAACACATAGAAAGATAGATCCCTTATCATTTAGCTACAATATAGCAGGTCAGCAACTGGCAGCAGTTAATTCCATAAATTATCTGGGAGTGGGCATTAGGAGTGATTTAAAATGGAATGATCATATAAAGTTGATCGTTGGTAAATCGGATGCCAGACAGGTTCATTGGAAGGAAATGCAATCCGAAAACAAAGGAAGTAGGTTACAGTACGCTTGTTCGCCCACTGCTTGAATACTGCTCACCAGTGTGGGATCCGTACCAGATAGGGTTGATAGAAGAGAGAGAAGATCCAGCGGAGAGCAGCGCGCTTCGTTACAGGATCATTTAGTAATCGCGAAAGCGTTACGGAGATGATGGATAAACTCCAGTGGAAGACTCTGCAGGAGAGACGGTCAGTAGCTCGGTACGGGCTTTTGTTGAAGTTTCGAGAACATACCTTCACCGAAGAGTCAAGCAGTATATGCTCCCTCCTACGTATATCTCGCGAAGAAAACATGAGGATAAAATCAGAGAGATTAGAGCCCATACAGAAGCATACCGACAACCCTTCTTTCCACGAACAATACGAGACTGGAATAGAAGGTAGAACCGATAGAGGTACTCACGGTACCCTCCGCCAGACACCGTCAGGTGGCTTGCGCAGTATGGATGTAGATGTATGGGTTTTCTTACCGGGGATTGATTGGGCCATTCTTCTTTGACTGCACAGTTACCGGTGAGGTGTACCTTCAGCAGCTTCAGACATCCATTTTACCTTCCATCCGAGACTTGTATGGAGACGGAAGTTTTTACTTTCAACAAGATGGTGCCCCAACCCACTACCAAAATCGTGTTAAGGCGTATCTCCACGAAAGTCTACCAGGAAGATGGATAGGCGGTAGAGGTACTGTGGAGTATGCACCACGTTCCCCAGACGAACTCCACTGGACTTTTACCTGTGGGGAACACTAAAGGACGTAGTTTATCGACAAAAGCCACGCACATTGGATGAACTTCGAGAATCCATCGTACATTGATGTGCAAATATCCAACTGAACACGTTGCAGTCAGTAGTTCGTGCTGCAGTTCGGCGGCATCTTTTGTGTGTGGATGTTAATGGTGACCATTTCCAACACCTACAGTGATATCTTTAAGTTGGACTTTAAGCTACACTTTCACCAAAAATGAGACAACTCCGTCAATGAGTTTGCAAAGTTTTGGACTTTTAAACAGTGGATACATTTTTTGGACCCCTCTGTATAAGACAAGCAAGTGTCTGGCGCAGTTGTTAGATCGGTTACTGCTGCTACAATGGCAGATTATAAAGGTTTTACTGAGTTTGAACGTGGTGTTATAGTCGGCACACGAACTATGGGGCACAGCATCTCCGAGGTAGCGATGATGTGGTAATTTTCCCGTACGACCATTTGACGAGTGTGCTGTGAATATCAAGAATCCGGTTAAACATCAAATGTCCTACATCACTGCGGCCGGAGAACGATTCTGCACGAACGGGAC
Source organism: Schistocerca serialis cubense (assembly GCF_023864345.2). NCBI lineage: Eukaryota > Metazoa > Arthropoda > Insecta > Orthoptera > Acrididae > Schistocerca > Schistocerca serialis. Next base: position 29,248,673 of record NC_064649.1, read on the forward strand.
CAACGACAACTGAAGACAATCGTTAAACGTGACAGAAGTTAAACCCTTCCGCCGATTCCTGCAGATTTCAGTGCTGGGCCATCAACAAACCGTGCGAACCATTCAACGATATGGGCTTTCTGAGCCGAATACCCTCTAGTGTGCCTTTGATGATTGCACGACACAAAACTGCTTTATGCCTAGCCTGGGACCGTCATCATCAACATAAGACTGTTGCTGACTGGAAACATGTTGCCTGGTTGGACGAGTCTCGTTTCAGATTGTACCGAGAGTATGGGCGTGTACGGATATGGAGACAACCTCATGAATCCATGGACTCTGCATGTCAGCAGGGTACTGTTCAAACTGGTGGAGACTCTCTAATGGTGTGGGACGAGTGCAGTTGGAGTGATACGGGTGGCCCGGTACGTCTAGATACTACTCTGACAGGTGACACGTAAGTAAGCATCGTTTCTGGTCACCTGCATCCATTCATGACCATTGTGCATTCCGACGGACTTTGGCAATTCCAGCAGGAGAATGCGACCTCCCACAAGGCGAGGCGGGGTCAGGGATTTTCTCTGCCTCGTGATGACTGGGTGTTGTGTGCTGTCCTTAGGTTAGTTAGCTTTAAGTAGTTCTAAGTTCTAGGGGACTGATGACCATAGATGTTAAGTCCCATAGTGCTCAGAGCCATTTGAACCATTTTTGAACCACAAGGCGAGAATTGCTACAGAGTGGCCCCAGGAACATTCTTCTGAAACACTTTCGCTGGCTACCAAACTCCCCAAACATGAACATTATTGAGCACATCTGGGATTGCTTGCAACGTGTTCTTTCGGATTTGTGGACAGCCCTACAGGATTCATGGTGGCAGTTTCCTCCAGCACTACTTCAGACATTAGTCAAGTCCATGCCACGTTGTGTTGCGGCACTTCTGCGTGCTCGCAGGGGTGTTACACGATACTAAGCACGTATACCAATTTTTTGGCTCTTCAGTGTATAAAAGGAGCACACAGTACATGTCACTGGACAGAGGAAGGTTTGAAGTTCTGATGCAGTTGCGGTGTTGTTTGTAGCAACATGGCGGATACGCAACACGAGAAATCATTGTGTGTGTTGGAATTCGCGTGAAGTCAATCCATTATTCAAGCGCAACGTGCATTTTTGATTTCCTTAACTCTTCTCCTTACATCTGACAGTGTCTGCTGCGTGCATGTTTGTCAGGTGTTGCTGTCTTTTTCATTCGTCCTTTGAGAGTATTTAAACTTTCGCTTGCAGCGTAACACATTCCTTCATGTAACACACACACACATACACACACACACACACACACACACACACACACACTTATTCTACCACTATTGTACGTAAATGTTTGTGTACGTTTCTCCGACTACATGAGGCTATTTTTAGTGTGTAGTGTTGATATGGAGTGTTGTAGCTATGGAAAAGTAAGCGGAAGAAGGTGAACAGGATGTAGGATATTGCGAGAAGAGTTTTACAGAGCACTGTAAGGCTTAAGCCGAAAAAAGGCAATACGACACTCCCGCAGTATTGCAGAATTCGTTGGGCTCTAGGCGGCTCTAGGCGGCTCTAGGCGCTACAGTCTGGAACCGCGCGACCGCCACGGTCGCAGTTTCGAATCCTGCCTCGGGCATGGATGTGTGGTTGGTTGGTTGGTTGTTTGAGGTTAAAGGGACCAAACAGCAAGGTCATCAGTCCCTTGTTTCAAATAGACTCCATTCTGCTAACGGGACATCTCAGTATAGTCAGAAAAATAAAACGGATAAAGGGGAAACGTAAAAGGGCAGTCACGTTGTCATTAGTAAAAACAAAGGAGGGAAGTTGGCAAGAGAAACGAACCCAACACTATGCTGAAACAGCATAGGCAAGACCACCTGTGACTTAAAAGGTACAACTGCTATAATGCAGAAAGTACGTATGGGAATAGAAAAACTAACCAAGCCTTAAAAAGAAGGGGTAAAAACAGAGTAAAAGGGAAAGAAAAGAGGATTCCGGTCAGGGAGGTGAATCGGGAATCTCTGAACACTGCCTACAGTGGGAGACACCCAAACACTCACCGCCCTGCCCCAACACCAGAGGGAGATTAAAAACTTTAAAACTGAGAATAAAAACCACTCTCCCGGAGGAAACCTAGAACCAGAGAGACCATCCGGGAATCGTCAGCCAACATCAAAGGTAAAGTGTGGGGGAGTCTGTACTTAGCACGCAGAGCCAAAAGAAGGGGGCATTCAACCAAAATGTGGGCCACTGACTGGAAGGCTCCACAACCACATAGCGGGGGTGGCTCATCACGCAAAAGGAAACCATGGGTCAGCCTGGTATGGCCAATGCGGAGACGACACAGTGTGGTCGAGTCCTTGCGGGAGAGGCTAAAGGAAGAACGCCATGGGCCTGTATTCACCTTAATGGCACGAAGTTTATTAGACAGTGGAGTAGCCTCCCAAGAATTGGCCCATGACTGTGCAAAGTGGGATTTGATGTGAAGCCGTAAATCCGCTGCAGGAGGGGTTACAGAAAACGGGGGGTAAGTAACTGCTCCCCCAGCCAAACGATCAGCGAGCTCATTACCCGGGATACCCACATGGCCCGGGACCCATAGGAAGTCAATGGAACAAGCAGCACGGTGAAGATCAGCGAGATGGTCATGGATGGCAGAGACCAAGGGATGGCGCGAAAAACACCGGTCAATAGCAAGAAGGCCACTCATCGAGTCCGTACATAACAAAACGTGGTTGTGTTGGGATTGTTTAATAAAGGTAAGGGCCCGGGAAATTGCCATCAATTCCGCAGTAAACACCCCACATGAGGGTGGCAGTAGATGATTTTCCGTTCCAACAAAGGACGTGAAGGCATACCCAACATGATCAGCAGATTTAGAGCCATCAGTGTAAAAAACAACAGCATCCCGAAACTCCCATAAAATTTGGCGGAAAAAGGAACGGAACACCACCGGGGGGATGGAATCTTTCGGACCGCGGCGGAGATCCATCCGAATTCGAGGCCGAGGAACTAACCAAGGAGGGGTGGAGGGGAGGGAGCGAGGAAGACAGGACAAAGAAGGAAGCCGAAAATCACGGGTAAGAGACGCAAGGCGCAGCCCAACCGGTAAACCCGCCCGAGGGCGGGAGTCAGGCGGGCGACGTCCATGGTCTGGGAATAGGATAGAATAGGAAGGATGAGCGGGAGAAGAACGGATAGTAAGGGCATAAGACACCAGAAGCTGGGACCGCCGAACAGAAAGGGGGGGGATCCCAGCTTCACCTAGGAGACTATCAACAGGGCTAGTAGGGAAGGCACCGGTGGCCAAACGGATACCACGATGGTGGACTGGATCCAGCACGTGCAGCGTGGAAGGAGCAGCTGAACCATAAACTTGACAACCATAGTCCAAACGTGACAGAACTAGAGCACGATAAAGACGGAGGAGGAGGGAACGGTCCGCACCCCAGGAGGAGTGGGCAAGGAAGCGAAGGACATTGAGTTTACGGAAACAACCTACCTTCAGGAGTCTGATATGGGGCAGCCAAGTGAGCTTGTTGTCGAGAAGAAGACCTAGGAAACGAAACTGTGGAACCACAGGCAATCTTTGTGCAGCGAGATAGAGCTCTGGATCAGGGTGGACCGTAGTACGGCGACAGAAGTGGACCACCCGCGATTTTAAAGGAGAGAATTGAAACCCGTGGGAGAGGGTCCATGCAGAGGCACGCCGTATAGCCACCTGGAGCTGCCGTTCTGCAGATGCCATCGAGGAGGAACTAACCCAAATGCAGAAATCATCCACATACAGGGCAGGGGCGACCAAGGGACCGACAGAGGCCACAAGTCCATCGATAGCAATGAGGAAAAGAAGGACACTCAAGACAGAACCCTGTGGGATGCCCGTCTCCTGGGTCCGTGGAGAACTAAAAGCAGTACCAACTCGAACTCTGAATGACCGATGGATCAGGAACTGGCGGATAAAAATCGGGAGTGGGCCCCGAAGACCCCACTGATGAAGGGTTAGTAAGATGTGATGGCGCCAGGCCGTGTCATAGGCCTTGCGAAGGTCAAAAAACACTGCAACCAAATGGCGGCGCTGGGAAAAAGCCTGCCGAACTGCGGATTCTAAGCGAAGCAAATGATCGATTGGAGATCGTCCCTCTCGAAAGCCACACTGGTAAGGGGACAATAGATCCCGAGATTCGAGGACCCAAGTGAGCCGACGGGCTACCAGCCGTTCAAGTAACTTACAACCAACATTGGTCAAACTAATTGGCCGATAGCTGTCAACAGATAGGGGGTTCTGACCAGGCTTAAGGACAGGAACCACAATGCTATCCCTCCACTGAGAAGGGAAATCACCCTGGAGCCAGATACGGTTAAACACCCGAAGAAGATGGTGCCGTTGTGGAGCACTGAGATGTTGAAGCAGCTGGTTATGAATGGAATCTGGGCCAGGAGCTGTATCATGAGAAGCAGATAGAGCAGAAAGAAATTCCCATTCAGTGAAAGGTTCGTTGTAAGATTCTGACTCACAAGTGGTGAAACATAAGGTGACAGCTTCAGCCTGCTGTTTTTGATGAAGGAAAGCAGCTGGATAGGAGGCCGACGCTGATGCCACTGCAAAATGGGTCGCAAGATGTTCTGCGAGAACTAATGGGTTCGTACAAATGCCATCTGGGAGGTGAAGGCCTGGGAGGGTGGACTGCCGATGGCAACCTTGGAGAGAGCGAAGTGTAGCCCATACCCGTGACAGAGGGACAGTGGAACCAAGGGAAGAAACGAATCGTTCCCAACATATCCGCTTGCTCTGTTTGATTAAATAACGGGCTTTAGCGCGAAGGCGCTTAAAGGTAGAAAGGCTGGCTACAGATGGGTGCCTCTTAAACTGTTGCAAAGCTCGACGGCGATCACGGATGGCAATGGCAATGGCCATACTCCACCACGGGACTTGCCGACGACGAAATTGTCCAGATGAGCGCGGGACAGCAAGGTTAGCAGCGCGAACAATCGCGTCAGACACGTCACGTAGGACGTCATCAATACAACCCGACAATGAGGGAGAAAACTCTACCTGTGCAGTATATAGAGGCCAATCGGCGCGGTGGAAAGACCAACGAGGTAACCTCTCCATCGGGGAGCGGGAAGGGAGCGTGATAATCAACGGGAAATGGTCACTATCACAAAGGTCGTCGTGTGGCGACCAGTGTAATGAAGGGAGGAGAGAGGGAGAAGAAAGAGAAAGATCAATGGCAGAAAAAGTACCATGACCAGCACTGAAATGAGTAGGGGAGCCATCATTAAGAAGGCACAGGTCGTGGTCTGCAATAAATTGGTCGATAAGAAGACCTCGTCTAGATGGAAAGGCACTGCCCCACAAAGGATGATGAGCATTAAAATCCCCAAGGAGGAGGAAGGGAGGAGGAAGTTGCTGAAGAAGGGTGGTTAAGGCAGCAGGTGTAAGAGTCCTGTCAGGAGGGAGATAAAGATTGCATACTGTGACTGCAGAGTCTAAGTGGACCCTAACAGCAACTGCTTCCAATGTAGTTTGGAGAGGAATCCACGTGCTAGCAATGTCTGTACGGACCAACGTACAAACGCCACCAGAAGCCCGCAAGGGTCCGACCCGATTTCGACAGAAAACACGGAACCCACGGAGGGTCGGTGAGTGAGCATCAGTAAAATGAGATTCCTGGAGAACCACACAAGCTGCTGAGTAGGACGAAAGAAGGGATTTCAATTCCGGAAGGTGACGATAGTAGCCATTACAATTCCATTGGAGAACCACAGAACGATGGTTTAAATGAGGGCTGAACACGCTAAATCCAGTCATACCGCCGGGTCCCCACCCGTCACCGACAAGGAGGGGGCGACATCCATAAACGACAGGTCAGAATCCGGTTGTGAAGCCGGGGAAGGGACCTCCGGTGACACCAGAGGCTCTTTGTCCCGGGACTTATGTTTCTTCTTCTTTTCAGGCTGAGATCGAGGAGGGCTGTGTGGCATAATGGAGCCAGCTGCAGCAAGATCAGGAACAGAAAGAGACCGGGCGGCCTGGGGGCCGATAGACCGCGGCTCTCGCGGTCGCCGCGCTGCAGCAGACCTTTGACCTGGAAGGTGCCGGGAAGGGGCATCCCGGGAGAGGCGCCCTTGACCGGCAGACGCCGAAGGAGTGGGACACTTCTCCGGCTGGGGAGGGGGAGCGGCGCCCAGAGGAGAAGGTGTGGGAGCCGCAGGGGAGGGGGGAAGGAGAGGGGTCCGGGACGGGGGTAAGGAAGGGGGAGGAAGGGATGAAGATGTAACCAAGGCGTAACTAGATGTCATGGACACAGGGTGCAATCGTGCATATTTCTTACGGGCCTCTGTGTAGCTTAAACGATCAAGAGACTTATACTCCTGTATCTTTTTTTCTTTCTTATAGACTGGGCAATCTGCTGAACGTGGAGAATGACTACCATGACAATTTACACATACAGGAGGGGGAACACAGGGACTCCCCTCATGGAGTGGACGTCCACAGTCACCACAGAGAGGGTCCTGGGTACAGCGAGAAGACATGTGGCCAAAACGCAAGCACTTAAAACACCGCATAGGAGGTGGGATGTACGGCTTCACATCACAGCGATAGACCATAATCTTAACTTTCTCAGGAAGGGTATCCCCTTCAAAGGCCAGGATAAAGGCACCAGTATCAATACGATTATCTTTAGGACCCTTCTGAACACGCCGAACAAAGTGAACACCCCGCCGTCCGAGATTGTCCCGAAGTTCCTCATCAGTTTGAAGGATGAGGTCTCTGTGAAAAATCACACCTTGTACCATATTTAGAGACTGGTGAGGGGTAATGGACACGGGAATTGTGCCAAGATGGGTACAGGCACGAAGGGCCGCAGATTGGGCAGCCGAAGCAGTTTTTATCAGTAATGAACCCGACCGCATCTTGCTCAGGGAGTCCACTTCGCCGAACTTGTCTTCAATGTGTTCCACAAAGAATAAAGGTTTGACACTGGTGAAAGTATCTCCATCAGTCCTGGTGCAAACTAGATAACGGGGGAAAGGTTTTGCTCCTAGACGACGGGCCTGACCCTCCTCCCAGGGGGTAGCCACGGAAGGGAAGGCCGAAGGGGCAAGAGAAGCAGCACTTGAGGAATCAGTACCACGCAGAGAGACGGCCGCAGAAGAGCGGCCAGAGGTTTGGACCCTTATGCGTTTCATCTGCATAGCGTCCGCCCTGATACCACCCACTCCGATCAGGGGCTCTCCTCACGGGCGCCACCCAGCCACAGCAAGGGCCGTCTGGCACGGCGGCCATTGCCGGGAGTTCCGATGCTCCAGGATGACGAGCAACCACTCCAAGGCATGCATGAGGAGGTCACAGCTCAGGTATCAGAAGTGTGATCCCTGTGTGTTCAGGGGGCTCAACCAAAAGGGTACATAGCGACCCCACCACACGGGCTGGCTACCGTGCTGGCTATGTACCCTAGCATCAGACAACGACGTAGAAGAAAAGGTGGAATATACTAGGAGGGCACACGTCGGAGACACTAGGTAAGGTGCTCTTCCCCAAATGGCTCACACTACGGAAGAGAGATTTTGGAATGGAGGTCAAACCCCAGAGGGGGACCAAGGAATGCCAAAAGGAGGAGATGATTACGCAACAAAGCCAGAGTGTAAAACCAACAGAACCAGGAGGATAGCGGGGGCCAACATAAGCAAGGACACCAATAGAGGGAGAGGAGAGGGCGAGGGGAAAGGGGTATGGAGGGGAAAGGAGGGGAAGGGAAAGGAAATGCAGCCCGGGAGAGAAAGAAGGCTGCAATGGCTCGGGGCCCCGTGCTCGCCACGCACGTATCCACGAAAGAGTTGTGGACCCCCTGGGGGTATGGATGTGTGTGATGTCCTTAGGTTAGTTAGGTTTAAGTAGTTCTAAGTTCTAGGGGACTGATGACCTCAGGTGTTAAGACCCATAGTGCTCAGAGCCATTTGAACCATACGCCCTTTCAATTCATGAAGGCTACAAGGATAAAATACAGGGAGCGAAAGATCATGTACAGCTTGCGCAGAAACTCGACGGCATTTATAAGATTCGGAATACAGGGAAGAGTGGCAATGATTTAGAAGAAAGAATTGTAGGATCAAAGCGAATATCGAGGAAGCAGTGAAGGAAAACAATGATAAATTCTGAAAGAGAATTAAAGTTTAGGGAGAATAAATAAAACTTCGAGGTTGACACTGAAATTCTTTCGGTGAGAGAGCAAAGAACTTGGAGAAAAAGCTGAATGGAGTAGACAGTGTCCTGGAAAGAGGTTATACGATGAGTGTCAACGAAAGTAAGACAAGGGTGATGGAATACAGTGGAATTAAATGAGGCGATGATTGAGGAATTAGGTTACGAAACACAGGAGAACGTCTGTGAAAGTTTGGAAAGTAGGGGATAGGCAGTGGCAGAATAGAAGCTGTTAGGTAGGGAGGTGAGTTTTACTTTGATAGTTAAGTGGGTGAAGGTGTTTCCCGAGATGGAAAGATACAGTGTTCCAAGAATAAACAGCGCGCTCTCCCTTCTTGAATGGAGTGATAAATAGAAAGGTAAGCTACTCAATCTTCCGCGCTTCCACCGAAATTGTTTCTCCTAAAATGTGAAAACATTGCTGTCAGTAACAAATACTGAACAGTCCACGATAATTTCCGGTATAGAAATTGCTTACATGCAGAAATAAGCTAATCCCAAACAAGCGTCAAAATATTATTCCCAATTGATCATTTATCGGTCAGATTCGCTAATCACTTTACATCGCAAAACGCATTTTCGGTGCTGCAACTGTTCAGAGCAGAAGGTCTTTGTTCTCAGCTATTGAGACAACCGTTTACTGTTTGCTAATTACCTCTAGTCTGCGCAGAAATAGCAGCACAAATCAGATTTTAATTTTCTCTCTTCCGCAACGGATGTAACAAAAAATTGTTATTTTTGGAAAAAATCAGTTGCGTCAAAAATGATTGTGTTTGTTTGTACATTTCTTTCATCGCGAGTGCGTGTGCCGTGTATGGGAAAACAGGACGTGGGATGTGTTTGGGAGCGGAATTTTTAGCATTATTAACAAAGTAATTATTCCCCTTTGGCGCGGCGTGTCAGGGAGAAATCGTATTACGCAGCCTACGGCGGTTTTGCCGTACACGGACGGTTGGGCACGTACGGAAAATTATATCGCAACATTGGGCTATTTTCCGAGCGAACGGGCGCTCAAAGTTTTTCACGCGTCACTTACGGTAACTTGCCTGTGAAGGCCTGCGAAAATAGTAACAATTTTCGTTAAGTTTACATAAGCTCTAACTAAAAAGTGTGAATTTCCAGGAGAATGAAAATTTTAGGACAATAGGAGCGTTACTTGCTGAACATTTTGATCTACAATTAATCACATTAGTTCTCATATTGAATTCATTACATTTTTTTCTATATAAATCAGTAACTTAGCTTTTTTTTACTTTGCCGATGTTTACTTGGAATCTGTGCACTGACTAGCTTACTCAGATGTTTAGTGCACATTAACAACATATCTGTCTAAAAAGCTGACTAAAATGATGAAATTTCAATCAAAAGTTTTATTCTAGAAATATATACATCTGATAAAGTTAAGGCTAGTTTTTTTTAATAATTTATCAGTACGTATTTTTCTTTCTGTTGATAGTACTTTAATATCTGCTGTCTACTTTCCTCCAAACAGTATCCTGAAAGACACCAAAAAATTTCAGAACGCTTGCTCAAATACACTGTTTGCGCAGAAAATAAATATGTCAGAAAATTTCATTCTCAGTAAATTCAATATAATGCTGTATTTGATCTGTGCCTCTCCCCTGTTGTTCCTAAAGTTGCATAATCAGCTTGGATTACATGTTCCTCATAATCTCTCTTTCTTTTCAGTTTTTTCCTTGTTATTCTGTCCTCTTTAGTTGTCACGAAGACCTGCTTTCCGGCATCGGCCACTTTCAGAAACTGGTTCAAAATGCTCTAAGCACTATGGGACTTAACATCTAAGGTCATCAGCCCCTAGACGTACAACTACTTATACCTAACTACACATAAATCCATGTCCGAGGCAGGATTCGAACCTGCGACAGTAGCAGCAGCGCGGTTCCGGACAGAAGTGCCTAGAACCGCTCGGCCACAACGGCCGGCTGTGGCACTCTCATGGGATCAACTGCCATCAGCGATCGCCTCATGTTGAACTCAAAATAAATTCCAAGTAATTCTAGAACTCAACGCCTGTAACTGCCTGCCCCATTATTAAAACAAACAACACCATCTAACACACCTAATCTAATAGTTTTGAGTCCGCCAAGGACTGTTTTTAGCACGCGTTCGCTAGTCAAATTGTTGAAACATTCGATCACATTTTGCGTCTTCCGATGTAAGCCACGTGACAGCAGTTCACTGTCATTTAGGTCCATGTGTATGGGCTTAATTGCTTCTAACATTGCAAATGGCAGGGAGTGATTGTGAACACAAACTTTGCCAGTCTTAAGTGCTGTATCCGCACCATGAGTCTGTGTCACTGTCATGAAGTCCGTGCTTTATGGAAAAAGGCAGTCCAAATAGTTTTCCTCGTGGCCTCTGCACTGATAATCCAAAATATTATGACCCCTGTCTAGTGCAAGTTTACATGCCTCCTGATGGCGTTGTGGGTATATAACGCGGTAAGAGAAGTATGCAAGCCGAGTAGTGACAGATGGGGAATTACCCTAGAGAAGATATGCTCTGAAAATGGAGAAATCCACTGAGATAAGCGACTTTGCCAAAGACAAGATTATATATATATATATATATATATACACTAAGATGGTATCTGTTCTTTCGGACATATCCGAAAGAACGGATGCCATCGATGACCATGCAGTTCGTTAGAATGAAATTACAATGAAATGAACACCCTTAGCTGGTTACAGGCGTTGACATACCTCAATGGGGACAGATGAAAATGTGTGCCGCGACTGGGACTCAAACTCGGGATCTCCTGCTTACATGGCATCTTAGTATATATACAGGGCGTTACAAAAAGGTACGGCCAAACTTTCAGGAAACATTCCTCACACACAAATAAAGAAAAGATGTTATGTGGACATGTGTCCGGAAACGCTTAATTTCCATGTTAGAGCTCATTTTAGTTTCGTCAGTATGTTCTTCCACCTACGCTCAGTGGAGCACGTTATCATGATTTCTTACGGGATACTCTACCTGCGCTGCTAGAACATGTGCCTTTGCAAGTACGACACAACATGTGGTTCATGCACGATGGAGAGCTCCTGCACATTTCAGTCGAAGTGTTCGTACGCTTCTCACCAACAGATTCGGTGACCGATGGATTGGTAGAGGCGGACCAATTCCATGGCTTCCACGCTCTCCTGACCTCAACCCTCTTCACTTTCATTTATGGAGGCATTTGAAAGTTCTTGTCTACGCAACCCCGGTACCAAATGTAGAGACTCTTCGTGCTCGTATTGTGAACGGCTGTGATACAATACGCCATTCTCCAGGGCTGCATCAGTGCATCAGGGATTCCATGCGACGGAGGCTGGATGCATGTATCCTCGCTAACGGAGGACATTTTGAACATTTCCTGTAACAAAGTGTTTGAAGTCACGCTGGTACGTTCTGTTGCCGTCTGTTTCCATTCCATGATTAATGTGATTTGAAGAGAAGTCATAACATGGAAAGTAAGCGTTTCCGGACACATATCCACATAACATATTTTCTTTCTTTGTGTGTGAGGAATGTTTCCTGAAAGTTTGGCCGTACCTTTTTGTAACACACACACATATATATATATATATATATATATATATATATATATATATATATATATATATATATATATATATATATATATATATATATTAGTTAAGGCTCACAGGCCACTTGACCATCTTTTTCTTCTGTGCAAATGCACAAACAGTGCCCGAACTCTTACGGGAATCGGCAACGCGCCGCGAGTAATGAGTATAATGGGCGGGGGCACTACGAATGTAGTGCGGGACAAAACGCGGAGAATGTGGGTTTCACGGGAGGCGTACCAGAGATAAATCCCTGCAGTCGCACTATCGTCTGTGTCCTCGGTGACTCAGATGGATAGATCGTCTGCCATGTAAGCAGAAGATCCCGGGTTCGAATCCCGGTCGGGGCACACATTTTCATCTGTCCCCGTTGACGTATGTTAACGCCTGTAACCAGCGAAGGATGTTCATTTCATTGTAAAGAGAAGATTGTTATTACGCAGAGCCTGTGAACGAGTGCTTCGAAAACGGGGAAAATGGTCGAATGTTCACGTGCTACTGTCGTGAGCATCCACTGAAAGTGGTAGAGAGGCAGTGAAACTATCACTAGGCGATAAGTAGTTGGCCGTTCACGACTCCTCACGGAACATTGGGTTCGGAGGCTTGTCTGAAATGTAAAGTAGGACAGATGGCGATCTATTGTATCTCTGCCTGAAGAACACAGTGCTGGTACACCCAAAAGTGTTTAGGAGCACACTTTTCAGCACACATTGTTGAACAAGGGGACCTGCAGCAGACCACCCCTACGTTTTCACATGCTGACTCACTGTCACCATCAGTTACGATTGTAGTGGGCTCGGGATCATCGAGATTGGACCGTCGATCAGTGAAAACACGTCGGTTCGTCGCATGTATCTGTTTTTACTACACCAGGCCAATGTTCGTCTCCACAAATGCCGTCATCCATGCCAATAGCTGCTGGAAACGTGAACCGAGCTACGGACGCACGGCGGTTAGGGCAGTATTATGCTATCATAGACATACCCCTGCGCTTGCATGGGAATTATGGTAGTAATCGAAGACGCGCTGACAGCTTCACCTGCGTCCCTTCAGACTTGATGTCTTCCCCGAAGGCGATGGCACCTTTCAGCAATATAACTGTCCGTGTCTCTGAGCCAGAACCGAGCAACAGTGGTTCGAGAAGCATGATAATAAAATTACGTTAATATTTTGGGCAGCAAATTCGCCTGATATGAGTCTGATGGTCCCTATCTTGGGCGCTATCGAGAACCAACACTGTGTACATAAATCAGCGGACAGCTATTTACGGGAATTACATGACTCGTGCATAGGCACCTGGCGCCAGATATCTCCAAAAATCTACCAACGAAATGTAGATTCAATGATACGCAGAATAGATTATATTTCTCGTTACAAAGATGGCCCAAAAAGCTATTAAGCAGGTGATGATAATGTTTTGGTTCGTCAGTGTTTATCACCTTGGTTTCTTCTTATGGCTAAACCATAATAGAGCTGCAGCAAAACTACAGAGAAGTTTATAAGCATAACAACGATCGGGAACCGTAGATATATAAGGGAAAGCATTTTTTCATCAGTCTTTTAACTGGTTTGATGCGGCCCGCCACGAATTCCTTTCCTGTGCTAACCTCTTCATCTCAGAGTAGCACTTGCAACCTACCTCCTCAATTATTTGCTGGATGTATTCCAATCTCTGTCTTCCTCGACAGTTTTTGCCCTCTACAGCTCCCCCTAGTACCATGGAAGTCATTACCGCATGTCTTAACAGATGTCCTATCATCCTGTTCCTTCTCCTTATCAGTGTTTTCCACATATTCCTTTTCTCTCCGATTCTGAGCAGAACCTCCTCATTCCTTACCTTATCAGTCCACCTACTTTTCAACATTCGTTTGTAGCACCACATCTCAAATGCTTCGATTCTCTTCTGTTCAGGTTTTCCCACTGTCCATGTTTGACTAGCATATAATGCTGTACTCCAGACGTACATTCTCAGAAATTTCTTCCTCAGATTAAGGCCGATATTTGATATTAGTAGACATCTTTTGGCCGAAAAATGGTTCAAATGGCTCTAAGCACTATGGGACTTAACCTCTAAGGTCATCAGTCCCCTAGAACTGAGAACTACTTAAACCTAACTAACCGAAGGACATCACACACATCCATGCCCGAGGCAGGAGTCGAACCTGCGACCGTAGCGGTCACGCGGTTCCAGACTGTAGCGCCTTTAACCGCTTGGCCACATCGGCCGGCGATGGTCGAAGTAGAGAGGATATAAAATGTAGACTGGCAATGGCAAGGTAAATGTTTCTGAAGAAGAAAAATTTGTTTACATCGAGTATTGATTTAAGTGTGAAAGTATTTGTATGGAGTGTTGCCATGTATGGAAGTGAAACATGGACGATAAATAGTTTGGACAAGAAGAGAATAGAAGCTTTCGGAATGTGTTGCTACAGAAGAATGCTGAAGATAAGGTGGGTAGATCACGTAAGTAATGAGGAGGTATTGAATAGAATTGGGGAGAAGAGAAGTTTGTGGCACAACTTGACTAGAAGAAGGGATCGGTTGGTAGGACATGTTCTGAGGCATCAAGGGATCACCAACTTAGTATTGGAGGGCAGCGTGGAGGGTAAAAATCGTAGAGGGAGACCATGAGATGAATACACTAAGCAGATTCAGAAGGATGTAGGCTGCAGTAGGTACTGGGAGATGAAGAAGCTTGCACAGGATAGAGTAGCATGGAGAGCTGCATCAAACCAGTCTCAGGACTGAAGACCACAACAACAACAACAACAACGCCAAACTGATCGTCATCTAGCGCATCCTCAATTTTCTTTTCCATTCTTCTGTATATTAGTCTTGTAAGCAGCTTGGACGCATGAGCTGTTAAGCTGATTGTGCGGTAATTTTCGCACTTGTCAGCTCTTGCCGTCTTCGGAATTGTGTGGATGATGCTTTTCCGAAAGTCTGATGGTATGTCGCCAGACTCATACATTCTACACATCAACGGGAATAGTCCTTTTGTTGCCACTTCCCCCAATGATTTTAGAAATTCTGATGGAATATTATCTATTCCTTCTGCCTTACTTGATCTTAAGTCCTCCAAAGCTCTTTTAAATTCTGATTCTAATACTGGATCCCCTATCTCTTCTAAATCGACTCCTGTTTCTTCTTCTATCACATCACACACATCTTCCCCTCATAGAGGCTTTTGAGGTATTCTTTCCATCTATCTGCTCTCTCCTCTCCATTTAACTGTGGAATTCCCGTTGCACTCTTAATGTTATCACCCTTGCTTTTAACGTCACCGAAGGTTGTTTTCACTTTCCTCTATGCTGAGGCCATCCTTCCAACAATTATTTCTGTTTCGATGTCTTCACATTTTTCCTGCAGGCACTTCGCCTTAGCATCCCTGCGCATCCTATTTATTTCATTCCACAGCGACTTTTACTTCTGTATTCCTGAGTTTCCCGGAACATTTTTGTACTTACTCCTTTCATCGATCACAATTGAAGTATTTTTTCTGTTAGCCATGGTTTCTTCGCAGTTACCTTCTTTGTACCTATGTTTTCCTTCCCAGCTTCTGTGACTGCCCTTTTTAGAGATGTCCATTTCTCTTCAACTGTACTGCCAACTGAGCTATTCCTTATTGCTGTATCGATAACCGTAGAGAACTTCAACCTTATCTCGTCATTCCTTAGTACTTCCATATCCCACTTCTTTGCGTATTGATTCTTCCTGACTAATGCCTTAAACTTCATCCTAATCTTCATCACTACTATATTATGATCTGAGTCTATATCTGCTCCTGCGTACGTCATACAATCCAATATCTAATTTGGGAATCTGTCTGACCACGATGTAATCTAACTGAAATCTTCCCGTATCACTCGGCCTTTTCCAAGTATCTTGTTATTCTTGAACAGAGTATTCGCTATTACTAGCTGAAACTTGTTACGAAACTCAATTAGTCTTTCTCCTCTCTCATTCATTATCCCAAGCCCATATTCTCCTGTAACCTTGTCTTCTGCTCCTTCCCCTACAACTGCATTCCCGTCCCCCATGACAATCTCCCTTTGCGTATTGTACCACCCTTTCAATACCCTCATATACCTTCTCTATCTCATCTTCAGCTTGCGACGTCTGCATGTATACCTGAACTATCGTGGTCTGTGTTGGTTTGCTGCCGATTCTAATAAGAACAACCCTGTCACTGAACTGTTCACAGTAACACACTCTCTGCTCTACCTTCCTATTGATAACCAATCCTACTCCCGTTATACCATTTTCTGCTGCTGTTGATATTGCCCTATGCTCATCTGACCAGAAATCCTTATCTTCTTTCCACTTCACTTCACTGACCCCTACAACATCTAGATTGAGCCTTTGCATTTCCCTTTTCAGATTTTCTTGTTTCCCTACCACGTTCAAGCTTCTGACAATCCAAGCCCCGACTCGTAGTAAGTTATCCTTCTGTTGCTTATTCAATGTTTTTCTCATGGTAACCTCCCCTGGCAGACCCCTCTCGGAGATCCGAATGGGGGACTATTCCGGATTCCTTTGCCAATGGAGTGATCACCATGACACTTCTTCAATTACAGGCCACATGTCCTATGGATACACGTTACGTGTTTTTAATGCAGAAGCAATGGGAACAACTGCAAGCATATGCATACGGAGGTTAAAGAAGAAGTAAAGTGGCACTGCAGACTTAACCCTGTACGTTGTTTTGAAGCCAAAGGTGGCGCCAATTTAAGTAGCCCAAAACATTAGTAGACTACTGTTTACGAGTGCTCGTTCATTATTTCTGTCGTCTGCGTGCAGTAACTATTTTAAATACTAAAAATTATAAAGCTCACGTGTGTCAGGAACGCAATTGCGAACGTTTTTCTGTTCTTGAATGCGTATTTTCTCTAGTAATGCGACACAGAGTGACGTCACGAGGAAGTGCTACCGCGGGGATCTCTTGGTGTATGAATGCGGTGAACCTAATGTTTTGGACTAGTTAAGATGGCGGACATCGGCTTCAAGTTTGTGACGCAATACCTCCTCCCCTCTTTTTTTTTTTTTTTTTTTTTTTTTTTTACTTCCATGCTTATGAACATCGATAAGCGTATCTCCCAACAGGGCTGCCCACTCAGAAAACGGTTGTATAGTATATCTCCAGCGATAGTCAGTAGACGACATTCGACTTGTGAAACCAGTGGAAACATGGGTATGGCCGCACACTGAAGGGTCTTCACTTTGGTTTTTAAGCAACTTCCCAATGTTCAGTTCAATTCTTTTAACTATCGATTTGTTCAAAACACTTTAAACTTCGATTTAAGATAAAAATAAAAAATCTATTTTTTGAAGCGAATTCACGTGTAAGCGACTTTAATTACTGGCACCGAGTTGACGTGTGTACCGGGATGGGGGTGAAACATGTATTCTCCTGATTAGGATTTACTGAGAAACCGACTAAACGATTTATGATCTATGTGGTAAACTGAAAGTACTGTAGAAAACGAAAGAAATCGTGTGAAGTGAATGATGAAAGGTGATCAGCGATGCTGATAAACAGTTCCATACGACTGTGTGATCTCTGATTATTGCTAGAAAAGACACAACTAATTATTATTCTTTCCTTCTTTTGTCCAGCCGAAAGAGATCGATTATAGCTCTGTTAGGATTACCGCTGGCTTAGACAAACGTAATTGTAACAGCTCTTATTAAAATATAGTTCTGTTAACAATAACTGTGTGAGTTACTTAAGCACTTTCAGAGTCCAGTAGTACATTTGTTAATTACAAAAAACTTCTTGCATTTTTATATCTCACATGAGATATTTAAGATAGTCTTACATAGCTTCAGCCCTCTATTGCTGGCCGCAGTTGCTATCAGACTAACCAATTTCACTAAATGAAGAATTTGTTTTTGAAGTAAAAACTTTTAATGCGTAGACCGAAATTTTCCCATCACGATCTAAGTTCGATAACTAGTTTCGGTTGATATCTGCAGTCATCTTCAGATCGTTCAATATATGAAATGGCGGTGAATAAGCATTGGGAAGGGTCGTTTTTTGAAGTCATGCGACAATATGCATTCGTTAAGTACCCAAACAATAACAGCACGTAGTTGAAACATCACCGCGAGTCAGCAAGCAAGGTTGTAGATGGTATTTTCGCAGGTTGACGGTCACACAGGAAATTGTCCAGTTGCGTGAGTAGAAGCTGGATCAAAAGCTCATTACCATTACTAAGCTTTTGATCCAACTTCTACTCACGCAACTGGACTATTTCCTATGTGACCGTGAACCTGCGAAAATACCGTCTACAACCTGGCTTGCTCGCAGTAACGTTTTCAACTCCGTACTTTTATTGTTTGTGTACATAACGAATGCATGCTGTCGCATGAATACAACTAACAATGCTATCCAATGCTTATTCACCGCCTTTTCATATTTTGAATGATCTCAAGATGGGTGCCGATAGCACAGAAACTAGTTATCGAACTTTATTTGTGATAAGAAAATCGCGGTCGAGGCAATAAAAGTTTTTACTTCAAAAATAACATTTTTATTTATTAAACCACATTAAGACCGCCGTCTCTCCCCTGAGGCTTCACTAACAAATTTTGCAATTACGACTCTTCAAGACTATTTACTTATGAAACAGTTCATTCAATCGCTTCCGAGGTCAAATGGAAATATTAATAAAATTTCTTCTTTTTTTGTAGAAACAGTGGTCTTATCGGACATAAGCTGGCGAGTTCGTTCGGCCTAGCGTATTCGCCATCACTGCGATCACAGAATATTAATCAAAAATACGGGATGGCTGCAAAGTGATTATCAACAACAGTGTAATGCACCTTTACATTCGAAAGAATCCATTTCCGAGAGAAATCCATGATAACTTCATTAATTCATGCTCTACTGAGACTTATTGCTCTGACGTATGTAGAAGTAATTTACGCAAACCTTTTGCGCTTTTCCCAACAAGCAGCTAAAAATACTGACATAGCATCAGAGTGTTGTTGGCGTCATAATTGTGTCTGCGTATTAATGTACTTTTCTGGAAATAACATCAGTTTTTAATGCAAGAATTAACGATTCTAACTTTAACTTTCATTTGTATTTGCAGTATATTTGAAGATCATTGAGAACACAACGCAAACACCATACGACACGTCACAAACAACAGATCAGTGTTACCCAAGGTGTTCCAGAAACGTTCATTCGTTTTCACGTGGCTGTATCTCCTACATAAATGAAGATAGAAACCTATGTTGGAATTTGAATTACTGATCAAAAGTGAAGGTTTACCTTGTAAGCTGCAAACTAGCTGATGCGGTTGACGGCAGAGGTCAACAGCCGTATGGGATGACGCTCCCCGCGGATCTGGTACTGCAGCAAACTTTCTGTTTGATATTTCAAAGGTTCACGAACGATGTTTCATCTGTTGTTTTCCACATAAGATATTGCGAAAAGTTTTCGATGTTGCTGAGCCACAAGCATACAGCCTTTTTTTGAGAGAATACATCGCCATTTGACTGTATTTCCTATGTACTATTTAGATTTCGGCTTTCACGCCATTATCAAGTACAATGCTAAAAACAAGAATACGCAAATAGTAAGACACATAGTAAAAAATTTAAATTAAAAAAGGACTAGATGCAATCTGATATTAAATTACAGGATATGCACTTTCATCTTGTACCAGTAGCGTTATTTTCCTGAGTACTGTGCAGGATAATATATTATTTCATGCAATTATTGAGTACAATGTTAAAAGGAAAACATGCAAATAATAGGCCGTAAAAAATATTAGATGTAATCTGATGTGTAATTACGAGAGCTGTACTTACTTCTGAGACCACTGCCATCATTTACTGTGTTGTGTGCAGGATGACAAATACAAAGTTCAACACATTTGCTTAACATGACACAAATGGTGTAAAACTAACGTCTTGTAGGAATGCAGCACGTTATCTTACAAGCACATCATATCTGCAAAGTCAGCCCAAAGCAGGTAAACGCAAGACTAGCACATGCTTTCAAGACGTAACTATGGAAGTGATTTCTAAGAATGTAGACTCCAGAAGACCTGATACGTTAAAATGTACCACAGATATAAGCTTGCTAGAGTTAGGTATCATCTGACCGAATGTGATCACTTTTGGAGGCGGGATGGTAAATCATCGTCTCTGCCTTTACATGTAAACATCAGATCGTTACTAATGAGAAGGGAGCATAGGATATGTACCACGAAGAACTTAAAGTATGTAAGGAACAGACGAAGTATAGTACAGAATCCAATAAATCGAACTTTACGATACAGTAAGCTCCAATACTAATAGAAAAAAAATACCAAATATAACAATAGCAGTGAGTTTCTTGACTCCTCCATCCCCTCCCAAGCCTTCTCTTACCCCTTCACCCCCGTTCTGATCCACCCATTTCATCACTCAACAAAATATTCAGCCATGTTTCTTTTGCTGTTTCCTCTCCTCCAAACCCCCCTCCTACCTCCTCCAACCCCCCCCCCCCTATATGCCTACTTCTAACACTGTATTTCCTACTTATCCATTGCACTAATTCACCTCTAAGGTTGGACCCCCCCCCCCTCCACCCTCGCCATTGCAATCACACTCTTCACCTCCTTTTGCTTAATCTTATACGACCTTTACCTAATAATATCTCGTTCTATTTCTTCTTCCTCCCTTTCCTCCCAACTTCCCTCCCCCTCTCCCGGTTTCTCACTCCAATCGTCATATTTATGTGGATGGAAGGAGGTGGTTTTTTATGTTTCTACTGGCGCTTACTATATCCTTAAGCGGGATTCACTGACTTCTCTACTATACTTCGTCTGCTTCTTATAGACACCGGTTTCTTCGTGCTACATAACGTATGTTCTCTTCACATTATTAACGATCTGATGTTTACATGTATACGCAAAGATGATGATTCACAATTCCACCTCCAAAGGTAAACACATACGATCAGACGACATGTAAAAGCAGTAGGGCCTACGCTTATTTCTGTGATACCTCTACACTTCACTTCAATGTATTAGGTCTTCTAGAGTCTACGTTCTCTGAAATCACTTTCATAGTTAGGGCTCGAAGGATGTGCTAGTCTTACGTTTACCTGCTTTGAGCTGACTTTCCCGTATATGATGTGCTTTTACGATAATGTGCTGAATTCCCACAACACGTTAGTTTTGCACCTTTTATATCGTATTGAGCAAATGTGTGTAACTTTTATTTGACATTCTGCACAGTACACAGAAAAATTATGTTAATGATCTAAGATACAAGTTCATATTTCGCAATTTGATATCAGCTTGCATCAATTTCTTTTAAATTTTCTTCTATTTCTTACAATATGTCTTACTATTTGCATATTCCTGCTTTTAGCATTGTGTTCGATAATGGCAGAAAATATACAGAGAGAGGGGGGAGGGGGGGCGTTGTGAATTTGTGCAATTAATAAAATGTTCTGTACTGCAACTCGAGAATCATCTTCTGACACAGCAAACAACACGTGGGTGCGAAGGAAAGCGGAACGTCATGACTTGACTTACGATTTGACTGTACTGTGTGGCATTACATGAGTATGTCCAATATAGTCGGATCTACTTTGCGTCACGTGAGTGTAGGGGAGTCGAAACAAGTAGTGACCCATGACGTCATATCAACTTGAGATTTTTTTTATACATGTAATTCATTTCTAAATTTTATTATTTAGAGAGTCAAAAATTTATTTATGTATAACATTATTGAGTTTCAATGAGATAGATATAAATGTGTTTTGACATAGCAAATCACCTTGTTGCAGTATACATGATACGTTCTCTCTTTGTAAGGAAAAAAAAAAAAAGAGGGGAGGAGGTATTGCGTCACAAACTTGAAGCCGATGTCCGCCATCTTAACTAGTCCAAAACATTAGGTTCACCTTCCGTGTTGCTCGAGTGCGCGATCAAGTAGTCGTCGAGTGCGGATCTTCTGTAACTTTCATGAATGGGCATAGAATTGTTAATTTACAACCCACATTTGATTTAAAAATTACTCTAGGGAACAAATCGAGCGCGAATCCCTCAAATATTGGCGCGGAGTTTAAGACACTCGGCTGGATATCGGGCGTTATCGTTGGGTGTAAGATTCAATAACATTAACAGCATTTTACGGAATAAATTAGCTTGATAATAAGTATCAAAGACTTACGTGAGCGGCATAGTAACCGTCTTGATGTTTAAAGCAAGCAAGAAGCGATTTACTGTTTGGATACGACAAACATTAATCATTGCATAGTCAGCTTGCTGACGCGTTGCTTAGCAACTCATAAACGGACAGTGATATAATTACTGAAACGATCTTTTAAGTATCAATGACCACTACAGCCACATCAGAAACTAATTACTCTAACTGTGACTTCTGGATTGGATGATTTTTTTTTTTTATTTCAGCAATTGGTATTAATAAACGTCATTCGAGGTTGAAACTTCATCAATGGTGTCGCGCTCATTCAGTGAGGTAGAACGGTAAATAATACTAGCTACGCTATTATCTACAGTTTTAAAAGAAAAGAGAGCACACACCTGTTTTTCTTTTGAGAAATGTTCGTACTTCAGTCAGCATTCTCAAACCAGAGGCACGAGTGACGCTCCCTCAGAGCATTACGATATCGTGAACCACCACACACGTGTGCCCCTTCTCACTACATTTCTGCATTGAAAACCCAGAGATGTAGCCGTGGTACGAAGAAGGAAGAAAGAAAGAAAGAAAGAAAGAAAGAAAGAAAGAAAGAAAGAAAGAAGAGGAAAGCTTAGCGAAAGAAACGGAGCAAAGAGAGAAAGGGAGGTCACAACTGGAAATGTGACTAAAAATAGCACTCGACTGGAACCCGAACTGGAACTGGTCTGCTGGAGACTGTGCCTGGCCTAGTATACCGAGCTGGTGGAAGGTACGTTTCCGTCCACGTGATGTGCAGGCGGTGGGTGTTCATTAATAACGGTCCCACACACGTTCCGACCGACCGACCCACAAATCGGACGTTTGTAGACGCACCGACCGACCGACCGACCCACAAATCGGACGTTTGTAGACGCACCGACCGACCGACCGACCGACCCACAAATCGGACGTTTGTAGACGCACCGACCGACCGACCGACCGACCGACCGCCCGACGCACAAATCGGACGTTTGTAGACGCTTCGACCGTCCGACCGACCGACCGACCCACAAATCGGACGTTTGTAGACGCTTCGACCGACCGACGGACGAATTTTCTTGTAGGGATGTCGGGCGGGTAGGGCTCTTTTTCCTTTAATATACCTTGGGTAGGACCACCCGATAGCCAACCTCCCCCCACCCCAACTCCACCCAACAAATTGTGCCGTCGGTAGCGCTGTCGTGCCAACCGCCCGACGAAAGTTGGTCTTTTGTCACTGCACGTTGGATTATATGATGTGCTAATATACATGACAGGATGCGAGGCGGACGAAACTTTATGGACAGATTATCTAGAGAAATACGTGGGACACATCGTGCGAGGATTATAGCAACACAGATGCAAATAAAATAAGCACTTTTTTCATTATTTATCAAGCCCCTAATGGTCTCGTGTGGCCCATTCAGAGACATCGTCGACCTTTTCTGTATTTCTGTTTTTAGGTCTTATTTCCGATACTTACCGAAAATGAAATCTAAAAATATCGACATTCAATGGAAGTTAATTCATTAAATACACTTGCTTCATTGGTACAAGTGTTTTAAAAAAAAAACCTTCTACACCCAAGCCGTCTGCTATGAAGATCAAAGTGTGTTCAGTTTTTTTACAGTTCTAATCGCTGCTAAATGCTGTTTTTATGTAGCTGTTGTTGTATTTGTTAGGTGATGTGCACCTCCGCTACGGGTAGTCTTTCTTCTTCGAATTTGAAATGAGTTTCTTAAGCTTACTGGTCAATCTTATGCTACGTGCATAAATAAACTGATAACATTTACGTCAACGTCATTCTTTCTATTTATTTTCCTTTACCGAGATGTATTTCCTCAGTCAACTAATAATCACGTTGCAAGTTACATGAATCATTTTTGTTTATAATAGTGGAAATACAACAGCACTGAATTTGAGATGCTCTTTAAGTCCTGCCAGTGGCTAGAAACGGTAATGTAGATATCAGCCTCTCCACAATACTTACAGCCTCTTTCATGACTGTACTCTCTTCCGTTAAGAATGGTTCGATGATGGTCAGCAGCTCCGAAATGCATGTTTCATCGTTCTCAGATGATTACGAAAATCATCGGATCGCAGCTGCGAAGTAACAAAACGAGGCTGAATTTCTTTGGTTGCATTAGCCACGCGTTTGTAAACAGCTTTCTCTCGGCTTTTTTCTCCTCTAAAACAGCCAAGGCAAACCCCCGTTTTTGCTTGTGTGTAAAAGCAAGCGGGATCTCGTAGAACATACACTCAATGAACTTAGGGTAAAGAAAGCAGAACATCAGGGCGGCGCTGTGATCGCTAAATGCAGTCGGTCAGAATCTGTGTAGGCTGGCACAAAATTGGTCGGTCGGTCGATAACATGGAGCGTGTGCACCGGCCACAGCGGCGACGCCGGTTTCCTGTCGCGTGTTCTGCTGCGAAGTGTAACTGTATGTATACAGCACCGTGTCATGAGATTTGATGCCCGTCTTGTATGAATGCGCAATCGTCGGAGAAGAGTCACTTGCAGGCGACGGGTAGGCAGCTCCACACGGCAGGAACGTCAGACTGGCAGCGGACTTACTAGGGATGGTGATTATTTCTGTAACCATCGATTATACCGTTCTTTTTTCAAGCCAGTTTAAACTGGCTGCTAAAATCGCTCGAAATAACCGGTTTCTGAAATAAACGATTTCTGGTTTTTTATTCCTATTCTTTCCCTCATAAACGTAGAAATCGAAGAAAGACTGAAAAATTTTCTCTTACTTTCAAGACATAAACAATCAAAATATTAAAATACGCAAGAAAGGAAAACTTAGTCCGTCCACCGTTGACTTTCCTCGAAAAGTGATTCGCTTGATGCCTTCGTAATAGAGTGTCTCCATTCCTTCCGAGCTAATTATGTAAGTATAGACCAGATATGGCTCAAATTCAAAGCTACAGTATCGACAGCAATAGATGGATTCATACCTCATAAGTTAATAAGTGACGGGACTGATCCACCATGGAAGACAAAACACGTCAGAACACTGTTGCAAAAGCAAAGAAAAAAGCATGCCAAATTCAGAAGAACGCAAAATTCCCAAGACTGGCTAAATTTCACGGAAGCTGGAAATTTAGTGCGGACGTCAATGCGAGATGCTTTTAACAGCATTGTCTCAAAATATGGTAGAAAACCCAAAGAGATTCTGGTCGTATGTAAAGTACACCAGTGGCAAGAAACAGTCAATACCGTCACTGCGCGATAGCGATGGAAATGTTACCGACGATGCTGCCACTAATGCGGAGTTACTAAAACAGTTTTCCGTAATTCCTTCACGAAAGAAGACGATGTAAATATTCCAGAATTCGAAACCAGAACAGCTGTTAGCATGAGTGACATAAAAGTAGATATCTTAGGTGTTGCGAAACAACTCAAATCACTTAAGAAAGACAAGTCTTCCAGTCCAGATGGTATACCAATTAGGTTCCTTTCAGAGTATAGAGACACAATAGCGCCTTTCTTAACAATCATATACAACCGCTCACTTGACGAAAGGTCTGTTCATAAAGACTGGAAAGTAGCACAGGTCACAACAATATTCAAGAAAGGAAATAGGAGTAACCCATTGAAATACAGACCCATATCACTGACCTCAATTTTCAGTAGGATTTTGGAGCATATGCTGTACTCTAACATTATGAATCACCTAGAAGAGAATGAGTTATTGATATATAACCAACACGGATTCAGAGAAAATCGTTCTTGTGCAACACAGCTAGCTCTTTATTGCCATGAAGTAATGAGTGCTGTCGACAAGGGATCTCAGATCGATTCCACATTCCTAGATTTCCAGAAGGCTTTTGATACCGTTCCTCACAAGCGACTATTAATCAAATTGCGTACATATGGAGTATCGTCTCAGTTGTGTGACTGGATTCGTGATTTCCTCTCAGAGAGGTCACAGTTCGTAGTGATAGACGGTAAATCATCGAGCAGAACACAAATGGGATCTGGCGTTCCGCAAGGTAGTGTCATAGGCCCTCTGCTGTTCCTGATTTACATAAATGATTTAGGTGATGATCTGAGCAGCCCCTTAGATTGTTTGCAGATAACGCTGCAATTTACAGTCTAATAAAATCATCAAACGATCATTGGCACTAAATAAAGTGCGAGGTCATCCACACGGGTACTAAGAGAAATCCGATAAATTTTGGATATACGATAAATCGCACAAATCTAAGTGCTGTCATTTCGACTAAATACCAAGGAATTACAATTACGAGCAACTTAAACTGGAAAGACTACAGAGACAATATTGTGGGGAAGGCTAAACAAATACTGCGCTTTGTTGGCAGAACACTTAGAAGATGCGACAAACCCACTAAAGAGACAACCTACAGTACACTTGTCCGTCCTCTGCTGGAATATTGATACGCGGTATGGGATCCTTACCAGGTAGGATTGACAGAGGACATCGAAAAAGTGCAAAGAAGGGCAGCTCGTTTCGTGTTATCGCGCAATAGGGGAGAGAGTGTCACTGATATGATACGTGAGTAGGGATGGCAGTCACTGAAACAAAGGCAGTTTTCTTTGCGGCGAGGTCTATTTACGAAATTTCAAACATAAACTTTCTCTTCCGAATGCGAAAATATTTTGATGACACCCACCTACGTAGGGATAAATGATCATCATAATATAATAAATCAGAGGTCGAACGGAAATATTTAGGTGTTCCTTTTTCCTGCGCGCCATACAAGAGTGGAATAGTGGAGAAGTAGTATGAACATGGTTCGAGGAACCCTCTGCCAGGCACTTAAGTGTGAACTGCAGAGTCACCATGTAGATGTTAATGTGGTAATTGGCTGAATACTACAAAAAAAGTATTCTCCTATTGCTTCAAATTTTTTGAAACTATGCTCAAAAACCATGTTGTAATTGGGGATCATACCATTATTTGGAAAGTACCAATAGTCAGTGCTAAAGAGTAAAATTAAGATTGAAGAATTCTGTTTTCCATGTTAATCTGTCCATTTTCAAGGGCTGCAAGCGGATAAAGGTATGTTATCTAGACGCAGGGAACAAATCAGAGCTACATTCTGTTTTTATTGTATACTATGAATGAATTGTAGTTAAGCTTTTAATTTGTTACTGTTACCATACCTTCCTTTCTCTTTCATTATTTCATAGAAATAGCAGACAAATATTTAATCTTTTGTAGTAAATGAAGCATTTTACTTCATTGCTACATAACTTCGTAAAGATATTCCCAGACTAGGATTGCTGCCCTTCTGCAGCACAATGGACGTCCTGTTGTTGATAATTCTTCCGGGTTATATGGCCGTGACTGAGGATGTTCAACGTAGTATTGGACGAAACGTTAGGAATAGAAGAATTCCATGGACCACGGCCATATAAGCCGGAAGAATTAACAACAGAACCATCCGGTCATGAAAGCCTTCATTGTATGACAATGGATGTCCGGCGTCGTCAGCGAGAAACTGCTGTACAGAATACGTGGGCCCTAAGTTCTCCATACTGCGCGTACACGCATACCTTAAGCCACGACACACAGCAACAAAGACATCATTGTCTCAGCAATGCTGTACCAATTCATATGCCATGTGTTTGTTGCTCGTTTCTTTCGGCATTGTTATTAAAACAGCTACGATATCTTTTCCAATTTTCTAAAATAATTCAGAATTTCAAACCAGCGCAAATTTCAGGAATAAAAATTATACATATGTTAAAAAAGGTTTGTTTAAAAACAAAAAATTTTAGCATTGCTTCTATGTCTAATTGATATTTCGGTTTTTTTACTAGCACAAAATAAAAAAGTACCTCTTATAACCGAGACCAAAGAAATACCGAAAAATACCGGTTATTCAGAACTAAAATACGGTTATCAGTTTTATCCAGCAATGCAAATATTACAGAACCACATGCGGGAATAGACGACATGTATTCACAAAACATGAATAGATTGTCACCTGCACAATTTATTAGCGACGCATGAAAATTTGTGCCAGAGGGGAACGAGAACGTAGACTTCCCACTTAACAGGAGCGGTCGGCTTAATAAATTCGGCTATCCGTGCACACCTCCCGCACCGATCCAAACCTCCATAATCACACTCGCTACGTTGCTTAGTGCCCGCACGCATCATGAAATTCCTGCACAGAAGAAATAGTAATAACATCCTCGTTTTATCATGCATTGGTTTCTAATACAAATTTCGCTATGTCTGTATTTTAAAGTATACAGAGTGTTCCATTGATAGTGACCGGGAAAAATATCTCACAAAATAAGCGTCAAAACGAAAAAAACTACAAAGAACGAAACTCGTCTAGCTTGAAGGGGGAAACCAGATGGCGCTATGGTTGGCCCGCTAGATGGCGCTGCCATAGGTCAAACGGAAACCAACTGCGTTTTTTTTAAATCGGAACCCCCATTTTTATTACATATTCGTGTAGTACGTAAAGAAATATGAATGTTTTAGTTGGACCACTTTTTTCGCTTTGTGACAGATGGCGCTGCAATAGTCGCAAACGTATCAGTACGTGGTATCACGTAACATTCCGCCAGTGCTGACGGTGTTTGCTTCGTGATACATTACCCGTGTTAAAATGGACCGTTTGCCAATTACGGAAAAGGTTGATATCGTGTTGACGTATGCTTGTTGTGATCAAATTGCCCAACGGGCGTGTGCTATGTATGCTGCTCGGTATCCTGGACAACATCAACCAAGTGTCCAAACCGTTCGCCGGGTAGTTACGTTATTTAAGGAAACAGGAAGTGTTCAAAAAATGTTCAAATGTGTGTGAAATCTTATGGGACTTAACTGCTAAGGTCATCAGCCCCTAAGCTTACACACTAATTAACCTAAATTATCCTAAGGACAAACACACACACACCCATGCCCGGGGGAGGACTCGAACCTACGCCGGGATCAGCCGCACAGTCCATGACTACAGCACCCTAGACCGCTCGGCTAATCTAGCGCAGCCAGGAAGTGTTCAGCCAAATGGAAACGTCAACCATGAGCTGCAACAAATAATTATGCCCAAGTAGGTGTTTTAGCTGCAGTCGCGGTTAATCTGCACCTCAGTAGCAGACAAATTGCGCGAGAATCGGGAATCTCAAAAACGTCGGTGTTGAGAGTGCTACATCAACATCGATTGCACTCGTACGATATTCATATGCACCAGGAATTGCATGGCGACGACTTTGAACGTCGTGTACAGTTCTGCCACTGGGCATAAGAGAAATTACGGGACGATGACAGACTTTTTTGCGCGCGTTCTATTTAGCGACGAAGCGTCATTCACCAACAGCGGTAACGTAAACTGCCATAATATGCACTATTGGGCAACGGAAAATCCACAATGGCTTCTACAAGTGGAACATCAGCGACCTTGGCAGGTAAATGTATGGTGCGGCATTATGGGAGGAAGGATAATTGGTCCCCCATTTTATCGATGGCAATTTAAATGGTGCAATGTATGCTGATTTCCTATGTAATGTTCTACCGATGTTACTACAAGATGTTTCACTGCCTGACAGAATGGCGATGTAGTTCCAACATGATGGATGTCCGGCACATAGCTCCCGTGCGGTTGAAGCGGTACTGAATAGCATATTTCATGACAGGTGGATTGGTCGTCGAAGCACCATACCGTGGCCCGCACGTTCACCGGATCTGACGTCCCCGGATTTCTTTCTGTGGGGAAAGTTGAAGGATATTTGCTGTCGTGATCCACCGACAACGCCTGACAACATGCGTCAGCATATTGTCAATGCATGTGTGAACATTACGGAAGGCGAACTACTCGCTGTTGAGAGAAATGTCGTTACACGTATTGTCAAATGCATTGAGGTTGACGGACATCATTTTGAGCATTTATTGCATTAATGTGGTATTTACAGGTAGTCACGCTGTAACAGCATGCGTTCTCAGAAATGATAAATTCACAAAGGTACATGTATCACATTGGAACAACCGAAATAAAATGTTCAAACGTACCTACGTTCTGTGTTATAATTTAAAAAACCTACCTGTTACCAACTTTTCGTCTAAAATTGTTAGCCATATATTTGTGACCATGACAGTGTCATCTATCATAAAGCGAAAAAAGTTGTCCAACTAAAACATTCATATTTCTTTACGTACTACACGAATATGTAATAAAAAACGGGAGTTCCTATTTAAAGAAATGCAGTTGATATCCGTTTGATCCATGACAGCGCTATCTAGCGAGCTAATCATAGCGCCCTCTGCTTTCCCCCTTCAAGGTAGACGAGTTTCGTTCTTTGTAGTTTTTTCGTTTGACGCTGTGTTTCGTGAGATAATTGGCCAGATCACGATCGATGGATCACCCAGTATAATAGAAATCAATGCCCTCCTGACATGTATGCAACATTCGGACATACCATTCAGACACTTTAAAATACATGCATTCCGAAATTTGCACCTAAGGGCCGGCCGCGGTGGCCGTGCGGCTCTGGCGCTGCAGTCCGGAATCGCGGGACTGCTACGGTCGCAGGTTCGAATCCTGCCTCGGGCATGGGTGTGTGTGATGTCCTTAGGTTAGTTAGGTTTAAGTAGTTCTAAGTTCTAGGGGACTTACGACCTAAGACGTTGAGTCCCATAGTGCTCAGAGCCATTTGAACCATTTTGCACCGAAGGGAACGCTACAATAACCGTATAGCGTTCTAAATAAGACAGCATTAGGGATACTCTGCACCTGCAGCACGAAAATGAACCACATTTTGATAGACTTGCAAAACATCTTTTGTGAACAGAAAAATTATATACGTCAATAATACTGATAACAGTGCTCAGTTTTCGTAAGTAAAAAACTAATTACCCTTCTAATTCAACTTTCGGATTTTTGTAGAAACATTTTTATTTGTGAATGCTCGCATATTAATTCGTTTAATAACTAAAAATAGAAATATGTTATTTTTATTAAAAACTTTTGAGTCAATATTTGTTCCTTAATATTTTAAATTGTTAATAAATATGGTATTTAAATAATAGTAAAATGAAGTTACTATCAAGGAGAGTGGAACCAACGACTTCTTAGACTACGCATTATCTTTTCGCACTCAGTAACTGGAAAACTATATAGCTCACCGGCCATTTGACCATCTTCTTCTGTGCTGGTGCACAAACAGTGCCCGAACTCTTGCGGAAATCGGCAAAAGTCGTGAGTAATGAGTATAACGGGCAGGGTCACTATGAATATAGTGTGGGACAATAAGTTGCGAATGTGGGTCTCACGGGAGGCTGCCAGAGATAAGTCCCTGCAGTCGCACTATCCTATGTGTCCTCGGTGGGTTAGATGGACAGCTGGTTGTTCTAAAAATGGCTCTGAGCACTATGGGTCTTAACTTCTGAGGTCATCAGTCCCCTAGAACTTTGAACTACTTAAATCAAACTAACCTAAGGACATCACACACATCCATGCCCGAGGCAGGATTGAAACCTGTGACCGCTGTGGTCGCGCGGTTTCAGGCCGTAGCGCCTAGAACCGCTTGGCCACTCCGACCGGCAGTTGGTTGGTCTCTGTAATAGAAAAAACTGAGTGCAAGGACCAACAACGAACGTGAACGGATGTCATGTGACGTCCGCAATGACCGAACACAACGATCAACAACGAATGGCTAGAGCGTCTACCACACAAGCAGGAGATCCCGGGTTCGAGTCCCGGTCGCGGCACACATTTTCAATTGTCCCCGTTGACTTATATCAACGCCTATATGCAGCTAGGGGTATTCGTTTCATTGTAATTTCGAAAAATTTTTGCATTGCTACTACCACTAATTAATATTTCGATTATTGTATTCGGTTAGTAGTGAGAAGTAAAACACTTGTTATATCCGAGACCAAACAAATACCGAAAAATACCAGTCATTTAGAAACAAAATACCAATATCTGGTTTAACCATATGGTTTTTCCCATCCCTGCTACGTGGAGGTAGCGGACAGCGTGGGCCAAGGCGGTGGTGTCGATGCTCGAGTACTGGCTATTCTCCGTTTTACTGTCCTTTTTAACACATATGCAGCTAAAAACATACTCCGCAAAACCACAGTATGTGCGGTGCATGACGGGGAGTACCTTGCACCACACTGCTAGTCACTTCCTTTCCCGTTGCACTCGCAAATAGAGGGAAGGTGGAACAACTATCTATACGCATTCGTACGAGCCCTAATTTCTCGCATCTTGTCTTCGTAGTCCTGACTTTAAATGTACTATGGCGCCCGTAGAATCTTCAAATGCTGACTCTGTAAATTTCCGCAATACTGTCTCCCGAAAATAATGTCGCCTTCCCTCCAAGGGTTCCCATTTGAGTTCAAGAAGCACGTGTGTGTGATCGAATCTTCCGGCAACACATCTGGCAGCCCGGCTCTGAATTGCTTCGATGTCTTCCTTTAACCCGACCTGTTACGGATCCCAAAAACTCCAGGAGTACTAAAGAGTAGGTCACACTACGTCCTGTACGCCGCCTCCTTTACAGATGAGTTACACTTTCGCAAAATTCTCCCAGTAAAACCAAGTAGAGCATTCACCTTCCCTACTACCAACCGCACGTGCTCATTCCAGTTCAAATCGATTTGCAACGTTATGCCTAGATATTTAATCGATGTCATTGTTACAAGCTCCATCCTACTAATGCTGTATTCTAACCTTGCGTGATTTTTTTACCTACTCATCCGTATTAATTTACATTTATCTACGTTCACAGCTACGCTATGTGATCAAAATTATCCGGACACCCCCAAACACATACGCTTTTCATATTAGGTGCATTGTGCTGCCATCTACTGCAAGGTACTCCATATCAGCGACCTCAGTAGTCATTAGACATCGTGAGAGAGCAGAATGGGGCGCTCCGCGGAACTCACAGACTTCGAGCGTGGTCAGGTGATCGGGTGTCACTTGTGTCATACGTCTGTACGGGAGATTTCCACACTCTTAAACATTCCTAGGTCCACTGTTTCCGATGTGATTGTGGTATCACCGCCAGACACCACACTTGCTAGGTGGTAGCCTTTAAATCGTCCGCGGCCCGTTAGTATACGTCGGACCTGCGTGTCGCAACTGTCAGTGATTGCAGACCGAGCGCCGCCACAAGGCAAGTCTAGTCGAGAGAGACTCCCTAGCACTCCCCAGTTGTACAGCCGACTTTTCTAGCGATCGTTCACTGGCTACATACGCTCTCATTTGCAGAGACGACAGTTTAGCATAGCCTTCAGCTACGTCATTTGCTACGAACTATCAAGGCGCCATATTCAGTTACTATTGATATTGTAAATCATGTACCTTCAAGAGCGACGTTCATCATTAATGGATTAAAGTTAAGTATCAAACTAATTATGTCCGCTTTCTGAATTCTCATTCTTTGTCATGTTCCAGACCTCACGTCAGTATAGTTCTTCCCTCTTCATGCCAGCCTGCGTGAGCTAAAACGCGTGCATTTGGACCTCCAATCGGAACGCGGTGTTGGCTCTTCTGCCAACACAAAACTGATAATGAAGTGGAAAGGTGTAGGGACACGTACAGCACAAACGCGTACAGGCAGACATCGTCTGCTGACTGACAGAGACCGCCGACAGTTGAAGAGGGTCGTCATGTGTAATAGGCAGACATCTATCGAGACCACAAAAAAGCACTCCGTCTTCAGGCCACAAGTGGCCTACCGGGACCATCCTCGTGGAGGATGCGGATTGGAAGAGCATGGGGTCAGCACACTGCTCTCCCGGTCGTAAGATGGTACTCTTGACAGAAGCCGCTGCTATTCGGTCGAGTAGCTCCTCAATTGGCATCACGAGGCTGAGTGCACCCCGAAAAATGGCAACAGCGCATGGCGGCCTGGATGGTCACCCATTCAAGTGCCGACCACGCCCGACAGCCGCTTAACTTCGGTGATCTCACGGGAACCCGTGTATCCACTGCGGCAAGGCCGTTGCCTATCTATCCAGACCATCAAACAGGAATTCCAAAGTGCATCTGGATCCACTGCAAGTACTCTGACAGTTAGGCAGAAGGTGAGAAAACTTGCATTTCATGGTCGAGCGGCTGCTTATAAGCCTGACATCACGTCGGTAAATGCCAAATGACGCCTCGCTTTTGTGTAAGCAGCGCAAACACTGGACGATTGAACAGTGGAAAAACGTTGTGTGGCGTGGCGAATTAACGGTACATAATGTGGCGATCCGATGGCAGGGTGTGGGTATGGCGAATGCCCGGTGAACGTCATCTGCAAGCATGTGTAGTGCCAACAGTAAAATTCGGTGGCGGACGTGTTATGGTGTGATCGTGTTTTTCATGGAGGATGCTTGCACCCCTTTTTGTTTTGCGTGGCACTATCACAGCATAGGCCTACAGTGATGTTTAAGCATCTTCTTTCTTCCCACTGTTGAAGAGCAATTTGGGGATGGTGACTGCATCTTTCGACACGATCGAGCACCTGTTCATAATGCATGGCCTGTGGCGGAGTCGTTGCACGACAATGACATTCCTGTAATGGACTGGCCTGCACAGAGTCACATGATGTGAAGTCTGCTGTGTATGGACGGGTTACTCCTGTAACCGAAATTGCAGGTCTGAAGATGGTTCTAGAGGAACCGAAACCGGCCGGCCAGGGTGTCTGAGCGGTTCTAGGCGCTACAGTCTGGAACCGCACGACCGCTACGATCGCAGGTTCGAATACTGCCTCGGGCATGGATGTCTGTGATGTCCTTAGGTTAGTTAGGTTTAAGTAGTTCTAAGTTCTAGGGGACTGATGACTTCAGATGTTAAGTCCCCTAGTGCTCAGAGCCATTTGAACCGAAAACGGTCATGTGAATAAGCATTTTTTTCAATCGAGACGGTTTATAAGTAACCATGGAAAAACCAGTGATTGCGGTTATCCCATCAGACATTACGTCTGTTTCTGCAAAGGTGACTACCACACTGCACCCTGGAGTTTTTTTCTTTTGAGCTCAGTGCGGCAGCGAACTGTTTCCGCCTTGCCGCCGCAACAACACACACCTGCGGTGTCCCCTCGCACAATGGAGCCGCGCGGCTAGGACAATAGCCACGGACTTTCCGGGCAGAACACAAAGGGTTTCCGAAGCAGCACTCAGTGCAGCGGCGAACCACAGTCTGCCAGTTCTGTCGCGGTCGGACCGCGCGAACCTGCTGCCCCGCTAGCGAGACTAAATTAATAAACGCCTTTTTAGTCGCTAACGAGACAGCGGCTGCCGCACTCCGGTAATTGGCGGACTCCCGCCGCAGCGGCGGACTAATTTGCTTCTGCTACCGCCTCATTCGGCCCCTCTCTCTTCGTTTACAAGGGACATCAAAAATGCACATTGCCGACAGTACAGGGTATAAGTGCTGACATTTCTATTAGTTACGGCGGTGCGGGATTCCCGCATCGTCCTCTATGCTTTGTTATGGTGTATGGGACTTCATCGTCATCACTGGGGATGTAACACCAATAATCGATATAGACTTACACTGTGTGATCAATAGTATCCGGACACCCCCAAAAACATACGTTCTTCATATTACGTGGATTGTGCAGTCACGTACTGCACGTACTCCACATCAGCGACCTCAGTAGTCAATGGACATCGTGAGAGATCAGAATGGGGCGCTCCGTGGAAATCACGAACTTTGAACGTGGCCACGTGATTGTCATTTGTGTTATACGTCTGTACGCGAGATTTCCACACTCCTAAACATCCCTACGTCCACGGTTTCTGATGTGATAGTGAAGTGGAAACGTGAAGGGACACACACAGCACAAAAGCGTACAGGCCGACCTCGTCTGTTGAATGACGGATACCGCCGACAGTTGAAGAGGGTCGTAATGTGTAATAGGCAGACATCTATCCAGACCATCACACAGGAATTCCAAACTGCTCAGGATCCACTGCAAGTACTATGACAGTTTGGCGGGAGGTGAGAAAACTTCGATTTCATGGTCGAGCGTCTAACAACCCTACCACAACGAAGGTCAAAATTTTAATAATGATTGTGGTGTTGCTCACGCTGCTAAGAACTGCATTTTCGGGCAACAACATAGTTATTATGTGGCAGGTGTTATTAGAGCACAGTTAACAAAGTCATTTCATGTAATAATCTAAAAACTAGGCACTCATCTTTTTGTGTTTCCCACGCTGATCTCGTCGTAAAATCATGGCTCAATCGTTGAAAATCTAGGTGGATATGATTCCAAGCTCGGATGCAAAGAGGCCTAGGTTTTATCCTGCTATACTCAAAAAGTTTTGTAAATGCGCTTCACAAACCATTCTTGGAGATTACACTTTTACTGGACAATGGTGATGTAAAAAAATAATCAGCACTCCGAATTTAAATTACACTTCCTTTTAATTGCTTTTATTGCAATATCACGCAACTCACAAACATCACTTCACAATACAAAACATACTTTAAAACATCTTCCTCAGTGTCACTGTTAAAGTTCACATTTTATACGTGGACTGCAATACGCGTCTTTCCAACATGACGTCCAAGACTTGACTTTCTAAACGTCCGACTCTCTAACAAGTTAACAACTAACTAACTATCGCTTACGCGCCCAAAAATCAGAGTTACAAGTACGTCAAAGATCATAGTGACAAAAGAAAGAATACACATAAGAATAATATCATTGCAATACAAACATATCGATGTATCACAAATGAAATCAAATCTGAATGTTGTCTCGGAAATATGTCAACTACTTTGCAGAAACTCAGTAGAATATTACTGGTATCGAGAGGTTCAGGTGAGTGCCGTAATGGTTGCGTAATTCAAGTACCATTATAAGCGGCTGATCGCAATCCACACATCACGCCAGTAAATGCCAAACGACGCCTCGCTTGGTGTAGGGAGCGTAAACATTGGGCGGTTGAACAGTGGAAAAACGTTGTTTGGAGTGACGAATCACGGTACACAATGTGGCGATCTGATGGAAGGGTGTGGGTATGGAGAATGCAGATGAACGTTGTGTGGTGCCAACAGTAAAAATCGGAGGCGGTGATGTTATGGTGTGGTCGTGATTTTCATGGAGGGGGCTTGCACCCCTTGCTGTTTTGCGTGGCACAATTATAGCACAGGCCTACACTGATATCTTCAGCACCTTCGTGCTTCCCACTCTTGAAGAGCAATTCGGGGATGGGGATTGGACCTGTTCATAATGCACGGCCTGTGGCGGAGTGGTTACGCGACAATACACCTTTGGGATGTTTTGGAACGCCGACTTCGTGCCAGGCCTCACCGACCGACACCGATACCTCTCCTCAGTGGAGTACTCCGTGAAGAATGGGCTGCCATTCGCCAAGAAACCTTCCAGCACCTGACTGAACGTATGCCTGCGAGAGTGGAAGCTGTCATCAAGGCTAAGGGGGGGGGGGGGGGGGGGCAACGCCATATTGAATTCCAGCATTAGCGATGGAGGGCTCCACGAACTTTTAAGTCATATTCAGCTGGATACTTTTAATAATATAGTGTATGTGAGGCAAAAGCGAGCCATTAATGTTTATTTTTCCTTGGCAGTTGGTCAGCTGTTGAAGTGTGGATGCTTCGACGCAAAATGGTTAATCTATACTGACAGGCGGAGTCCGTTTAATGGTGCAGCTGCGGCTGTGCAGACAACATTCGATAGTAAATCATGTGCCGTGTTTGCAGGAAGTCTGTCAGACAAAGCGAATAAAAAAACCAACACACTGACGCGTGTATATACTGTGTTAGGCTACCATATATAAAAGTGTCTGCACATGTAGCTGTTACAGCCTGGATATCCTGACGTTATTTGGCAACATTGTAGCCACCCCTAATACAGCCTCATGTACTACAACAGTACTGCCAACTGCTACGCGGCAATGTGTGCAGTAGTATATTTTCGGGACAGGTGTTCAAAAATGGCTCTGAGCACTATGGGACTTGACATCTGAGGTCATCAGTCCCCTAGAACTTAGAACTACTTAAACCTAACTAACCTAAGGACATCACACACCCCCATGCCCGAGGCAGGATTCGAACCTGCGACCGTAGAAGTCGCGCGGTTCCGGACTGAAGCGCCTAGAACCGCTCGGCCACCACTGGGCCGGCACTGGGACAGGTGCGTTTACATGGAGCTCCAAAACGGACTAACGTGTTGATCCAGCGACACTTTCAATTATGATTGTGTTGGGCACAACATCATTGAGTTTTCACCAGAGATTAATATAAATGCGTTGCCTGTCGAATGAATTGCATTTCTTGTTACACCAGGTCGATGTTGGGCCCTTACACGCCGTCATCCAGGCGAATGGCCGCAGCAAACATGCAACATGAAAACGTTCTGACGTGATCGTGACCGCACGATGGGAATTAGCAGACTTTGAATGTTGAATGGTAGTTGGAGCTAGATGCATGGGACATTCCATTTCGCGAATCGTTAGGGAATTCAATATTCCGAGATCCACAGTGTCATGTGTGTGCAGAGCATACCAGATCTCAGGCATTACCTCTCACCACGCACAAAGCAGTGGCCGAGGGGCTTCACTAAACTACCGACAGCAGCGGCGTTTGCGCAGAGTTGTCAGTGCTAACAGACAAGCAACACTGCGTTAAACAACCGCAAAAATCAACGTGGGACGTGCGGCGAACGTATCGGCTGAGACACTGCGGCGAAATTTGACGTCAATGGGCTACGGCAGCAGATGACCGATGTGAGTGGC
Organism: Schistocerca serialis cubense; assembly: GCF_023864345.2. Taxonomy (NCBI): domain Eukaryota; kingdom Metazoa; phylum Arthropoda; class Insecta; order Orthoptera; family Acrididae; genus Schistocerca; species Schistocerca serialis. The sequence goes on from NC_064649.1 coordinate 29,287,339, forward strand.
TTTGCTAACAGCACAACATCGCCTGCAGAGCATCTCGTGACCATTTCGGTTGGACCCAAGACGACTGGAAAACCGTGGACTGGTCAGATGAGTCAAGATTTCAGTTGGTAGGGTTCGGGTGTGGTGCAGACTCCACAAAGCCATGGACTTAAGTTGTCAACAAGGCAGTGTGGGTGCTGGTGGTGGCTCCATAATGGTGCGGGCTGCGTTTACGTGTAATGGGTCCTCTGGTACAACTGAGCCGATCATTGAATGGAAATGGTTAGGTTTGACCACAGTGCGCAGTGTCACCGGGTCACAATTGCTCGCGACTGGTCTGAAGAACACACTGGATAATTCAAACGAATGATTTGACCACTTAGATCGCTCGACTTCAATCCCACTGAATATTTATAGGAGATAATCGAGAGTCCATTCTACGTCAACAAGCCCACACGAATATGAAGCCGCCACGAGCTTGCACAGTGCCTTGTTGACAACTTGGATCCACGGCTTCGTGGGATCTGCGCCACATTCGAATCCTACCATCAGCTCTTACCAACTGAAATCAACTTATCTGTCCAGGCTGCAGTTTTCCAGTAGTCTAGGGTCGAACCGATATGGTCACGACCCCAGGAGACACGCTGTAGGCGATGTCCTGCTGTCAGCAAAGGCATTCGCGTCGGTTGTCTGCTGCCATAGCCCATTAACGCCTAATTTCGCCACGCTGTCCCAACAGATACGTTCGTCGTACGCCCCAAATTGACTTCTGGTGCTGTTTGACGCATTGTTCTCTGTTAGCACTGACAACTCTACACACGCCGCTGATCTAGCCGTTAAGCGAAGACCGTCGGTTGGTGCCATGTCCGTGGTGAGAGGTAATGCATAATATTTGGTATTCTCGGGACACTCTTGACACTTTGAATCTCGGAATCTACATCTACATCCATACTCCGCAAGCCACCTGACTGTGTGTGGCGGAGGGTACCTTGAGTACCTCTATTGGTTCCCTTATTCCGGCCTCGTATTGTTTGTGGAAAGAAAGATTGTCGGTATGCCTCTGTGTGGGCTCTAATCTCTCTGATTTTATCGTCATGGTCTCTTCGCGAGATATACGTAGGAGGGAGCAATATACTGCTTGACTCCTCGGTGAAGGTATGATCTCGAAACTTCAACAAAAGCCCGTACCAAGCTACTGAGCGTCTCTTCTGCAGAGTCTTCCACTGCAGTTTATCTATCATCTCCGTAACGCTTTCGCAATTACTAAATGATCCTGTAACGAAGTGTGCTGCTCTCCGTTGGATCTTCTCTATCTCTTCTATTAACCCTATCTGGTACGAATCCCACACCAGTGAGCAACATACAAGTAGTGGGCGAACAAGTGTACTATAAGCTACTTCCTTTGTTTTCGGACTGCATTTCCTTAGGATTCTTCCAATGAATCTCAGTCTGGCATCTGCTTTTCCGACGATTAATTTTTTTTCGCCATCCCATTTTAAGTCGCTCCTCATGCCTACTCCCAGATAATTTATGGGATTGACTGCTTCCAGTTGCTGACGTGCTATATTGTAGCTAAATGGTAAGGGATCTTACTTTCACTGTATTCGCCGCACATTACACCTGTCTACATTGAGATTCAATTGCCATTCCCTGCACCACGCGTCAATTCGCGGCAGATCCTCCTGCATTTCACTACAATTTTCCATTGTTGCAGCCTCTCGAAATACTACAACATCATCCGCAAAAAGCCTCAGTGAACTTCCGATGTCATCCACAAGGTCATTTATGTATATTGTCAATAGCAACAGTCCTACGACACTCCCCTGCGGCACACCTGAAATCACTCTTACTTCCTAAGACTTCGCTCCATTTGGAATGACATGCTGCGTTCTGTTATCTAGGAACTCTTCAATCCAATCACACAATTGGTCTGATAGTCCATATGCTCTTACTTTGTTCATTAAACGACTGTGGGGAACTGTATCGAACGCCTTGCGGAAGTCAAGAAACACGGCATCTACCTGTGAACCCGTGTCTATGGCCCTCCGAGTCTCGTGGGCGAATAGCGCGAGCTGGGTTTCACACGACCGTCTTTTTCGAAACCCATGCTGATTCCTACAGAGTACATTTCTAGTCTCCAGAAAAGTCATTATACTCTAACACAATACGTGTTCCAAAATTCTACAACTGATCGACGTTAGAGATATAGGTCTATAGTTCTGCACATCTGTTCGACGTCCCTGTGCCCTTTTCCAATCCTTTGGAACGCTACGCTCTTCTAGAGACCTACGGTACACCGCTGCAAGAAGGGGGCCAAGTTCCTTCGCGTACTCTGTGTAAAATCGAACTGGTATCCCCTCAGGTCCAGCGGCCTTTCCTCTTTTGAACGATTTTAATTGTTTCTCTATCTCTCTGTCGTCTATTTCGATATCTACCATTTTGTCATCTGTGCGACAATCTAGAGAAGAAACTACAGTGCAGTCTTCGTATGTGAAACAGCTTTGGAAAATTCAGTTCCCTAATGATTATGCCATGCCTAATGAGTATGCCACGCGTCTAGTTTCAACTAACATTCCGCGCAAAGTCTCTTAACTCCCGTCGTGCGGTTGTAATCACGTCGGAAACCTTTTCACATGAATCACCTAACTGCCAGCTTCGTCAGTGCATCGCCCTTTTATAACTCGCGTACGCGATACTACAGCCATCTGTATACGTGCATATCACTACCCTTCGACGTTTCTCAACGCAGTGTATAGTCCTGGACCTGTAATGTAAGACTTTTCTTGATGAGCATGCTACACGGCTGTCTAAATTCATAAATTCGGTCACTAATTATGTGAAATATTCAATATCAAATTTTTGCTTGATCTGGAAACCGTTAGGTAGGGAACCTGAAAATGGGACGGAGGTTATTGTACTTCTGGTTTGTCGATTAGTAAAACAGATACTGAGAATGAATAGATTTCCTGAAGGCTTTTTGATACCGTTCATCACAAGCGACCATTAATCAAATTGCGCGCATATGGAGTATCGTCGCTGTTGTGTGACTGGATTCGTGATTTCCTCTCAGAGAGGTCACAGTTCGTAGTAATAGACGGTAAATCATCTGATTTACATAAATGATCCAGGTGTTAATCTGAGCAGCCCCCTCACATTGTTTGCAGAAGACGCCGTAATTTACCGTCTAGTAAAATCATCAGACGATCAATTCTAATTACAAAATGATCTAGAAAGAATTTCTGTATGGTGCGAAAAGTGGCAATTGGCACTAAACAAAGAAAAGTGCGAGGTCATCCACATGGGTACTAAAAGAAATCCGATAAATTTTGGGTATACGATAAATCGCACAAATCTAAGGGCTGTCAATTCGACTAAATACCTAGGAATTACAATTACGAGCAACTTAAATTGGAAAGACCACAGAGATAATATTGTGGAGAAGGCGAAACAAAGACAGCGTTTTGTTGGCAGAACACTTAGAAGATGCGACAAACACACAAAAGAGACAGCCTACATTACACTTGTCCGTGCTCTGCTGGAGAATATTGCTACCCGGTATGGAATCCTTACCAGGTAGGATTGACGGAGGACATCGAAAAAGTGCAAAGAAGGGCAGCTCGTTTTGTGTTATCGCGTAGTAGGGGAGAGAGTGTGGCAGATATGATCCGTGAGTTGGGGTGTCAGTCACTGAAAACAAAGGCGGTTTTCTTTGCGGCGAAGTCTGTTTAGGAAATTTCAATCACCAACTTTCTCTTCCGAATGCGAAAATATTTTGTTGACACCCACCTACGTAGGGAGAAATGATCATAATAAAATAAGAGAAATCAGAGCTCGAATGGAAAGATTTAGGTGTTTTTTTCCCACGCGCCATTCGGGAGTGGAATGGCAGAGAAGTAGTACGAAAATGGTTCGATGAATCCTCTGCCAGGCACTTAAGTGTTAATTGCAGAGTAACCATGTACATGTAGATGTACATGAATGTGGGAGGAGGCGGAAACAATAATGTCGCCAGTGTCATAAACGGAATCCCCGACTACGCAATTCTTTGGTCACTGGAAGAAGTATTGGGTTACTGCCTAAGTTCGTAGCGTTTTTCCATGAAGTTAATAAACACAACACACACACATATTAGAGATTCTGGCCATTAATAATGTACACTCCTTTACCATTTACAACAGTCTACCAACGCTGGGAAACTTCTCGATTCCGCGACAGTCAAAATCTCGTGGTTTTAAGGCGGAGAACTCATGTTCGGAGCGCATTTTCTTCCGGAAATGAAGTTCCTCGACGGTTTTTCGCTAGAGAGCGGAAAAGGTGACAATCGGAGGGCGGAAGATCAGGTGAATAAGGTGGGTGTGAAATGACTTCCCAACCCAAATCCTGCACAGTGTTTTTGGTCAGTCTAGCAGAATGCGGGCGGGCGACGCCACTTCACGCAGTCGTCCTGGTCGTTGTTCTTTGGCTGTGTGTGCAAGACGGGAAAGCAGTTCGTATTACACTACACCCAAGTTGTTCCATCAGACGCATAACATTATACACTCCAGGAAATTGAAATAAGAACACCGTGAATTCATTGTCCCAGGAAGGGGAAACTTTATTGACACATTCCTGGGGTCAGATACATCACATGATCACACTGACAGAACCACAGGCACATAGACACAGGCAACAGAGCATGCACAATGTCGGCACTAGTACAGTGTATATCCACCTTTCGCAGCAATGCAGGCTGCTATTCTCCCAGGGAGACGATCGTAGAGATGCTGGATGTAGTCCTGTGGAACGGCTTGCCATGCCATTTCCACCTGGCGCCTCAGTTGGACCAGCGTTCGTGCTGGACGTGCAGACCGCGTGAGACGACGCTTCATCCAGTCCCAAACATGCTCAATGGGGGACAGATCCGGAGATCTTGCTGGCCAGGGTAGTTGACTTACACCTTCTAGAGCACGTTGGGTGGCACGGGATACATGCGGACGTGCATTGTCCTGTTGGAACAGCAAGTTCCCTTGCCGGTCTAGGAATGGTAGAACGATGGGTTCGATGACGGTTTGGATGTACCGTGCACTATTCAGTGTCCCTTCGACGATCACCAGTGGTGTACGGCCAGTGTAGGAGTCGCTCCCCACACCATGATGCCGGATGTTGGCCCTGTGTGCCTCGGTCGTATGCAGTCCTGATTGTGGCGTTCACCTGCACGGCGCCAAACACGCATACGACCATCATTGGCACCAAGGCAGAAGCGACTCTCATCGCTGAAGACGACACGTCTCCATTCGTCCCTCCATTCACGCCTGTCGCGACATCACTGGAGGCGGGCTGCACGATGTTGGGGCGTGAGCGGAAGACGGCCTAACGGTGTGCGGGACCGTAGCCCAGCTTCATGGAGACGGTTGCGAATGGTCCTCGCCGATACCCCAGGAGCAACAGTGTCCCTAATTTGCTGGGAAGTGGCGGTGCAGTCCCCTACGGCACTGCGTAGGATCCTACGGTCTTGGCGTGCATCCGTGCGTCGCTGCGGTCCGGTCCCAGGTCGACGGGCACGTGCACCTTCCGCCGACCACTGGCGACAACATCGATGTACTGTGGAGACCTCACGCCCCACGTGTTGAGCAATTCGGCGGTACGTCCACCCGGCCTCCCGCATGCCCACTATACGCCCTCGCTCAAAGTCCGTCTACTGCACATACGGTTCACGTCCACGCTGTCGCGGCATGCTACCAGTGTTAAAGACTGCGATGGAGCTCCGTATGCCACGGCAAACTGGCTGACACTGACGGCGGCGGTGCACAAATGCTGCGCAGCTAGCGCCATTCGACGGCCAACACCGCGGTTCCTGGTGTGTCCGCTGTGCCGTGCGTGTGATCATTGCTTGTACAGCCCTCTCGCAGTGTCCGGAGCAAGTATGGTGGGTCTGACACACCGGTGTCAATGTGTTCTTTTTTCCATTTCCAGGAGTGTATTTTGTGGATGCGCGCATATCTTTGTACGGGGAGCTGCTTCTTTATTTCGCCTCATCCATTGCTTTCTTTCCTTTATGTTAGCATAAAGACACCATTTCTCGTCACAAGTAACAATACGTAACAGGAATGGTCGGTTTTTTCCATGAGCCAATTGATGACGATTAAGCTGAGATGCACATATGGCTACATTTTTGTGATTGAGGCTTAGAACACGTGGTACCAGTACACCAGACTACTGAAGCTTCCCCAATGCACGCCTATGATGTACGGTGGTGGAACGATAACAGTTCATCACTTTTGCCAGTCCTCGTACACTGACGTGGATCACTGCGGATTAATTAGTCTGGACGACGTTCATCGCACACCGACGCTCGTCTTACAACGGGAAAACCATTTTGTTGCCGTGCTCTGTGCAATGGCATTATCCACATACACGGCGCAAATGTTTCTGGCTGCCTTTGCTGCTGTCAGCTTTCTACTGAACTCAAACAGAAGAATATTTTGGAAATGTTCCGATTTCTCCACTTGTTACTCCATTTTCTAGAGTCCACAGTTGCATTCACTATCATCAAATAACAATATGTAAACTCAAGCCGGCCTGTGCGGCCGAGCGGTTCTAGGTGCTACAGTCTGGAACTGCGCGACCGCTACGGTCGCAGGTTCGAATCCTGCCTCGGGCATAGATGTGTGTGATGTCCTTAGGTTAGTTAGGTTTAAGTAGTTCTAAGTTCATTTGAACCATTTTTTGTAAACTCAAATAGCAGCAACGAACTACAAATAAAAAATGGGAATAGATTTAATAAACCCATAGCAACCGGAATACCAATATGTAAAACAAAAACGCTGCGATCAAATGCACCACCCAATATTTTGTGGGAAATGCATGAATGCAGAACTTGATCAGACACCGTCACAAATATGTTCGCTCAAATTGGCGCCTATCCACTTGCGATACAGTGAGGTCATTTTTCTGCCTGCAGAAATATTTTGAGTGATAAGCGCTGGAACCTCACAGTAAGAGAGCAATATTTGTAATGTTAATTGTGCAAAAAGAGAAGTGAATTAATCAATTGGGAACAAAAATGATACCGTAAATTTTAATGTATTTTTCACTGACCGTTCATATATTGTAGTTTGATAGTGCATGAGTGCATGCACATTCGGGGATTTCATAGTGCATGGAATTCCCGTCTTTATTCATTAGTATTAGTATACAACATGACCATCAATTGTCGCAACACACTTGATCTATAGGGATCAACATGGAGTACGCGAAGAGGTCGGTTGGTTGATTGGAGTGGGCGGATCAAATAGCGAGGTCATCGGTCCCGTTCAGTTAAGGAAGGATGGTGTAGTCGGCCGTGTCCTTTCGAAGAAACCATCCCAGCATTTGCCTGAATCGATTTAGGGAAATCACGGAAAACCTAAATCAGGATGGCCCGACGCGGATTTTGAACCGTCGTCCTCCCGAATGCGAGTCTAGTGTGCTAACCACTGCACCACCTCGCTCAGTCTACGCGAAGACCTTGTGGAACTTGGTTGTCTTCTTTCATCCGTGAGAGCGAGAAGTTAGTATACAGCACATATCACAATTAATAGCTAAAACTGACACTCGTGTTAGTGTAGGATACACAGGTAGACGCTAAAACCTTCCAGCAAACATACGGACCACGAACACGTCTTAGCGAGATAATTGCTTGTGTGTCTGTAATCTAAACTTTTCAATTAAATCATCATACAATGGGGCTTAAATTTCACCCAAGACCTCCCTTATCTTGTACAACGTTGTGGGATGTGGTACATAAATAATCCCATATTTTGGTGCTGATGTTAAAACACTAGACACATCAATATGGACCAACACAGGTGCATCAGTATGAAAGCTGCCAGCTTTTCCAATGGAAAGCAAATATTTGTTAATTATGGAATTAAAAAGTTCCTTTATTAAACGAAAAAATAACAGAATTTTTATATTTTTATTATTTCCGCTCAGTTTAATGTTTTCATTGAAGCTAGAAAATACAACAGGTATAGTTTCTTTTGCTTTCGCTTAAAGCTTTTGAAGCTCTCAAGAATTATCTCAAATGGAAAAGAATTGTTTCTCCTATTTGTATTTAGCACATTTCAAAAATGCACTTGTGTAAGAGAAAAATGTTTACCCATACTCCGTCATAAGAATAAACCTGATGTAAAAAAATAATAATAATAAAACACACAAACGCGATGACTGGCCAGCAGCAATAGCACACGTAAACTGGTGGTGTTACGCTCTTGGAAGTGGAGCCTACTTAACGTATTACATATCTTATTGCTATGATACTGTAAATGAGACTTTAAGATGTATGTATTAGCAACCATCAACGTTTGTTGTGCTCTGATTGTCACGCTGTTAATACGCATTTAAAGTAGCTGACGCTGTTTCCTGCTCCGTAGTGAAGCACGGGCGTCGAACATCGTTAAAAGTGCCAAGAAACAGCTCGTACTTAATGTTTTTCACAGAGGAAATTGAATTTTACCGAGGGACTTCGGTGAAATAAAGTTAACGCATTTTTGCAGACCTCGTGCGCGGTTTAATCGATAGTGTTTGAGACGTATTCTGTGAGTCGCTTGTTCGAATCTGACTGGGGTTGAATTTTTGGATTCTTTTTTTAGTTCAGCTCGCATTCCTGCATCATTTCAATGTAAAACTGATAAAATACATGCTGATTAACACAAATCTAATTACCATTATTTTATGAAAAATGCACATCGCACGCAAAATTCCAGTTTCCATTGCAAATATAAGTTCTTATTAACGATATTTTATCAAAGATTGTTTAAATTAAGGAAATATTACAAATTAAATTTGTGGGACAGAAATGAGAAATTAAATACTGATTATCTGGAGTATGTCCGTTTTTAATACCGTAGATGTAGTCTCGTACGAGCCAGAGTAACAAGCATCGTAGAAACATAAAAACAAGAATTTTCACCGCATCGGACAGAGCGTAGAAATGCTCCAGTTATACAGTCGCTACCGTACCACTGCAGTATGAACAGAGTACAATTAATGTGGAGCCAAGTTAACAGATTTGTCGCTTGAGACAACAAGGCATTTAAGCTGCCAGACGCAGTGGAACTAAAGCACGAAGCTTTCTCACACGCCACAGCCTAGCGCTGGCATGTACAGTCAGCACGTTATACAGGCTGTCACTAACTATTGCCACCAAAAATAATTCCGAAAGTGTGATAGGAGCTGAAAAGTTTGTGGAACAAAAGTTGCATGGGACAACGGGGGCCATAATATGACGTTGGTTTTTTGTTGTTAGGTGGGGTCTCTTCAGAGATATAAAGGTCAACTTTGTATTTTTCAATGGGATGCTATAGTTTGGTACCCATTTTCTGATAGCGGCTACCGAGACGAATCCAACGATGAGTAACAGTAACGTCTTTGAAGGTCAACGACGGTCAAAACGGTGGCATGAACGTCATTTACAGAAGGTGTTCGAAGTGAATACCATTGGTATCAATGCAGTGCTGCAATTTTGTTATTATGGATTTAGTGGTATTCCTTATCACATCGGCACTTATGGAAGCACATACTCTGACAATTCTCTCTCGCATATCTTCAGGTGTAGTTGGAACGTCTTTATAAACAATGTCTTTTACGAATCCCCACAAGAAAAAATCCGGAGGCGTCTAGTCTAGCGAACTAGCCGGCCACGACACATATCCTCCACGTCCAATCCAACGATTTGGGAATTGTCTCTGCAACTCATTTGGAGCCATCAGCAAAAAATGTGCAGGGTACCCATCGTGTTGATACCACATACTGTTCTTTGATCCTAAAGGTATTTCTTCAAATAACAGACCCTAATGTTTAATGCAGGAATGTGGTGTACTTCCTGATCAAATAGGGGCCTATAATTCTGTCTTCCAGAATCCCACACTATACTTTCACCGATCACGGTTTTTGGTGTGCAACTCGTCACAGCCAGCATGGATTTTCAGTTGCCCAATAATGCAGTAAATAAAAATCAAATTAATAAATGTGTCATCCCTCTGTATCTGAAGTTCAGCCCATCGGCAGAATTCAATGCGATGCATACAATCCGTACCAGTTAATTCTTGGTGGAGACTGATATGGTAAGGATGATATTTTTGGCGATACAGAACACGAAAAACACTACTCTGGCCCATTCCAGATTCCCTTGCAAGCTGACGCGAACTACGACAAGGATCTCGAACCACAGTGGTAAGAGTACCAATTTCCGTTTCCTCGTTAGTATGTTTCCTTCGCCGGATGTGTTTCCGATGCGTTAAAGATGCAGTTGTTCTCAATTTATCATACACATATTTAAATGTAAAACGTGTAGGGTGAGTACTTTGGGGATATGAAGTCTCTAGCTCTCATTGAATTTCGCTGGCATTTTCCGTAAATGAGAAGCATATCGACTTGTTCAAAATGGTTCAAATGGCTCTGAGCACTATGGGACTTAACATCTATGGTCATCAGTCCCCTAGAACTTAGAACTACTTAAACCTAACTAACCTAAGGACATCACACCACACCCAGTCATCACGAGGCAGAGAAAATCCCTGACCCCGCCGGGAATATCGACTTGTTCTTCGAAAGTATACATCATCCACATTCGCTTGATTCGACGATAATAGTCTTACCGTTCCTATTAGTGTTGTACTGCGAAAGCGTTGAATGGTGTTTACATGTCAGTGGCACGTTAGGTGGATACGCCGTATTCGACGAATATTTACTATTTGCACGATATACGAGAGAGAATTGTTAGAGCATGTGCTTCGATAAGTGCCGATGTGATAAGGAATACCACTCAAACCATGATAAGAAGATTTCAGTACTGCACTGATACCAAAGGTCATCACTTCGAACACCTTCTGTAAATGAACGTTCATGCCACTTTTTTGTCCTTCGTTGGCCTTACTGTCACACATCATTGGATTCGTCTCGATAGCCGCTATCAGAAAATAAGTACCAAACTATAGCATCCCATTTAAAAAAAAGAAAAACAAAGTTGACCTTCATATCTCTGACGGGACCCCACTTTGCAATAGAAAACCAACGTCATATTAGGCCCCCGTTGTCCTATGCAACTTTTGTCCCACAAACTTTTCAGATACGATACTATCATTTCGGAGTTATTCTATGTGGAAATAGTTAGTGACCCACCCTGTATAGTAAAATAAGACGAGACTATGTGACGCTGGTATGACTTCGTAGATTCTGTTTTTGATCGTGTCTTTATCAACGTAGCAGATGACAGTTTGTAATATTTCTGGCTTTACAGCCATCATATTCGGAAACAAGAAGCTCTTCTTGGAGCAGTAGAGAATGCAGCAGTGGCAAGATGACGTAGCGTGGTGTGTAGTACCGATGGCAGATGGTTTGTTCGGTACGAGTATCTTAAGACCGCCTAAGGTGTGGTCCTTCTCCGCGGTTGGCTGCTGCGTTCGGAACTTGCGAGTCAAAATGATAATAATCTTTTATTAACATTAGAAAAACTAAACAGTGTATTTACTTGCATTTCATGTAAAAGCATCTCTCAGTAGCAGGCTACTATTCAATTATCTCAAAAGTTTTAATTACCAGTAGAATGGCAAACAGTTGCTAAAAGAAAAGGCAAACGAAGCACTAAGGAGATCTTCCGATCGCGTGTAACTTGGATGACGGGTGAAGTGGTCCGGCTATTAGACAAGAGCTGGTTCGGCAGTCTCTGACAGATACACTCCTGGAAATTGAAATAAGAACACCGTGAATTCATTGTCCCAGGAAGGGGAAACTTTATTGACACATTCCTGGGGTCAGATACATCACATGATCACACTGACAGAACCACAGGCACATAGACACAGGCAACAGAGCATGCACAATGTCGGCACTAGTACAGTGTATATCCACCTTTCGCAGCAATGGAGGCTGCTATTCTCCCATGGAGACGATCGTAGAGATGCTGGATGTAGTCCTGTGGAACGGCTTGCCATGCCATTTCCACCTGGCGCCTCAGTTGGACCAGCGTTCGTGCTGGACGTGCAGACCGCGTGAGACGACGCTTCATCCAGTCCCAAACATGCTCAATGGGGGACAGATCCGGAGATCTTGCTGGCCGGGGTAGTTGACTTACACCTTCTAGAGCACGTTGGGTGGCACGGGATACATGCGGACGTGCATTGTCCTGTTGGAACAGCAAGTTCCCTTGCCGGTCTAGGAATGGTAGAACGATGGGTTCGATGACGGTTTGGGTGTACCGTGCACTATTCAGTGTCCCCTCGACGATCACCAGTGGTGTACGGCCAGTGTAGGAGATCGCTCCCCACACCATGATGCCGGGTGTTGGCCCTGTGTGCCTCGGTCGTATGCAGTCCTGATTGTGGCGCTCACCTTCACGGCGCCAAACACGCATACGACCATCAATGGCACCAAGGCAGAAGCGACTCTCATCGCTGAAGACGACACGTCTCCATTCGTCCCTCCATTCACGCCTGTCGCGACACCACTGGAGGCGGGCTGCACGATGTTGGGGCGTGACCGGAAGACGGCCTAACGGTGTGCGGGACCGTAGCCCAGCTTCATGGAGACGGTTGCGAATGGTCCTCGCCGATACCCCAGGAGCAACAGTGTCCCTAATTTGCTGGGAAGTGGCGGTGCGGTCCCCTGCGGCACTGCGTAGGATCCTACAGTCTTGGCGTGCATCCGTGCGTCGCTGCGGTCCGGTCCCAGGTCGACGGGCACGTGCACCTTCCGCCGACCACTGGCGACAACATCGATGTACTGTGGAGACCTCACGCCCCACGTGTTGAGCAATTCGGCGGTACGTCCACCCGGCCTCCCGCATGCCCACTATACGCCCTCGCTCAAAGTCCGTCAACTGCACATACGGTTCACGTCCACGCTGTCGCGGCATGCTACCAGTGTTAAAGACTGCGATGGAGCTCCGTATGCCACGGCAAACTGGCTGACACTGACGGCGGCGGTGCACAAATGCTGCGCAGCTAGCGCCATTCGACGGCCAACACCGCGGTTCCTGGTGTGTCCGCTGTGCCGTGCGTGTGATCATTGCTTGTACAGCCCTCTCGCAGTGTCCGGAGCAAGTATGGTGGGTCTGACACACCGGTGTCAATGTGTTCTTTTTTCCATTTCCAGGAGTGTATTTTGTCCGCCGCGGTCGGTGTCAGTTAAGATTTTATTAGCAATCTCTGGTTTTTAAATGTGAGAGTCTCGGAAGACAGACACGTGGTCTGCCTTGGTCGGCATCGGTTAACGACTTAATTAGCAGTCTCTGGTTGTTTGGACATGTAACTGAAAACAATTTGATGCTAACTACGAAAATACGCAGTTCATTGTTTTGTTTATTTTTTATGAGCGTCTGAAGAATTGAAATGATTTGTGATTCATAAAGTGGAATATAATTGTGCAGCATCTTGTATTCTGCTAATAAAAAGAGTGACATCCCGTATAAATAAACTGATTGAAAATTTAATTATTCATACAATATCAGTTCCTCGTTCAGAGTTTATTACAGCCTCAAGGTAATGGATTCACGAACTACGTGTTTCCTGCGCAGGGAACAACCACTGTGAAAGATAGCAGGTTGGTGTACTCATGCATTCCACTCAGGGCGGCAGAAGCAAATAGACACCCCACGTGTATTGCAATCTTAATACAAATGAGATCACTGACTCGTCATGTGTGGTAATACTGAGGAGGTATGGTTCAAATGGCTCTGAGCACTATGGGACTTAACATCTGAGGTCATCAGTCCCCTAGTACTTAGAACTACTTAAACCTAACTAACCTAAGGACATCACACACACCCATGCCCGAGGCAGGATTCGAACCTGCGACCTAGCGGTCGCGCGGTTCCAGACTGAAGCGCCTAGAACCGCTCGGCCACGCCGACCGGCTGAGGAGGTATGAAGAAGAGAAACTCGCTTTATTTGTTCATGAGACCCAGAAAATATTAGATACAGGCTCCCAGGTAGATGCTATTTTTCTTGACTTCCGGAAGGCGTTCGATACAGCTCCGCACTGTCGCCTGATAAAGTAAGAGCCTACGGAATATCAGACCAGCTGTGTGGCTGGATTGAAAAGTTTTTAGCAAACAGAACACAGCATGTTGTTATCAATGGAGAGACGTCTACAGACGTTAAAGTAACCTCTGGCGTGCCACAGGGGAGTGTTATGGGACCATTGCTTTTCACAATATATATAAATGACCTAGTAGATAGTGTCGGAAGTTCCATGCGGCTTTTCGCGGATGATGCTGTAGTATACAGAGAAGTTGCAGCATTAGAAAACTGTAGCGAAATGCAGGAAGATCTGCAGCGGATAGGCACTTGGTGCAGGGAGTGGCAACTGACCCTTAACATAGACAAATGTAATGTATTGCGAATACATGGAAAGAAGGATCCTTTATTGTATGGTTATATGATAGCGTAACAAACACTGGTATCAGTTACTTCTGTAAAATATCTGGGAGTATGCGTGCGGAACGATTTGAAGTGGAATGATCATATAAAATTAATTGTTGGTAAGGCGGCTACCAGGTTGAGATTCATTGGGAGAGTGCTTAGAAAATGTAGTCCATCAACAAATGAGGTGGCTTACAAAACACTCGTGCGACCTATACTTGAGTATTGCTCATCAGTGTGGGATCCGTACCAGATCGGTTTGACGGAGGAGATAGAGAAGATCCAAAGAAGAGCGGCGCGTTTCGTCACAGGGTTATTTGGTAACCGTGATAGCGTTACGGAGATGTTTAATAAACTCAAGTGGCAGACTCTGCAAGAGAGGCGCTCTGCACCGCGGTGTAGCTTGCTCGCCAGGTTTCGAGAGGGTGCGTTTCTCGATGAGGTATCGAATATATTGCTTCCCCCTACTTATACCTCCCGAGGAGATCACGAATGTAAAATTAGAGAGATTAGAGCGCGCACGGAGGCTTTCAGACAGTCGTTCTTCCCGCGAACCATACGTGACTGGAACAGGAAAGGAAGGTAATGACAGTGGCACGTAAAGTGCCCTCCGCCACACACCGTTGGCTGGCTTGCGGAGTATAAATGTAGATGTAGATGAAATTTCGGAAGGAAAAGGTTTATCCACACTCTTTCAATTTGCCGCAAGTTTGCTTAAATGTACTTCTCAAATTCGGATATGGCAAGATTTCACAGTAATACCTTCAGTTGGTTCATGTTTAACTATACACTGAAATTCTAGCTATGTACTTTTATTTCACACATAACTCGCGCAGAAAATTTACTTCGTGTTTAGGTTTGGAATTTGACCACTCTTGTTTTCAATTACAATACTATGTTAGCTAAGAACGAGACGAGGCAACGGTCTTGCCGCAGTGGATACACTGACTTCCGTCAGATCACCGAAGTTAAGCGCTGTCGGGCGTGGCCGGCACTTTGATGGGTGACCGTCCGGGACGCCATGCGCTGTTGCCATTTTTCGAGGTGCACTCAGCCTCGTGATGCCAATTGAGGAGCTACTCGACCGAATAGTAGCGGCTCCGGGAGAGCAGTGTGCTAACCACACGCCCCTCCTATCCGCATCCTCAGTGAGGATGACACGGCGGTCGGATGGTCCCGATGGGCCACTTGTGGCCTGAAGACGGAGTGCTTAAGAACGATACAATGTTAAATTTTTGCGTCTGGTCCGCTAAGAAGCGTAACGCCCGAGTTTTGTAATGTATTATCTCATTCTGTTCAAAAAATCAAATGAGGTTCGGAGCTACAGTATATTGCTTCTCCGATCGTCTCTATATATTAACTGCAACCGCTCACGTCACTGCAGGTTAGTTGGACCAGCTGGCTGGCCAGTGCTGTCCAAGTCCAGTGCGCCGGTAAAGCTGTTGTCCCTTATTATCGGTCAGTATGTGCGTGTAACACACAACATAAAACGCAGCCTTATAATCGTACTGTCCGCCTCGATAGCTGAGTAGTCAGCGCGACGGAATGTTATGCTGAGGGGACCGGGTTCGATTCTCGGTTGCTTCGGAGATTTTCTGTATTCAGGGTCTGGGTGTTGTGCTATCACCACCACCACCACCACCACCACCACCACCACCATCATCATCATCCCCATCGACGCACAAGTCGTCGAAGTGGCGTCAACTCAAAAGACTTGCACCAGGCGACCAGTCCTAGCCACACGATATTTCATAAGCGTACTTGATTGTACTCTAGACAGCTTGACTTCGGCTCCACTTGAAACGGAATACGATAAGATTCTAGAAAAAAACGCATAAGAATACGTAGTGTAAAGCTTAGACCAGGTTTATTGGTATAATGAATGCAGTATAGTATTTATATTAAAAAAATAAAATCGCCAGGTGTAAGTAAGACTCGCGCAATGAACTTTCTGTAGAAACTTACTTAAGCATACAGACAGTTGATCCGCAAACCGAGAATGGCGACCATTTTTGCTTGTTATCGACATTGATACTGGCAAGTTATCGCCCTTCCAAGATTATCGAAAATGTTTCAATTTCAGTAATCAAAACATATTGTCATGCAGGACGCAGGCGATCATTATTATAATAATCAGTAGATCTGCATTCAGGCTGACTGGGTCGCAATGGTAAAAGTCAAACATCAGGAGAGAAATGACTTTATTTGATCATTTGAGGCGTTTCCGGAATGAACCCATCGTCATGGCGTTTCGAGTTGTGAGTGAAACAAACTATCGCAGACTAGTGCAGCAATCGCTCTTGTGTATCTGATGATGGATAAATTCCGAAACGCGTCAATGAGCAATAAAGCCATTCCTTGCCTGATGTACGATTTTCACCACTGTGACACAGTTAGCCCGATACGGACTTACTGTTTTAACTTCAAGTATGACGTCGAATAAAAAATGACAAAAGAAATATTTTTTGTGTGATATAATTACAGATTTACAGATTTCGCATTTTTTTTCCTTTTGTTGTGCTGTGACACCTTCCTTTTGTCAAGTTTAATGATTCTACGTCAATCCAGAAGTACTCTATATGTTTTGATGAGTGAGTCTGGGACCATTAAAATATGTTACATAAATGGCCGTAACTTTTGGTAACCTTGACTTCGAAGCTTCAATCGTTTTTACACCGCCAAGGGACCGTGGGCCTTAGTATGGGACACAAATTTCAACTTCATGCTGCTACCCGTCCCTGAGAAAAAAGTTTTTAACGGTCGGAGAAACAGACGGACAATAGAGGAAGGATCCTACAATGGTCCGTTTTTACCGATTGAGACACGGGACACCAAAAACCGCCCATTGCTATGATAAATACATTTATATTTATACTTCTAAGCTCTTTCCAAGAGCCCAGTCAGAGATAATGTATAACGGTGGAGATGGGCAGGCGGCAAGTGGTAACGTCGCTTGCGTGGATGAAAGTTTCTCGAACCGGCCCTGGTTGTTACGCCCTATACGTGCCGTTCTCGCCGACTTCCTGGAGTCGTTCGATACGCTTCTACACTGTCCCTTAGTGAGCAAAACACAGTTTTCGCTTTTCCCGGAGTTACGGCTCAATACTCCTGCTGCAATAATAAGGCGACAACAAACCGAGGCGCGGCTACCGTTCGGATTAGCGCTGTTGACCGTTGGGCCACGCTTCTGCTGACGGCGAGCCAGAGAGTGCAAGCGCAGCAGATGCTCCAACCCGTATCGAAACACGCCGGCCGCCGAGTCAGCGCGCCGCATGCTGTTTACACAAACAACAGCCGGGCCATCTGCTACCTGAATATGTGCTCCCCTCGTACGCCGGAACCATTCAGATAGTTGCCGTGTATGGGGCGAACATGGCAACGGGGCTGTCATCTGTCGTCTTTGTCCTGGTTGCAGGTAAGCCTTCACTTTACTGTGTTATAATCTTTATTGGTCCTTTTAAACATTTCTGTGCATCAGGTGCATTACGATACTGGACAGGTCAAGTTTTCATGACCAGTACACGTACTAAACATTCAGAATAAATCATATGCCGTACACTTGTTGTTGTTGTTGTTGTCGTGGTCTGAAGATTGGTTTGATACAGCTCTCCATTCTACACTACCCCATCTCCGAATAACTACTGCAACCTACATTCTTCTGAATCTGCTTACTGGATTCATCTCTTGATCTCCTCTACGGTAACTCACTCCCCCCCCCCCCCCACACACACACCCGCCTCCCATTTTTCTGCAGTACTAAATTTCCTGTCCTTTGATGTCTCAGAATGTGTCCTATCAACCAATTCCTTCTTTCGGTCAAGCTGTGCACAGATTTCTTTTCTTCCTAATTCTATTCAGTATCTCCTCGTTAGTTACATGATCTACCCATTTAGTCTTCAGCATTCTTCTGTAGCACCACATTTCAAAAGCTTCTATTCCCTTCTTATCCAAACTGTTCATCGTCCATGTTTCACTTTCGTACATGGCTACACTCCATACAGATATCTTCAGAAAATATATCGTAACACGTAAGTCTATATTCAACATTAACGAAGTTCTCTTCCTCAGAAACGCTTTTCTTGGTATTCCCAGTCTACATTTTATATCTTCTCTATTTCAACCATCATCACTTATTTTGCTGCCCAAACAGCAAAACTCATCTACTACTATAAGTGTCTCGTTTCCTAGTCTAATTCCTCACTATCACCGGATGTAATTCGAGTACACTCCATTGTCCTTGTTTTGATTTTGTTGATGTTCATCTTATACCCTTCTTTCAAGACACTGTCCATTCCGTTCGACCACCCTTCCAAGAACTTTGCTGTCTCTGACGGAACTAAAATGTCCTCGGCAAAACTTAAAGTTTTTATTTCTTCTCCTCGGACTTTAATTCCTATTCCAAATTTTTCTTTGGTTTCCTTTGCTGTTTGCCCTTTGTACAGACTGAATAACATTGGGTCAGCTCACTTCCTGTCTCACTCTCTTCTCAACCACTGCTTCACTTTCATGCCCCTCATCTGTTATGACTGTTGTCTGGTCGCTGTACAACTTGTTAACAGCCCTTTGTTCCCTGTATTTTACCCCTGCTACCTTCAGAATTTCAACTTAAACTTGTCGATAATTTCAGAAATCAGTAAACACGCACAGTTTTCCCTCAAACACATCACAAACATCACTACCTTATGTTTTTGCGTAATTGTAAATGCACCACGAAGCTAGGTATGCCTGTCAGTATGGACTATTTATAATAGCTATAATTATTAAGCTGCAAATGACGTAAATACTGATGTAATGTTCAGTATACCGTTCTCAGCCACAAATTTAATACCTGCAATTACACCCATGGGGCTCAAATTTTGTCATCTTTGTAGGTTAGGGCCTGTATCAATCCTGAAATGTTATGGAAAAGGCCACAGATTGTTTTATATAGATCTCAATTTATTCTAGACTTCTGGGCAAGGGACAATCAAATTGTTATAACACACTAAAGCCATTATTTGCCACTAACGATCACATTTCAGAAACAGAAATACAAAATTCTCAACAGTACAATTACTTTAAATGTATTTTTCCATTCCACAATAACCAAACACTGTCGCTATTATAAATCACATGAAGGCCATGAATGAACAATGTTTTCAAGTTGTTTTCAGCACTCTAACCACGTTTCACATTTCAGTTTGTATATAAGTGTAGATGAAGAGCTTGTTTCGTGATAACAATACAAGCATTTCGTGCAACGAATCAGTTTCTCTCCGGTTACGTTTTCCCATATGACGAAAGCAAAGTAATCTTTATAAATAGCGAATAAAATTAAATTTTAACAACAGTTCCCAATTGCGTGCCCGGGACGAAAATAGGAACTGCAAAGGAGACGACATTACGAATAATCTCCAGATTTATTTTAACATCCAGTACAGCAACATAGGCCAAACGCTTGACTATGGCGAACGTACGCCATAAACTACAGTACACGAATGAAATACAGCTCAATATTCGAAAACACATCAGAGCTCATGCTAGAAATAGCAAACTGTTAATTTGATTGCTGCACTAACTCTTGGCGGTGTGAAAAGATAAATCTCCTCATACATGGTAGCTAAAGGTATTGTGCTCTCAACGAAACAATGAAATGAGGTTACACATGTTTTCGGATGAGGTCCGCCTTCAGCAAAACACAATTTTGTTTTATATCCCAAACATATTTCACTGCAGTTGCAGCTTCGTCAGTGGGCTTTTGTTTTATGGCTGTTAAGCCGGCCAGAGTGGCCGAGCGGTTAAAAGCGCTACAGTCTGGAACCGTACGACCGCTACGGTCGCAGGTTCGAATCCTGCCTCGGGCATGGATGTGTGTGATGTACTTAGGTTAGTTAGGTTTAAGTAGTTCTAAGTTCTAGGGGACTTACGACCACAGCAGTTGAGTCCCATAGTGCTCAGAGCCATTTGTACCATTTTTTATGGCTGTTAAACATAAAAAATATTCCTTACTGTTTGTACACAAGTAAATATTAGTTTTTACAATCGTAATTACAAATTTCTGAGGAACACAAAGTTATGTATTCATTCCTTTTTATCTCATGGCGTGGTTTTCTGAGTTATTATGTTTTCAAGTGTCCATTTTCTTTCACAGTTTGTCGTCTGCAACAATATACTTGTACTACTTATTGGAGACAAATTATTTAAGTAAAAAATGATGATTTGGAACTGTTATGGCTATGCCTGAAATTAATTAATTTGTTGTGGAAGGTTGTGTAGAATTAATTAATTTCAGGCATAGCCATAACAGTTTCCAAATCGTAATTTTTTGCTTAAGGGGCTCCGGAACGCCCTATACTTGCAATGTTAAAATAACGCTTATAAATTACATCTTTCCTCACAAAGTATTTGAAGTAGGAAGTTGAACTTTTTACAGATTATTTATTGGAATATGGGCTACAACTTAACAGAGGGATTTTACAAAATTTTAGTTCAGTTATTAAAGATGATTTTTTTTAAAATTGTAATGAAAATTCACAACATTTTTTTGCAATTTTTTATTTATATATTCAAAAATATACAGTTTTTTGGAAAAAGGCTGTGTTAAATTATGCAGAAGGTACTGTGTAACATTTACTGAAAGTTTGAAACAAATATGTTTGGAAGATCCTTAGAAAACATGTAATTAGTATGAGAAAATAAAAGTTTTGGGAATCGAGCGACAAAGATTGGATTAACTTTTTAGTGCATTCCAGGTCCATAGGATGGATTATCTTCATCCTCTGCAAACTCCTCCTCCAGCTTCCTCTTGTTCCTCCTCCTGTTTACTCTTGCTTGTATTTCTAGACTCTTTACAGCCCTGTCTGCAGCCCGAAGGCGTTCCTTGTCTAAAGCAAGCATCGCTCGTTGTTGTGTTCGTAGATTTTGCTATCATTTTCTTCAGTTGCAGTTACTGCAACACTGTTCCAAAAGGTGGTCATGTATGAACACCTATCACATTTCAGTTGTATTTCACTAGCAAGTCCTACGTGCTTTATTATGGAGAGTTCCAGACCAACTTCACTACAATGAATACATCTTACACAGTTTGAAAAAATTCCTTTGAGAACCGACATATCAAATATTTCATTCACATCCGATTCGCCCATAAAACATTCATAGTTTTCACTCATTGAACCAAGCTTCTTCTGTGAAGTATTTTCTTTCCCACTTTGACTTCTATGGGCAGGTTTACTTGAGAGGTTAGGTTCACTCACTTGGTTATCGTCTTTATTGTTTACAGTAATAACACATACCTTTGGCTTTCCAACATTTCTCCTTTTCTTAAAAGCCTTCAGAGGATTTCTAATAACTGTACTTTTACTCATTATTATACTCCAACAGAACAGAGACTCAAGAAACAGAATTAATTACGAATATTTTCGAGATAACGACAGAGTAAATAAACATGAAACAATCGACAATCACACCAGCGATATCTATTGAACCATCACAGGTTAGCCACAACACATACTTTATCTCACATCACTAAAATGTACCTGATGAACACGGACGTTAATAACAACACCATTTGACAGCAGTTTAACAGCGCCACAGTGGGTCACGCCCATGTAGAACATTTCAAAAAAAATTTAAAAATAGTTGTAGTCTTCGGAAATGAATAAATTATATATCTATTAAAAGGTAATAGTCTGCAGACTTAGAAAACGCAAAAAAGTAAAAATTGAACTTTTCATGATTTTGAGCCTTTCCGGAGCCCCTTAAGTAATTTGTCTACATTAAGCTGTATATGGTTGCAGCGACAAGCTGTGAATGAAAACAGGCACTATAAAAACATAATACCCCAGGAAAACCATACCACGTGGTAAAAAAGTATGAATAGGTAACTGTGTGTTCCTCAAAAATTTGTAATAACGATTTTAAAAAGTAATATTTACATATGTACAAACAGTACACAACATTCTTTATGTTTAACAGCCATAAAATAAAAGCCCACTGACGATGCTGCAACTGCAGTGAAACATTTGTGGGATATAAAACAAAACTGTGTTCTGCTAAAGGCAGATCCCATCCAAAAACGTAAGTATTATTACAGCGAATACGGACAATAGAGCATCAACCTAAAGATGAACTGAGGTTTCGTATGATCACGCAGCTAAACATTTGTTACAAACTCTGGATACTGTAAGTTCATATGGGGACGACATAAGGAGCAGGGACTATATTAGAGTCCAGGAGGAATGGTCAGTATTCAAGGATATGACAGGAGCGAACATTCGAAGCAAAAAAGTCTAGTGAACATGGGCCGCATACCTTAGGAGCTATGGTCACTATTTAATCTTCGATATTGTGGAACAAATCTGTTCTACTGCAAGATCTTCGCTTTCCATGATTTCGGCTGAGATAGTACGGACCAAAAGAAGACAAATTGTGCAGTAAGCATGGGCTCTAAAATGCATACGTTAAAAGCTATGAGCTCTTGTTCGGCAGAAAAGATCTGTTTCAAAGTGTCAGAAATAAAGAAGTGCTCACAGCTCTTAAGGTATGCATTTTAGAGCCCATGTGTATTAGCAGTTCTTCATCTCATCCAAAAGCAAAGAGCTTGCAGTACAACGGAACTGTTTCGCAGTATCGGGGATGAAGAAGTACTCAGAGATCTTGAAATATGGATTTTAGAGCCCCATGTTAAGTAGACTATTTTGCTTTGAATGCTCGCTGCTGTCACATCCCTGAATACTGACCATTCTTCTTCGGACACCCTGTACAGAGTAGACATTAGTGGTGATACCACTACGCCTACCTATGCATACCTTAAGAGCTGTGAGCACTTCTTTATTTCTGACACTTTGAAACAGATCTCTTCTGCCGAACAAGAGCTCATAGTTCAGCAAGCTGTATTTACACAGCGTGCAACAAATTCAATTATTTCACACTTAACTACATCCATACAAATTTTCTCTTATTATATTTTTACAATAATAATGTACACATTTACAATTTTAATCTGCTATATACTCAGCTACACTGTAGTAACACTTCTGAAGTAGATAGGCATGAACACCTGTTTTAAATGCTGAAATGCATTTCGTCATTTTAACGTAACAAGGCAGTTACGTACTGCTTTTTTCCCGTTTGCAGTTATCCCTTTCATTTAGTGTTGTATTTTAATTCTGGTTATGTATATCCTGCTTTCCTCTTTATAAGTGAATACCTCGTTTTTACGGCTTCTTACCTCAACCGATAAAAACAGAACCCTCATACGTTCACTTTGTTGTCCGCCTGTCTAACTGTTGACACTCCTTTTTCTCTGAAACGGGTAGAGCTATTGAGTTGAAATTATGTCAAACACTCAGGTCTACGATCCCTTACCGGCGTAAAAAATTTAAGCCTTTAAGTCAGTGCAATCAAAAGATACGGTCAATCGTATCACTAGTTTTTATCCTCTGAATATTACTAAGGACTACTTAGTTTCACGTGAGCTCCCGAGGCCCACAGCACGGCGTCCATGGAGACGAGGCGCACGCCAGAGGTTAAGTCAAGTCTTGGTGTTGACTTAGTACTTATGTACCGCGTTTTTAAAATGTGACTACGCCTATTCAGGCTGTTTTAGTTTTATTTCTAGACCATGCCCTCTTAGACAAATTATAGATTCAGGCATATCTTCTGAAGAAGGCTCAATTATTTGGGCTGAAACCTAGGTAAAGATTGGTTTCATTATCGCAATCTAGGCTGATAGTTTCTTATATATTAGATTATCACGATTGCTGACTGTGCTGCAATGCTGAAAGTATAAAAATTGTGTTTTTCCCACGCGGCACTGTTTGTTAAAACTTGGGGATGTCGTATCGACACTTTTAAACTTGACGGTTTCTGTACGGCGTGCACAGTTGACAGTCCGGCAGCGGCTAAAGCAAATTCAGTTCGGTGATCTATTGCGTATGTACGTCACGATCTAAGAAATGCTGTGACAGAGAGATCATGTAAAAGGTATTGCTTAAACAAAAGGTTGCTGCAAACCGCCATTCTGAGTGTGTATATTTTGAAATGTTCAAGGTCCAGATAACTGCTGTTTAGAGGTCTCCACGTTGTCCAAACCAATGTTGCTAGTGAGTGCATAGACATCGCGATATGCGGTTAACAACACCAACGATTATGTTTCTCGCCTGATTGCTGCACGAGGTTTCAACATAGATTTTAAAACCACACCCCAAATTGAAATTTTACTATCTTTCACCTCCAAAGGCACGTTACCATGAACAAACCAACGCTCTACAAGAGCTAACACGATTATCGACAATATTTTTTAAACTTTAATATGCATTGCGGTACTGTTCATTCTCTTCTCAGTCGTCTACAAATTTGTTCCAAATTTAATACTTAAATTATCATTTTAATTTAATTTTCGCTTTCACGTGAACTATGAAACCCGCTTTGATCGCAGTCTCATCAGATTATGATTGGAGATAACGCTAAAGACGCTCCGTTCACTATTTTTTTTTTTTTGGTAATATTTATTAGCAAAATTTCTGCTACCAGATTCAACGGGAATTTAAGTCTCTGGACTAAGATTCGAAGCTTATTGTCATTTGAACTGAAGTAGCAGGTTACAGCATGTATTAGTCAATTTCTATCATAATTATGTTACTTTAATTAATTATCATAATTTAAAAACTTAAATGATTCCTGAGCGCACAGGATCGAAAAAATCACGGTAATATACAGGGTGGTCCATTGATCGTGACCGGGCCAAATATCTCACGAAATAAGCGTCAAACGAAAAAACTACAAAGAACGAAATTTGTCTAGCTTGAAGGGGGAAACCAGATGGCGCTATGGTTGTACCGCTAGATGGCGCTGCCATAGGTCAAACGGATATCAACTGCGTTTTTTTAAATAGGAACCCCCATTTTTATTACATATTCGTGTAGTACGTAAAGAAATATGAATGTTTTAGTTGGCCACTTTTTTCGCTTTGTGATAGATGGCGCTGTAATAGTCACAAACATATGGCTCACAATTTTGGACGAACAGTTGGTGACAGATAGGTTTTTTAAATTAAAATACAGAACGTAGGTACCTTTGAACATTTTATTTCGGTTGTTCCAATATGATTGTGAACTTATCATTTCTGAGAACGCATGCTGTTACCTGTAAATACCACATTAATGCAATAAATGCCCAAAATGATGTCCGTCAACCTCAATGTATTTGGCAATACGTGTAACGACATTCCTCTCAATAGCGAGTTGTTCGCCTTCCCTAATGTTCGCATATGCATTGACAATGCGCTGGCACATTTTGTCAGGCGTTGTCGATGGATCACGATGGCAAATATCCTTCAAATTTCCCCACAGAAAGAAATCCGGGGATGTCAGATCCGGTGAAGGTGCAGGCTTCGACGACCAATCCACCTGTCATGAAATATGCTATTCAATAACCGCTTCAACCGCATGCGAGCTACTTGCCGGACATCCATCATGTTGGAAGTACATTGTCATTCTGTCATGCAGTGAAACATCTTGTTGTAACATCGGTAGAACATTACGTAGGAATTCAGCATACCTTGCACCATTTAGATTGCGATCGATAAAATAGGGGCCAATTATCCTTCCTCTCATAATGCCGCACCATACATTAACCCGCCAAGGTCGCTCATGTTCCACCTGTCGCAGCCATCGTGGATTTTCCGTTGCCCAATAGTGCATATTATGCCGGTTTACTTTACCGCTGTTGGTGAATGACGCTTCGTCGCTAAATAGGACGCGTGCAAAAAAAAAATCTGTCACCGTCCCGTAATTTCTCTTGTGGCCAGCGGCAGAACTGTACACGACGTTCAAAGTCGTCGCCATGCAATTTCTGCCGCATAGAAATATGGTACGGGTGCAATCGATGTTGATGTAGCATTCTCAACACCGACGTTTTTGAGATTCCAGATTCTCACGCAATTTGTCTGCTACTGATGTGCGGATTAGCCGCGACAGCAGCTAAAACACCTACTTGGGCATCATTTGTTGCAGGTCGTGGTTGACGTTTCACATGTGGCTCAACACTTCCTGTTTCCTTAACTAACGTAACTATCCGGCGAACGGTCCGGACACTTGAATGATGTCGTCCAGGATACCGAGCAGCATACATAGCACACGCCCGTTGGGCATTTTGATCACAATTGCCATACATCAACACGATATCGACCTTTTCCGCAATTGGTAAACGGTCCATTTTAACACGGGTAATGTATCACGAAGCAAATACCGTCCGCACTGGCGGAATGTTACGGGATACCACGTACGTTTGTGACCATTACAACGCCATCTATCACAAAGCGAAAAAAGTGATCCAACTGAAACATTCATATTTCTTTACGTACTACACGCATATGTAAAAAAAAATGAGGGTTCCTATTTTGTTAAAAAACGCAGTTGATATCCGTTTGACCTATGGCAGCGCCATCTAGCAGGCCAACCATAGTGCCATCTGGTTTCCCCCTTCAAGCTAGACGAGTTTCGTTCTTTGTAGTTTTTTCGTTTGATGCTTATTTTGTGCGATATTTGGCCCG
This sequence comes from Schistocerca serialis cubense, assembly GCF_023864345.2. Taxonomy (NCBI): domain Eukaryota; kingdom Metazoa; phylum Arthropoda; class Insecta; order Orthoptera; family Acrididae; genus Schistocerca; species Schistocerca serialis. The sequence goes on from NC_064649.1 coordinate 29,314,231, forward strand.
GTTACTATCAATGGACCACCCTGTATATTCGAAATTTGATTTAGCTAACTAAAACGTTATTCTACAACGAATTTTAAAGAAGTTTTAATCTTTGCTGCTGATAAATAGCATAGACTTTTAGTAACTCCAACATTAGTAATTTCCAAGAAGCTTCGGGTATCGAAGTCGCGCCCCACTACGAGCGATGTATATCGGAGGCTCGACTGCCGCGGCACACTGAGTAAGTGGATCAATGTTTTTTAATTAAATCATGGGAGAAGGCAGGTGGATCAATGTTTGTTAATAACAGGTTCGCACGTTGGATGTATTAATAAACATTGATCCACCTACTTTTTCCCCTCATTTAATTGAAAAACATTGATTCGCCTAACTTCTCCCATGGTTTAATTAAATAACACGACTGTTAACAATATTATGCCACATTCCCTTGTGAACGCACAAAAACAATATCCAGACTCCACACCGCGACAGTTGGGCGCTCGATATACACTCCTGGAAACTGAAATAAGAACACCGTGAATTCATTGTCCCAGGAAGGGGAAACTTTATTGACACATTCCTGGGGTCAGATACATCACATGATCACACTGACAGAACCACAGGCACATAGACACAGGCAACAGAGCATGCACAATGTCGGCATTAGTACAGTGTATATCCACCTTTCGCAGCAATGCAGGCTGCTATTCTCCCATGGAGACGATCGTAGAGATGCTGGATGTAGTCCTCTGGAACGGCTTGCCATGCCATTTCCACCTGGCGCCTCAGTTGGACCAGCGTTCGTGCTGGACGTGCAGACCGCGTGAGACGACGCTTCATCCAGTCCCAAACATGCTCAATGGGGGACAGATCCGGAGATCTTGCTGGCCAGGGTTGTTGACTTACACCTTCTAGAGCACATTGGGTGGCACGGGATACATGCGGACGTGCATTGTCCTGTTGGAACAGCAAGTTCCCTTGCCGGTCTAGGAATGGTAGAACGATGGGTTCGATGACGGTTTGGATGTACCGTGCACTATTCAGTGTCCCCTCGACGATCACCAGTGGTGTACGGCCAGTGTAGGAGATCGCTCCCCACACCATGATGCCGGGTGTTGGCCCTGTGTGCCTCGGTCGTATGCAGTCCTGATTGTGGCGCTCACCTGCACGGCGCCAAACACGCATACGACCATCATTGGCACCAAGGCAGAAGCGAATCTCATCACTGAAGACGACACGTCTCCATTCGTCCCTCCATTCACGCCTGTCGCGACACCACTGGAGGCGGGCTGCACGATGTTGGGGCGTGAGCGGAAGACGGCCTAACGGTGTGCGGGACCGTAGCCCAGCTTCATGGAGACGGTTGCGAATGGTCCTCGCCGATACCCCAGGAGCAACAGTGTCCCTAATTTGCTGGGAAGTGGCGGTGCAGTCCCCTACGGCACTGCGTAGGATCCTACGGTCTTGGCGTGCATCCGTGCGTCGCTGCGGTCCGGTCCCAGGTCGACGGGCACGTGCACCTTCCGCCGACCGCTGGCGACAACATCGATGTACTGTGGAGACCTCACGCCCCACGTGTTGAGCAATTCGGCGGTACGTCCACCCGGCCTCCCGCATGCCCACTATACGCCCTCGCTCAAAGTCCGTCAACTGCACATACGGTTCACGTCCACGCTGTCGCGGCATGCTACCAGTGTTAAAGACTTCGATGGAGCTCCGTATGCCACGGCAAACTGGCTGACACTGACGGCGGCGGTGCACAAATGCTGCGCAGCTAGCGCCATTCGACGGCCAACACCGCGGTTTCTGGTGTGTCCGCTGTGCCGTGCGTGTGATCATTGTTTGTACAGCCCTCTCGCAGTGTCCGGAGCAAGTATGGTGGGTCTGACACACCGGTGTCAATGTGTTCTTTTTTCCATTTCCAGGAGTGTATATCGATGGATGTGAGGAGGCGACTTTGATGCCCAAGGCTTCTCGGAAAATACCTCAGAATTAATAAAGTAAATGAAAAATTACAATAGCAAATGTGAAATTAGAGAAAAAATTTAATTTAAAATTAAAACATTCTCGAAAGCCTTGAAATTCTCAAGGCCGATATCTTGCTAGTATCGATACAAATAACAGGTCAAATTCGTCGAGATTTTTGATTCCGAGGATTAATGGACTATTTATTCCATGCAGATAAAATTAAGGGGCATTGTCATTGCAAGTCGACGTCCGTGATCTTACTTGCCCCAAAACATTACCTTCAGCTGGTTTTAATCCGTCCAGAGTAGTAATCACAGAATAATAATACAGAATCAGGCAAAATTTCCGAACATAAATGTCACAACTCTTCATTAGGTCCTTTGCTGCAAAGAGTTTCGTTATACGTATGAAGCAGATTTCTTGAAGAAATCAAAGTTACCAACGGTAATATGTTCATTGGTTGAAATATTATGGAACGGTGTTCTAGACTTCAAACGTTTGCTACGCTTAATTTCGTAAACCTTGTATGCTTTCCTCTTATGTAGTTCATTTTAAGACGTTAGGTGTTGTTTCTGCTTATTCGAAGTTTGTATCTGAGTTGCATCTTTCTCGTTGTTTATCAAGTCTCGGGCAGTCGACTCTGAATTTGACACACTGAACATGTTTCAGTCCTGGAGTACAATATCCAAAACTTCCGTTGATGTTAGTCACAAAAATCAGTCGATATCGTTCGTTTGACAGAGGGTTTGTAGGAATTACCTCTGAATATAACATATGTAACTTTCGAATGTTAAGTTCTTCTGGTGAATATAATGTGATTTGCAGCTTCTTAATGACTGTAAACGTTGATGCACTTCACATACGGTTTCTCTTTAAGTTTGTTTGGTCTAGTGTTATTTTTTTTTCTAGGCTTCGTATGTGCTTTCAATGTAGTAGCTAGTACCTTTTTAAGAGTAATAAGACGTCTGTTGGTCATATCATGCAATGCTAAGAAGGCTGGATGACGTACCTAAACATCCTGTATTTATCCATCTCTATTGATACGCATCTTACAAACATAGGAAAAACCATGATATGCCGTTGCAAATGTGCTCTCCTTTGGTCTCTTTCACATCACAGTATTTACACTGATAAGTTCAGTCAGGTTAATTTGGTGTATCGTAGGAAACCACATGATTCAATTCCTTCATTAATCTATTCCTTCCTGTAAATGGAACATTCTGAAAATATTTCCGTCGTAAGAACTTACAATCATCACCTTTAAGCGACTCATGCATGGCAGGTAATCTTTTAGAATAAAAGAAAATACGCGCCATCGCTTTCCTTTTCTTTGTATTTGTATTCTGCACAGCACTGGAATGTTCATTATCCGATTTTTGATGCCTTCATTTCACTTAAGAAACAACTTAATGCACCATCTCGGTAACAGTATTACACGATAGTTTCTGCTCAATTTACCAGAAAAAATCTTTATCAAGCCTACTTTGGATGCACAATGTGGCGCGGTTTTATATCAGTCTATGCTTTATTACTAAACAATGTGACAGTTCGAACTTCGTTTACAAGGTGTGCGTTACTGGCAAGTGTTGTGACGATAAGAAAACCGGGACGTCGTTCTTCCTCAGCACCGAATGCACCTTGATCGTTTTTTCCAAGCACATAAAGTTTTTAGCACAGGTTTTCGGGCACCCTGATCGTTTTTCAAAAAAACAAACCTTGCCAAATTATAGTACCTACATTCCTCTGTAAGATGGCATTATAAACTACACTTTAAATTTTGATGGGCTTTGATCGTTATTCTCGTGTACTCTTCGTATATACTCGTACATAATATTTCTTATTATGCACACTTGCGTTCATGATTGTACGTGACAAGTACATTGTACCACATTTGACGTTCTGTGTGACGGTAGAGGTAAGTTCCTACGGGACCAAACTGCTGAGGTCATCGGTCCCTAGGCTTACACACTACTTGATCTAATTTGAACAACCGTACGCTAAGGAAAACACACACAACCATGCCCGAGGGTGGATTCGAACCTCCGATGGGGGAAGCAGCGCGAACCGTGACAAGGCGCCTGAGACCGCGCGGCTACCTGCACGGTCCTGTGTGATGAATGAATGAATAAATAAATGCAGTAGTTGCGTGCCATTCTAGTATTGTTGGTTTATCGTAAATCTTGTTGTAGGCTTACGTACTTTGAAAACCTCAAAACGAAATTCAAAAGTAAAATCAAGCAGGTTATTCCCGAAAACTGGCAGATGCTGGCAAGAAATATTCAGGGTCAGAATGAGATTTTCACTCTGCAGCGCTGAGTGTGAGCTGATATGAAACTTCCTGGCAGATTAAAACTGTGTGCCGAACTCGGGACCTTTGCCTTTCGCGGGCAAGTTCTCTACCATCTGAGCACGACTCACGCCCCGTCCTCACAGCTTTACTTCTGCCAGTACTTCGTCTCCTACCTTCCAAACTTTACAGAAACTCTCCTGCGAACCTTGGAGGACTGTTTTTGTGGTCTTCAGTCCTGAGACTGGTTTGATGCAGCTCTCCATGCTACTCTATCCTGTGCAAGCTTCTTCATCTCCCAGTACCTACTGCAACCTACATCCTTCTGGTCTCCCTCTACGATTTTTACCCTCCATGCTCCCCTCAAATGCTAAATTTGTGATCCCTTGATGCCTCAAAACATGTCCTACCAACCGATCCCTTCTTCTAGTCAAGTTGTGCCACAAACTTCTCTTCTCCCCAATCCTATTCAATACCTCCTCATTAGTTATGTGATCTACCCACCTTATCTTCGGCATTCTTCTGTAGCACCACATTTCGAAAGCTTCTATTCTCTTCTTGTCCAAACTAGTTATCGTCCATGTTTCACTTCCATACATGGCTACACTCCATACAAATACTTTCAGAAACGACTTCCTGACACTTAAATCTATACTCGATGTTAACAAATTTCTCTTCTTCAGAAACGATTTCCTTGCCATTGCCAGTCTACATTTTATATCCTCTCCACTTCGACCATCATCAGTTATTTTACTCCCTAAATAGCAAGACTCCTTTACTACTTTAAGTGTCTCATTTCCTAATCTAATTCCCTCAGCATCACCCGATTTAATTTGACTACATTCCATTATCCTCGTTTTGCTTTTGTTGATGTTCATCTTATATCCTCCTTTCAAGACACCGTCCATTCCGTTCAACTGCTCTTCCAAGTCCTCTGCTGTCTCTGACAGAATTACAATGTCATCAGCGAACCTCAAAGTTTTTACTTCTTCTCCATGAATTTTAATACCTACTCCGAATTTTTCTTTTGTTTCCTTTACTGCTTGCTCAATATACAGATTGAATAACAACGGGGAGAGGCTACAACCCTGTCTCACTCCTTTCCCAACCACTGCTTCCCTTTCATGCCCCTCGACTCTTATAACTGCCATCTGATTTCTGTACAAATTGTAAATAGCCTTTCGCTCCCTGTATTTTATACCTGCCACCTTCAGAATTTGAAAGAGAGTATTCCAGTCAACATTGTCAAAAGCTTCCTGTAAGTCTACAAATGCTAGAAATGTAGGTTTGCCTTTTCTTAATCTTTCCTGAAAGAAATGATATTGCGGAGACATGGCTTAGCCACAGCGTGGGGGATGTTTCCAGGATGAGATTTTCACTCTGCAGCGGTGTGCGCGCTGATATGAAACCAATGCGAGCACCTATGCTAACAGCACGACATGGACTTTTGACCATACCCGTTAGACTTTAGACGACTGAAAAACTATAGGCTGGTCAGATGAGTCCAGATTTCAGTTGGTAACAGCTGATGGCAGGGTTCGAGTGTGGCGCAGACCAAATGAAGTCATGGCCCCAGGTTGTCAACAAGGCACTGTGCTAGCCGGTGATGGCTTCATAATGGAGTGGACTCTGTTTGCGTGGAGTGCACTTAGTTCTCTGGTCCAACTGAAGCGATCAGTTAACCGTAAATCGTTATGTTCGGCTATTTGCATACTATTTGCAGCCATTCATTGACTTAATGTGCCGAAACAATGATGGAATTTTTATGAATGACAATGTGCCATGTCACCGGGCAACAGTTTTTCGCAATTGGTCCGAAGAACATTCTGGACAATTCTAACGAATGTTTGTCAACCCATATCGCCCGACATGAATCCCGCCGAACATTTAAGGGGCATAATCGAGAGGTCAGTTTGTCCACAAAACCCTGCACCGGCAAAACTTTCGCAATTATACACAGCTATAGAGGCAGCATGGCTCAATAATTCTGCAGCGGCTCACAACGACTTGTTGAGTCCATGCCACGCCGACTTGCTACACTACAGTTGCCAAAGGGAGATCCGACACGATATTAGGACGTATCCCACGCGTTTTGTCACCTCATGGTATATACTGTTCTAGGCCTGGTAACGACACTAAACACGAACACCACTAACAATAGGCTGTCTACGTGTCGCAGAGAATTGATGTATATACAGGGGGGACCAAAAAAATGTATCCACTGTTTAAAAGTATGTAACTTGCAAACTAATTGACGGAGTTGTCTCATTTTTGGTGGAAGTGCAGCTTGAAGTCCAACTTAAAAGATACCACTGCAGGTGTCCGAAATGGTCACCATTAACATCCACACACAAAAGATGCCAGCGAACTGCAGCACTAACTACTGACTGCGACGTGTTCAGTTGGATATTTGCAAATGAATGTACGATGGATTCTCGAAGTTCATCCAATGTGCGTGGCTTCTGTCGATAAAAGTCCAGAGGAGTTAGGTCTCGGGAACGTGCTGGATGCTCCACAGCACCTCTACGGCCTATCCATCTTCCTGGCAGATTTTCGTCGAGATACGCACTAACACGATTTTGGTAGTGGGCTGGGGCACCATCTTGTTGAAAGTAAAACCTTCCGTCTCCATACAAGTCTCGGGTGGCAGGTAAAATGGAAGTCTGGAGCTTCTGAAGATACACCTCACCGGTAACTGTGCAGTCAGAAGAATGGTCCAATCAAGCCCCCGGTAAGACAACCCACACCACACATTTACTCCTGGCAAGTTCACGGCTTTGTCTATGGACGTTCGGATTTTCTGCAGCCCATCAGATGGAATTGTGGCGATTTACTGTACCACTGAGTTTGAACTGTGCCTCATCAGACCACACAATCATCTCTGCAAACTCTTTATTGTTAATAAACCACTCGCAGTACTCCATTCTACGATCTGGGTCGTCCTCGTTCATTGCTTGTAGCAATCGTGGGATGTAGCACTTCCACTTTGCTGTCTTCAAAATTCGCCGAACACTTGAGCGACTCCAGTTTCACGGGCACACAGCCGGCCGGAGTAGCCGAGCGGTTCGAGGCGCTACAGTCTGGAACCGCGCGACCGCTACGGTCGCAGGTTCGAATCCTGCCTCGGGCATGGATGTGTGTGATGTCCTTAGGTTAGTTAGGTTTAAGTAGTTCTAAGTTCTAGGGGACTGATGACCTCAGAAGTTAAGTTCCATAGTGCTCAGAGCCATTTTTTTGTTTGTCTCTCAGACTTCTGTGGCGAACGAGTGAATTGTTGGAACACACGACGGGAGTTAGCTGGACTTGTTACTGTTACAGGTCGTCCAGATCGTTGTTTGTGTACAATGTACATCTTTAACACAGCCTTCGGCTTCAAATTTGTCTCGAATGCGACGAAACGTTAAATTTGTTTGATACTCATTTCGCCATTGTCATTGAACCTCATTAATGTTTTCGTACTTAAACTACGACTTCAAAACTGACTTCCTTTCATCGAATGTAAGCCTTGCGCCAGCCATGTGTACTCGTGTAACTAGGTGCAACTAAGAACAAAACACTATCTGGCGGCTGTCATCTGACAAAACAACGCAATACAACGCTTGGGTGGCGATTGCCGGAACTACAAACTGCTACACTACCAAAGATGAGACAACTCCATCAATTACGCCAGTTAGGGACTTTTAAACAGTGGATACATTTTTTTGGACCCCTCTGTATTACTGCCAATGGTACGTGTACGAAGTTACACTGACATACGTACATGTCTTCTGGGTGAATAACTGTTTCTGTCAGGCAATGTATTATGAAAAAAAATTGCACAAAACGTTGTACTGTTGTAGAGGTATATGATTTTATTGTTAAATGATGATTAGACAGTCTACAATTTTACAGAAGATGGTACATCTGTTACATCTTCTTCTGCCGCGTCCCCCTGGTAAGTAGTAGCTTCATCGCCCGCATTGTTGGACTGCGCGCTGTTGTCTGACAGAGCAAACTGGACGAGTATGACCAGGTAGGTGGCGGCGGTCGCAACGGCAGGCCTCACCATGGACAAGTCCAGCGAGAACAGCCCTGCCGCACGGTAGTCGACAGTTCCGCCAGTCAGCTGTTGCGCGAACAGCTGCAGCTCCGCCCCGCAGCTGCAGGTGGCCGACGCCGACAACAGAAGCAGTTTCTTCACCAGCTGCGCCGTGTAGCCAGATTCGCGTTTGACCATTTCACTGCCGCACACGATGTTGCCGAGCCAGCAGACGTGGACCGCAACCGTAAAAAGTGCTGTCAGTACAGCGTTGATTTTAGTGCCTCTCGATATCAGCATCTTCAAGTCTAAGACGTTCATTATGAACCCGTACGTCAACACTACGACACAGACAAAGGAGCAAACCAGGTGCAGGAGATTCTGTACGCTGTAGACATTGTTGACAGTTCGGCTCACTTCACAGAGAAGCAAATGGGCTCTCTGTAATTGTGTTACACGAATACGACTCTTCATCGGTGCACGAGGTTCTAATCCACTTATCGATGTAACACGTGACAAAAGCTTTGCGTTGCTAAATAGAACTTGCCCTCCCGTACGCGATTTTCTGGTCCTCGATGGAGTATAGAAATCAAAAGAATTATTAAACGATGTTGCAACTTTTACATCCAGTTCTGTTTCCGTCAATACCCCGAATACTTGCAACAGCTCCTCGTTTAGTTTCTTAAACCTCTCTCGCAGCATAAGATTCAGCGCGAAAAACTGTAGAACACTGCAACTCTTGATATTATATAGCATCAACGACGGCACGAACAGACAAATATTTATGCCTTCTATACGATTCAATACAGCATGGCTGTAAGTTAAAAGTACTGAAGTAATCGTTCCTATCAGGCTGAACCAGAGAAGTGAAACAGATTTTAAATAACGTGTCGGAAGCCCGTCGTATAGCAAAGTATCCACTGCCGTTGCTTTTGTGTACAATGAATCGACATGTTGCTGCTTCATCGTGATACTGCAAAGTATTGGAACAAATACAGAGACAATCGTAAGCAAAACGCACCAAGCATAACAATATTTTCCAATACAGTCATTACTGTCATAGGCTTGCGAGGGTACTCTCAATACAGCGTAGATGACAGCTAGTAACAGCAGAGGCACGAAAGCACTATACAGTCTGTCTGCAAACGACACAATTAATTTCCCACTTCTACGGTCAAATGAAATTGGAGCAGTGCCTACAGCCTTACATAGAAGGAAAAACATCTTGAGTACGTCACACATTTTGTAGCTCGTATGTGTGCGCACTGAATTTTCTTCTGCGACTGTCCTGACACCAAACAGGTGGATATAACACCACTTAGAACAAGTAATGTCGATACATCGATTCAGTAAGCAATTATCGTTATTGCTGGATACACATTACAAAACTGTATCAATTATTTACGATGAAGTAATTTAAGAAATGAGGCAAGTATACAGAGGAATGTCTCTGATCTCAATTTTAGATATTTACCCTGCCACTCAGTGATAGCTTTGTCTTAAAAAAAAAAATTGTTGTCACGCTAAGCTAATCAGACAGTTGTAACCAGCCCACTGTTTTCCTGATCAGCAATCGCGATAGTACTATCCGATAACGTGTTTTGAAACGTACCTTTCTTGGATATTGAGATATACCAATGAAAAGTTTCTCAATAAGCGCCGATGCAAACTATTGCGAATGATGTAAGACTTTGCGTAAGTTATTGTGTTACATAGGCCTCGGGCATGGATGTGTGTGATGTCCTTAGGTTAGTTAGGTTTAAGTAGTTCTAATTTCTACGGGACTGATAACCTCAGCATTTAAGTCCCATAGTGCTCAGAGCCATTTGAACCTTTTATTTGTTACATAGGCTCGTAGCGTTTTTCCATAACATTATTAAACTCAACTGATACATATAACAGAGATTTTAGTTATCAATAATATGTTCTCCTCCAGTACTTACACTACTGGTCATTAAAATTGCTACAGCAAGAAGAAATGCAGATGATAAACGGGTATTCATCGGACAAATATATTAACTAGAACTGACATGTGATTACATTTTCACGCAATTTGGGTGCATAGATCCTGAGAAATCAGTACCCAGAACAACCACCTCTGGCCGTAATAACGGCCTTGATACGCCTGGGCATTGAGTCGAACAGAGCTTGAATGGCGTGTACAGGTACAGCTGCCCATGCAGCTTTAACACGATACCACAGTTCATCAAGAGTAGTGACTGGCATATTGTGACGAGCCAGTTGCTCGGCCACCATTGACCAGACGTTTTCAGTTGGTGAGAGATCTGGAGAATGTGCTGACCAGGGCAGCAGTCGAGCATTTTCTGTATCCAGAAAGGCCCGTACAGGACCTGCAACATGCCGCCGTGCATTATCCTGCTGAAATGTAGGGTTTCGCAGGGATCGAATGAAGGGTAGAGCCACAGGTCGTAATGTAACAACAACGACTCTGTAACGTTGTACATGTAAGTAATTCTTCCCATCTGATTTTTCGATAAACTTGTGTAATTGATGTTCTGATTTCAATTTTTTGTTTCATGCCATTGTGTTAAGAAAACTGTAAACAAGTTTCCATGTGAATATTAATGTTTATGTCAAATGTCATGTAATATTGTAATAGAATTGAAATGTAACAAATGTTGAAACTCTTGTAAGATGTTTAAAATTGTAACTGTGCGTCTGGTCCATACGTAGGCAATGTTTTCGGATATGTAGAATGCAAAACCTCGGGTGAATACCCGGTCTGTCAGGGAGCGGTAAAAGGTGGATGGCAGGCGAGCGCGGGAAAATGCACGCGGGCACTGCACGGCACAACGGGCTCAGTGGTTGTTGGAGTTTGGCACTGGTTTGGGCAACACCTTCTGGAGCGAGGGGGCTCTCCTGGAAGACACAGCTTCACTGAGCCTCGGGTATGCTGTTCCAGCGTCCACACAGCATGGCAAAATTCCGTAGGCACTAAATGGAAAAGTATTGCGACACTAAGAAGAATTAAAGTGCCGATACATCAAGAGCCATAGCTGTGGTTGTATGTGTGCTATGTGCCTCGCCATCTCGCCGCCCGCCAACCGCCGCATCGATACTAGCAGGTTGAAACTTTTAGTACTGTATTCGTGTGGATCAGAGAGTGAACTGTATTTGTTTGGTGCAATAATAACCTAAATTTTACCAGAACTTTCCCATCATTTAATTATCCTCACAACTAACCTAGACAGGGTCCTTTCCAAATGTTGTGCAATCCGAGTGTCCCGAAATGAAAATTAAAATTTGCGTTAATAATAATTATTTGCAGAACTAGCTAGGTTAGAATGGTGTTTAAAGAAATGTTTTGTTAATGAACCAGTAAATGAATAACGAAGGTCTAACGAAGTTGAAAGATAATTTTAGTATTGATATAGTAATGAAGTTTATTATTTCGAGACAGATTTAAAGGCATTTAAATGAGCAGTAAATAAGATGAAAAGAGTAGTAACTTATATACTGGAAATCTTGAACGCATAATAAACTCAGTAATCAATTTTTTAAACACTGCGATCATAACAGTTTCAGGGTCCCCCCCCTCATTCATTTGAATTCTGAAGTGTTCTAAACTGGTTTGACGATCAAAAGTTAAAGTCAAAATAAAAGTCAAAATTTATCAGTGTTTTATCTTTATCAAAATTGACATTTTGTGTGTGGCACGAAAGTGCAATTTCTAGGGTAACTTATGCCCGATTTTAATCAGATTAATAGACAGTATAAAGTTTTGTAGTATACATTGTAGTGTAGTGTTATGTATTCATCCATATCAGTACAGAACGTGAAACTATCAGTTCAATAACTTTCTGCTTCTAAAATTCGACTATATTGTGCAGTGTTACAACTTGTTGTTTTGCACGAATATATACCAACTTGTACAGGGAAGAAACTCAGTTAATGCCTAATTAGGCTGGCGACCGTATTATTATGTAATTGGTAGCATCTTCTGGGTTGCTTTTGGTCCATCCTGACGTGTAATTGCATTTCGAACTTACTTGACGGATCATTGTTATTACAGAGTGGATGTAAGTCTGATTTGCCACCATTCAGGTACACGCGGTCGATAACTATACGAAAATCCTTTGTCATAAGGCGAATCCCGCTCACTTACCATAGCACAGGCTTTAAAGAGTACTGTGTCAGGGATTACAGTAACACATCTGAAATGTAACGCCCACAGTTCAAAGTGCCATTAATGCGAACAAGAGGTGACCGAGACGTGTAACCAATGACACCCCAAACCATCACGCCGGTTGATACGCCAGTATGGCAATGATGAATACATGCTCCCAATTTACGTTCACCGCGATGTCGCCAAACACGTATGCGACCATCATGATGCTGTAAACAGTACCTGAATTCATCCGTAAAAAAAAATGACGTTTTGCCATTGGCGCACCCAGGTTCGTCGTTGAGTACACCATCGCAGGCGCTCCTGTCTGTGATACAGCATCAAGGGTAACCACAGTCATGGTCTCCGAGCTGATAGTTCATGCTGCTGCAAACGTCGTCGAACTGCTCGTGCAGAGGGTTGTATTGCAAACGTCCCCGTCTGTTCACTCAGGGATCGAGACGTGGCTGCACGATCCGTTACAGCCATGCGGATAAGATGCCTGTCATCTCGACTGCTAGTGATACGAGGCCGTTGGGATCCAGCACGGCGTTCCGTATTACCCTCCTGAACCCACCGATTCCATATTCTGCTAACAGTCGTTGGATCCCGACCAACGCGAGTAGCAATGTCGCGATACGATAAACCGCAATCGCGATAGGCTACAATCCGACCTTTATCAAAGTCGGAAACGTGATGGTACGCATTTCTACTCCTTACACGAGGCATCAAAACAACGTTTCACCAGGCAACGCCGGTCAACTGCTGTTTGTGTACGAGAAATCGGTTGGGAACTTTCCTCATGTCAGCACGTTGTAGGTGTCGCCACCGGCGCCAACCTTGTGTGAATGCTCTGGAAAGCTAATCCTTTGCATATCACAGCGTCTTCTTCCTGTCGGTTAAATTTCGCGTCTGTAGCACGTCATCTTCGTGGTGTAGCAATTTTAATGGCCAGTAGTGTACAACGGTCTTCCAACGCTGGGAAACTTTTCGATTCCACCGTTGTAGAAATCACGTCGTTCTGACAAGGAAAACTCGTCAAGCCATGTTCGGAGCGCATTTTCGTCCGGAAAAGAAGTTCCTTGACGGTTGTTCGACAGAGATCGAAAAAGGGGAAAAATCTGTGGGCGCAACATCAAGTTAATAAGGTGGGTACGGGATTGCTTTTCAACCCAATTCCGATATACTGTTTTTGTCAGTCTTGCAGAATGTGGGCAGGCATCATCGTGGAGTAACATCACTTCCCGCAGTGTTCCTGGTCGTTGTTCTTGGACTGCGTCTGCAAGAAGTCTTAGTTGTTGACAATAAATGTCAGTAGTGATGATTACACCTCAGGGAAGCAATTCGTAGTGAACTACAAAGTCGCTGTTCCCATAGATGCATGACATTATCTTTTGTGGATGGCGCACAGGTCTGTGTACAGAGAGTAGTTGCTTTGTTTGGCCTCAACCATTCCCTTCTTTTCCTTATGTTAGCATAAAGACACCATTTCTCGTGACCAGTAATAATACGTGACAGGAATGGTCAGTTTTGTTCACGAGATAATTAGTGACGAGCATGCAGGGAGGCACATGTGGCCACCTGCTGATTTTTGTGATTTTGGCTTAGAACATGCGGTACCCATACAGCCGATTTTTGAACCTTCCGCACTGCATGCAAATTTCGCACGATGGTGGAATGATCGCAGTTCATCACATTTGCCAGTTCTCGATTACACTGACAAGGATCGTTATCAAGTAATGCGTTTAAACGATCCGAGAAAACCATTCTCTTGCTCTGTCCAATGTTATTATCCCCATACATAGCGCAAATGTTTCTGGTTACCCTCGATGCTCAACTCGGACAGAAGATTATGTCGCGGAAACGTTCCAATTTCTCCAGCTCCGTGTTCAGGTATCCACGGACTTCATGATGGAAAAAGCGGGGGAGCTCCATCCTGCTGAAAGATGGAGAGTCTGATTGCATATGAGGCATCAGCCATTGCTGCAACGTGTCCAAGTAGTAATATTAAGTGACAGTGCTCTACGGGAAGAAGAATGGCCCGTACAGTTCTCGACGTGACAAGGCGCAAAAAAACATTTACCTTTGGGAAACACGCTCAAATTCAACACATTCGTGCGGATGCTTTGTATCCCAGACTCGACAATTATGCCTGTTCACTTCCCCATTAGTGTGAAAAGTGGCTTCGTCGCTAAAAATTACGCGGTCGACAATGCCGTCCCCATCCTCGTTCAATTGTTGCAACTGCGTACAAAACTCGAAACGCTTGTTTTTGTCGTCGTCGTTGGGCTCTTGCACTAGCTCCAATTTGAATGTCGCAGGACTTTCCACACTGTCATTGGAGCCATTTTGAGTTCACAAGATACACGACACACCGATTGCTTTCGACTCGTTATTAATATATCTCGTACATTCACTTCACTGACACTGGGATGTCCGTTTCCCTTTGCTGGACACAATCAACCCGTCGTAACGAATTTGTTGTGCCAGTGGTAAATAGCCTTCCTAGTTGGTGGCTTCACGCCATACTTTGTTCTAAACATCCGTTGAACAGCTATAGCACACTTGTTTTTGTCTAACTCCAATACGCAGGAAGCTCGCTCTGCAACTGAACACGCCATGTTTGCGACTAGCGCTGACTATAGGCAAATTATCAAACTACGCTATGGCGGTATACATAAAAAACGTTCAGGGTTTCTCTTCAAAATGACATATGTATGATATCTGTACAAGATTTGGTTCTTGTCCAATAAATAATTGTAAGTGTTCCCGGACTTTATATACACCCTGTATATATTACGAATCTAAACATTTATCACGGTTTTTGTGCTCTTCAGTCCGAAGATTGGTTTGATGCAGCTCTCCATGCTGCTACTTTGTGCAAGTCTCTTCATCTCCAAATAACTACTGCAACCTACATCCTTCTGAATCTGCCAACTATTTATCTCCCTCTACGATTTTTACCCACGTCTCCAATACCGATCTGGTGATCCCTTGTCATCTCAGAATGTGTCCTACCAACCGATCCTTTCTACTAGTCAGATTTTGCCACAAATTTCTTTTCTCCCCAATTCAATTCTGTACCTCGTCCTTAGTTGCATGCTCTACCCATTTAATCTTCAGGACTCTTCTGTAGCGCCACATTTCAAAAGCTTCTATTCTCTTCTTTTCTAAACTTTTATAGTCTATATTTCACTTCCATACATGGCTACGTCCCATATGAATACTTTCAGAAAAGTCTTCCTGACACATCTATATTCCATGTTAAATTTCTCTTCTTCAGGAACGCTTTTCTTGCCGTTGCCAGTCTACATTTTATATCCTCTCCACTTCAGCCATCATCAGTTATTTTGCTGCCCAAATAGCAAAACTCATCCACGATTTTGAGTGTCTCGTTTCCTAAACTGATTCCTTGAGCACCCCCTGAATTAATTTGACTACATTCCATTATCTTTGTTTTGGTTTTGTTGATGTCCATCTTATGTTTTCCTTTTAAGGCACTGTCCATTCCGTTCAACAGCTCTTCCAACTCCTTTGCTGTCTCTGACAGAATTACATTGTAAAGTTTTTATTTCTTCACCCTGAACTTAAATTCCTATACCAATTTTTTGTTTCTTTTACTGATTGTTCAATGTAAAAATTGAATAACATTGGGGATAGGCTACAACCCTGTCTCATTCCCTTCTCAACAACTGATTCCCTTTCATACGCCTCGACTCTTACAACAGCCGTCTAGGTTCTGTAAAAGTTCTAAGGGGCCTTTAGCTCCCCGTATTTTACCCATGCTACCCTCAGAATTTCAAAGACATCATTCCAGTCAACATTGTCAAAAGCTTCTCTAAGTCCACAAATGCTTTAAACGTGGGTTTCTCTTTCTTTAACCTGTCTCCTAAGTCGAAGGGTCAGTGGTGCCTCACGTGTTCCTACATTTCTCTGGAATCCAAACCGATCTTCCGCTATGTCAGCTTCCACCACTTTTTTCTCATGTAAAAATTCATGTTAGAATTCTGCAACCATGGCTTATTAATCTTATAAATCGGTAATTTTCACACCTGTCAGCAACTGCATTCTTTGGAATTGGAATTGTTACATTCTTCGTGAAGTCTGAGGATATTTCACCTGTCTGGTGCGTGTTGCACACCAGATGGAAGAGTTTTGTCACGACTGGCTCTCCCAAGGTTATCAGTAAAACTGACGGCATATCGTCTACCCCTGGGGTCTTGCTTCGACTTAGATCTTCTAGAGCTCTGGCAAAGTATTCTTGCAGTATCATATCTCCCGCTTCCTCTTCATCTACGTTCACTTCCCTTTCTATAATATTGCCTTCAAGTTCGTCTCCCTTGTATGAGCCTCTATACACTCCTTCCACCTTTCAGATTTCCGCCTTTGCCTAGGACTGAGCCCTTAATATTCACACAGCTGTTTCTCTTTTCTCCAAAGGGCTCTTTGAGTTTCCTGAGGGCAGTGTGCATCTTTCCCCTACTGAAATACGTTTCTAAATCCTTACATTTGTTCTCTAGCCATTCCTGCTTAGCCATTTTACGCTTCTTGTCGATCTAATTTTTTAAATGTTTGTATCCCTTCACCTGCTTCCTTTGGTGCATTTTTAAATTTTCTTCTTCCATCAATGAAATGCAGTATCTCTGATGCTAACCAAGGATTCCTACTACACCTTGAGTTTTTACCTATTTGATCCTCTGCCACCTTAACTATTTCATCTCGTAAAGCTACGCATTCATCCTCTACTGTATTCCTTTCCGCTGTTCTAATCAGCTGTTGCCTAATGCTCCTGCTGAAACTCTTAACAACCTTTGGTTCTTTCAACTTTTCCAGGTCCCATTTTCTTAATTTCCTACCCTTTCCCGATTTCTTCAGTTTTAATCTGCAGCTCATAACCAATAAATCGTGGTCTGAGTCCACATCTACCCGTTGAAATGTCTTACACTTTTATATCTGGTTCATAAATCCCTGTCTGACCATTATATAATCAATCAAACCTTCCAGTTCTCCAGGCCTCTTCCACGAATACCAGCTTCTTTTATGATCCTTAACACAAGCGTTAGCGATGATTAAATTATGATCTGTGCAAAATTCTATCAGGCGCCTTCCTCTTTCATTCCTTTCCCCCAAGTCCACTATTTTTCCTTCTCTTCCTTTTCCCACTATAAAATTCCAGTCCCCCATCACAATTAATATTTCGACTCCTTTAACTACCTTAATAATTTCTTTTATCTAACCACACATTTCTTCAATAAAAGTTTGAAGTAAATCAGAAAGGCATATTCTGAGATTTTTGACGTTTTCCGTTCATGCATTACATCTATGTATTTATATAGTATATGTATTAAAATATACGTACATTAAGGAATTAGGTACCTAAAAACACGCCCGTGTTAGAATTCAATGCTGTGTAAATATTCCAAAGCAGTCGGTCAAGAACTTTCGGAGATTAACGATTTTCAGCAAACCGACATTTAGATTTTTACTTTTATTACATATACACCAGATGGCGTTTCAGTAGGAATGTAAAAACATTTGCGTATTCCAATGCAATGTTGCGTCAAAATTTGAAAGCAATCGATGAAGAAGTTTCGGAGGTTTGAGATTTTGAAGAAACGAACATTTACGTTTGTACTTATATATAAACTGTTCCTTATCACAATTCTTCGAAAGTTTTTGACCGATTGGTTTGGAATTTCGACACAATGTTCCATTGGTATAGGCGCCTGTTTTAATTTGCCTATTTATAAATATATGTAATATTTAATAACAGGGAAATGTTGTTGCGAAAAATCAAATAGTTACATGTACGTATATTATACGTCATATATTAACGTATTAGGTACCTAAAAACAAACCCGTAGTAAAATTCAAGGCTGTGTAAAAATTTCAAAGCAACCTGTGAAAAACTTTTGGAGATACACGATTCTGAACAAACGAATATTTACATTTTTATCTCTATAGATACCGAAAATTACATTTTTCTTAAGTCTGGAAGCCGTTAGATAGGGAACCTACAACTGGGGCCATGCACCAATTTAGCCGTTTAGCAATATATGAGGGTGATTTGAAAAGTTCTCAGAATCGCCACGAGAGGTCAGCGCTCTCGCAAAGAGTTGTTCACGTGATATTCATCGGACTGTTGCCTGTAAACACGTGCCACGTCATTGCTCTTGGAAGAGAGCTGTGGCGGTGACGTGGCTCTATTGTTGTTCCCGCGTAGTCACTTGCAAAGATGGAAGATTCGAGCAGTGATTAAGTACTTCGTAAAGAAAGTTATGAAAGCAAAGGACATTCATGCCGATTTCCAAAATACCCTGGGGGACTCTGTTCTTTCATATTCAACAGTTGCCAAGTGGACAAATCAATTCAAATTTGGTCGGGAGAGCTTAGATGATGATCCACGCAGTGGTCGGCCAAGATGTGTCACTACTCCAGAGAGTATTGCAAAAGTGCACAAAATAGACATGAAGGATCGCCGATTGAAAGTATGTGAAATTGCCAGATGTCATCTGAAAAGGTATATCACATTTTAACTGAAGAATTAGAAATGAAAAATTATCTGCAAGATAAGATCAAAAACGCATGGGAATGGACGTATCAGAACAATGTTGTTTCAGGAGAAACGATCAAGATTTTTTGCGCCGTTTTGTGACCACAAATGAAATTTGGGTGCACTCCTATACCCTAGAGACAAAACAAATCAAAGCAGTGAAAATATGCTGATTCTCCGCCACCAAAGAAAGCAAAGACAATTCCTTCAGTGGGAAAGATCAGTGTTCTGGGATGCGAAGGGTATTCTGTTTGTAAATTCTCCACCCACTGGGCAAACAATTACTGGAGAATACTATGCCAACTTCCTAGAGGAATTGCAACAAAAGATACGCGAAAAAAAGGCCAGGTTTAGCAAGGAGGAAAGTCATATTCCATCAAGACAATGGGCGTGCAGTCCCCATGGCAAAATTACACTATCTAAGGTATGAATTGTTGCCACACCCGCCTTATCTCATATGGGCACGTTAGACTTCCATCCCTTCCCAAAACTGAAAATTTTTCTTGGTGGACGAAGATTCACTTCAAACGAAGAATTGATAGCCAGAGTTGACAACTATTTTGCAGGCCTGGAGGAAATTCATTTTTGAGATGCGATCAAGACATTGGACCAAGTCCATTAATCTACAAGGAGACTACATTGAAAAATAAAAAAGTTTGAGTGATGTAAGTGCTTTTTTTCTATTCCGTTCCGAGAACTTTTCAAACCACCCTCGCAGTTATCTCATAGGCTTAGAGTTTCAAATCTCTTGTCTTGGTGGTCAAATTCTGTGGCTATTTCGGGCATTTCTAGTTTTTCAAGCTGGTTACCTCCGGATTAAAGACGCTAGATCGCTGTCATTTTTTAATTAGCTCGTTCGTCTATCTACATCTACACTGCACATGCTATCGCATGGTGTGTGCTGGAGTGTAGTTGTGTACCAGTTCCATTGCCGCCTTTCCTACTGCACTTGCGAATGCTTTGCGAGAAGAAATGCGGGTGTTACGGCTCTAAATGAACCCACCGCGGAGCGTTTGCCTTTACTCGCTCGAGAAATGAATCATCCCGTTTGTTTTCAGAGTAAAGGCTTCACTAAAAGCTTCTCTCCCCGCATTAAGTATTCCATTTCCCGAGATACCCACTTCGCGCGCATTACTCTTGAATATTCCTACAAGTACAAACATATTCCTACCACTGCAAGAGTATTTTCTGCCACGAAGACAGTGCTGTGTTTTCAGAAGCCTTATCGCCCCACTCCCTACTCTGTGTATTATTACAGTTCATGAGATGAGAATACGGTAGCCCCACATACGAATGTTGCAGTCGCGTCGTCGTTATTTGATAGCACACTTTTACAGGCGCTCTGAGTTTGTTCCGTGTCGCTGCTTTCACGAATGAGACCGCAGTGCGGAATACAATATACGCTGCAGACTGTGCTTGCACGAGGAACTCCGGGGTTGAGAGGGCGAGGTTCGCTGTAACTTGCGGGGCAAGCAGCGGGAAAACAGATATTCCGATATTTATGAGTGGGCCGCATATTGATGCTTGTGGAACACACTGGTCTCGCAATAGTTACGTGCTGTGTCTGCCCCACGTTTTATATCACTCCTCAGTTCCTCTTCTCACTTCTTTTTTTATCTCGACTTCTTTTAAATGTTTTTGTTTCATACTTACAAGCGTAATCCGCCATAGGTCTCTCTTTAATGTCGAAACTTGGCGTAGTATAAGAAGAACGAAAATAAGTGGACACCTGTTTCGGCTTAGATGCTAACGCTCAGTAGTTTTTGGGGAAATGACAGCCAAAATTTCGACGCGACTTCGTTGGTCCACTTGTGAATCGTTAAACAAAGTGAGTTGGTAGCGCGGCGGCTAAGAACAGAGTTCGGACCCCTTGCGTCACGTGATCAAATCCCGTCTTATATTTTGTTTTACTCTTACTGTCGCGGGAGTATGTCACGTCAACATTTTAGTGACGTAAAATACAATGGAATTATTGACAAACACATAAGTACACTACTGGCCATTAAAATTGCTACACCACGAAGATGACGTGCTACAGACGCGAAATATAACCGACCGGAAGATGATGTTCTGATATGCAAATGATTAGCTTTTCAGAGCATTCACACAAGGTTGGCGCCGTTGGCGACACCTACTACGTGCTGACATGAGGAAAGTTTCCAACCGATTTCTCATACACGAACAGCAGTTGACCGGCGTTGCCTGGTGAAACGTTGTTGTGATGCCTCGTGTAAGTAAGAGAAATGCGTACCATCACGTTTCCGACTTTGATAAAGGTCGGATCGTAGCCTATCGCGATTGCGGTTTATCGTATCGCGACATTGCTGACGCGTTGGTCTAGATCCAGTGACTGTTAGCAGAATACGGAATCAGTGGGTTCAGGAGGGTAATACGGAACGCCGTGGTGGATCCCAACGGCCTCGTATCACTAGCAGTCGAGATGACAGGCATCTTATCCGCATGGCTGTAACGGATCGTGCAGCCACGTCTCGACCCCTGAGTCAACAGATGGGGCCGTTTGCAAGACAACAACCGTCTGTACGAACAGTTCGAGGACGTTTGCAGTAGCATGGACTATCAGCTCGGAGACCGTAGCTACGGTTACCCTTGACGCTGCATCACAGACAGAAGCGCCTGCCATGGTGTACTCAACGACGAACCTGGGTGCACGAATGGCAAAACGTCATTTTTCGGATGAATCCAAGTTGTGTTTACAGCATCATAATGTTCGCATCCGTGTTTGGTGACATTGCGGTGAACGCACATTGGAAGCGTGTATTCGTCATCGCCATACTGGCGTATCACCCCGCGTGATGGTATGGGGAGCCATTGGTTACACGTCTCGGTCACCTCTTGTTTGCATTGACGGCACTTTGAACAGTGGACGTTACATTTCAGATGTGTTACGACCCGTGGTTCTACCCTTCATTCGATCCCTGTGGAACCCTACATTTCAGCAGGATAATGCACGACTGCATGTTGCAGGTCCTGTAGGGGCTTTTCTGGATATAAAAAAATGTTCGGCTGCTGCCCCGGCCAGCACATTCTCCAGATCTCTCACCAATTAAAAACGTCTGGTCAATGATGGCCGAGCAACTGGCTCGTCACAATACGCCAGTCACTACGCTTGATCAACTGTGGTATCGTGTTGAAGCTGCATGGGCAGCTGTACCTGTACACGCCATCCAAGCTCTGTATGACTCAATGCCCAGGCGTATCAAGGCCAGGGGTGGTTGTTCTGGGTACTGATTTCTCAGGGTCTATGCACCCAAATTGCGTGAAAATGTAATCACATGTCAGTTCTAGTATAATATATTTGTCCAATGAATACCCGTTTATCATCTGTATTTCTTCTTGGTGTAGCAATTTTAATGGCTAATAGTGTATTTCAAGTGTTATTGAACTGTATCACCACAAATCCATACCTCTCTCTCTCTCTCTCTCTCTCTCTCTCTCTCTCTCTCTCTCTCTCTCTCTCTCTCTCTGTGTGTGTGTGTGTGTGTGTGTGTGAGTGTGTGTGTGTGTGTGTGTGTGTGTGTGTACCTTTGATAGTGCTTGTAAAGTTGGTGTATGTAGTTTCATTACAATGCATGATATTTGGCTTGTTCGGTGGAAATTGCATTACAATTTTTCATTGCTTTATTGGTCTGAGCATTATATTTGTCACTTAGGTAATGTTGTATTTACGTGGTGTTATTCTAGAAAAGATTTCACTGTTTCTGGAAATTCAACCTGTAGGGGGGTGAAATAGGCGATGAAAGCTTTTCTGGAAATTTTTCATTGCGAACGCATTTTTAAAGCTAATTCTGTGAAAACTTGTGTTTGGCTTCTCGGTAAGAGATGAAAAAATACATGCCTCAGTGTTTCTAGAAATTCAAACCCTAAGGGAGTGCAATAGGATATGAACATTTTTAAGAAAATATTTCGTTACATTAAAAAAAAATTTAAAGCTAAATTTATGAATATTAATATTTCCTTTCTCGGTTAGCTACAAAGAAATATTTGTTAGTGGATGAAAGCTGCAGTGGAAATATCTCCACAAGAACGCGAAAGCCATGATCAACAATAACTTTTGACTCCAGGTACCAGAATCACTTCTTGGTCAGAAGTACTTTCGAAAAAGACCATGCTTATATGGGCTTATTTAGCGTGAAAGGCTTAGAAGGTGTTTTAATTCGCGAACAACAAAAATTTTATTTAATTAAAATTTTACAAATTCTCTGCAGGCCTTACAGTCTACACGAGAAAAGCAAACTGGCGCTAAGCTAGTCTTTATTTCTTTTGTCATTAATTCCATCGTATTTCACGAGGTCTCAAATAGTAATGATGACACGTACTTCCGCGACAACAGAAGAAAAATAAGGTCGTATTACTGGATTTCAACACGGAGCACAAAATTTAGAATCTGTACTTTTAACCATTGCGCTGCCCACGCACCTGGTTTTACGCCGCGCAGTTAGCCAGATGGAGTCACGCGGGAACTTTGACTGTCACTTTCTCGGAAGTTATTGCTTTTTGGCACCTAAGCCAAAATAAGAGTCCCTTAATTTTCACCTTTCTATCAGCCTGACAGGTTTCGACTGCATCAGAGCGCGGGTTCTTCCCGAGCATTATAAAAGTTCAGTACACACACGGAGGCTGATAAGATCGTCTGTGGACAAAAACTTCAAAATACGAATTAAACAATTTTATGCAACATCAAATGTTCCTTTCCGTCCCTTAAATATGAATCACTGGCCAGCACGTTTCTAGTATCTTGTCTTCCGCGTATCTCTCAATATTCCTCCAGGTTCCTTTTTTCTTTGGTTCCTCATGGTAACCCCTTTGGAATCCTGCGATTTCTTTCTGAGTGGCAGTCGTTCCACAACATCTTGTGGAGTAATTCGAGATTCCACTATCTCCCATCTACATCATACTCCGCTAGGCACCTAATGGTGTGTGGCGGAGAGTACGTTTGGTACCACTAACTGATGCCCCCCCCCCCTTCCCCCACTCTCTTCCACTCGTGAATGGCGAGTGGGAAGAATGACTGTCGATAAGCATCAGTATTAGCTCTATATTATCAGATTTTCTCGTCGTGGTCTTTACGCGAGGCGTTTGTGGGAGGAAGTAATACGTTGTGCGACTCTTCCCAGGAAGTGCTCTCTCGAAATTTCAATAGCAAACCTCTCAGTGATACTCAACGTCCCTCTTGTAGCCTCTGCCACACGGGTTTGTTGAGCATATCTGTAACGCTATCGCGCCGACTAAGCGATCCCGTGACGAAACGCGCCGCTCTTCGTTGGGGCTTCTCTATCTCTTTCTATAAGTCCTACCTGGTAACGATCCCACACTGATGAACAATACTCAACAATCGGTAGAACAAGCGCATTGTAAGCCACTTCCTTCGTGGATGAGTTACATCTCCTCGAGATTCTTCCTATGAATCTCAGTCTGGCAGCTGCTCTTCCTGCCATTTCTTCTATGTGGTCATTCCATTTAAGATGCCCCTGGATAGCTATTCCTACATATTTTATGGTAGACGCTGTTTCCAGCAATTTATCACCAATAGTGTAGCTGTAGAGTAGTGGCTACCTTTTCCTATGCATGCGCAGTATGTTAGATTTATTTACGTTCAGGATCACCTTCCAGAGCCTGTACCACTCATCCATCCATCCTCTGCATATCATTCTGCAAACCGATACTGTATTCTGGCGTCGCTCCTTTCTTATCGATAACAGTATCATCTGCGAACAGTCTTAAAGAACATCCGACGCCTTTCACTACAACATTTATATAAATTGTAAACAATAGTGGTCCTGTCAGACTTCCTTGGGGTACTCCGGAAATCATCTTCACGTCAGTCGATTTTGTTCTGTTAAGGGGCTCCAGAACGCCCTATACTTGCAATGTTAAAATAATGCTTATAAATTACATCTTTCCTCACAAAGTATTTGAGGTAGGAAGTTGAACTTTTTACAGATTATTTATTGGAATATGGGCTACAACTAAACACAGGGATTTTACAAAATTTTAGTTCAGTTATTAAAGATGATTTTTTCAATTGTAATGAAAATTCACAATATTTTTTTGCAACTTTTTATTTATATATTCAAAAATATACAGTTTTTTGGAAAAGGCTGTGTTAAATTATGCAGAATGTACTGTGTAACATTTACTGAAAGTTTGAAACAAATATGTTTGGAAGATCCTTAGAAAACATGTAATTAGTATGAGAAAATAAAAGTTTTGGGAATCGAGCGACAAAGATTGGATTAACTTTTTAGTGCATTCCAGGTCCATAGGATGGATTATCTTCATCCTCTGCAAACTCCTCCTCCAGCTTCCTCTTGTTCCTCCTCCTGTTTACTCTTGCTTGTATTTCTAGACTCTTTACAGCCCTGTCTGCAGCCCGAAGGCGTTCCTTGTCTAAAGCAAGCATCGCTCGTTGTTGTGTTCGTAGATTTTGCTACCATTTTCTTCAGTTGCAGTTACTGCAACACTGTTCCAAAACGTGGTCATGTATGAACACTTATCACATTTCAGTTGTATTTCACTAGCAAGTCCTACGTGCTTTATTATGGAGAGTTCCAGACCAACTTCACTACAATGAATACATCTTACACAGTTTGGAAAAATTCCTTTGAGAACCGACATATCAAATATTTCATTCATATCCGATTCGCCCATAAAACATTCATAGTTTTCACTCATTGAACCAAGCTTCTTCTGTGAAGTATTTTCTTTCCCACTTTGACTGCCATGGGCAGGTGTACTTGAGAGGTTAGTTTCACTCACTTGGTTATCGTCTTTATTGTTTACAGTAATAACACATACCTTTGGCTTTCCAACATTTCTCCTTTTCTTAAAAGCCTTCAGAGGATTTCTAATAACTTTACTTTTACTCATTATTATACTCCAACAAAACAGAGACTCAAGAAACAGAATTAATTACGAATATTTTCGAGATAACGACAGAGTAAATAAACATGAAACAATCGACAATCACACCAGCGATATATATTGAACCATCACAGGTTAGCCACAACACATACTTTATCTCACATCACTAAAATGTACCTGATGAACACGGACGTTAATAATAACATCATTTGACAGCAGTTTAACAGCGCCACAGTGGGTCACGCCCATGTAGAACACATTTCAAAAAAAATTTAAAAATAGTTGTAGTCTTCGGAATTGAATAAATTATATATCTATTAAAAGGTAATAGTCTGCAGATTCCGAAAACGCAAAAAAGTAAAAATTGAACTTTTCATGATTTTGAGCCTTTCCGGAGCCCCTTAAGAGCGGCGTGTTGAGTTCTATCTACAAGGAAGTCGGAAATCTAAATGCTTCAAATGGCTCTGAGCACTATGGGACTTAACATCTGAGGTCATCATTCCCCTAGAACTTAGAACTACTTAAACCTAAGTAACCTAAGGACATCACACACATCCATGCCCGAGGCAGGATTCGAACCTGCGACCGTAGCAGCCGCACAATTCCAGACTGAAGCGCCTAGAAGCGCTCGGCCACTGCGTCCGGCTCTGAACTCTACCTCGATAACCAGTAAGCTCGTATTTTCTTCACTAAACGGCCGTAACCGACGGTGTCCAATTCCTTCCTGGGCTGAGAAACACGGCATCAACCTGAGAGCCATTGTCTACAGCGCTATGGGTACAATTTCTTTGCACCCTTTGTTGTCGATTTTTAATTTACCGGAGGGCGTGAAGTATTTCTGTCAGTCTGCCGGAATTCATCCTTTGGATGTGGGTACAGAAAACAACTCTTCTTTTCCGAATCATGTCAAATTTTTTCAATATGTATAAAAAAATTCACTAATATGACGTCTCCTGTATTGTCTTTGCTCTTTAACTGGTCCCAAAATTTTTCTTGGTACTTTTGTTTCTGTGATTTCCTGTGCTCCCGTCATCGCCTTTTTGTTTAAAAATTCTGTCGGATAAAGCACTTCAAGGCGAATTACTGTACAGCAGTGTCTAAATTTAGCATTGAGGTATACTGATTTCTTATTCTAAACATCCTTTCTGAGACAGTACGCTGTTCTCGCCTTATTAACGCTTGCTTTAACGGCTTTTTTTACAGGAAATATCGTATTCAATTACTAACAGACATTCTAAATCGTTAGTTCTCTCAATTTTTTCGTATTTAGTTTTTGTTATTTTGTGGCCTGCCGTAAGATTTGTCTTGAATTTGGTTTTCCTCGAACGAGACCTGTAAGCCTGCTTTTCCAGTTTGCTCGTTCAGGAATTCTATCTGTCTAATGCCTGTTAGCTAGATCGTCTGCGAACACAAGACAGTCTATTTGTAGGCTGTCCCTCATTGATTTGGATTCCCCCTAATGACATCCTCCACCCCCGTAAGACTTTTCCTACAACACAGTTAAAGATTAGCAGGGAGAGACTATCTCCCTGATTCACACCAAACGCCGTTTTTATCCGGTTATCTTTTAATATTTTTTTATCTTTGTATCAGAATTATTTCACACACGCCTTCTTAGAATTATACGAATACTTTCATTATTGCGATGGCGCCTTTCATGTAGTCTTTCGTCTAATCGATGCTAACGGCAGTCAAAAAGTGAATTTCGTTTTCAAAAGAATTGAGAATATAAGCAACGATTTTAAATGGCATATGATCTATGGTTCATTAAAAATTAAACATAATTATAAAACAAACTCACTAGTATTACGTTCCTGTATTGTCTTTGCTCTTTAACTGGTCGCAAAATTTTTCTTGGTACTATTGTTTCTGTGATTTCCTGTACTTCCGTCATCGTCTTTTGTGTAAACAAAGAATGTTACCGAATTAACTTCTACCAAGGAACTAGTAAAGCGTCTCCTATTACTTCTTAAGGGTACCGGTTCACTTCACTAGAATCACAAGGAACGAAACCTCACAATCAACTCAATTTCCGTGTTGGCAACAGTGGGCTAAGACCACTGTTTTTGTATATCCATCCTTGTGACTGGAGATCTATTGGACTACGGTCGTTCACTGTTGTAAGAAAAAGAACCACCTACAGCCGTCCTTATGAAGTCATCTACTGTATGGCTACCAGTTTCGGCGCTTCACCTGCACCATCTTCAGGCCTTAGGTGATGCTAAAGAGGTGAACATCATCCATACGCATGATGCATCAGTGCCCAACATAACTGGTTTACGCAGACGGCCTGTAAATGTGATGTTGTCTCTCCAATAATCAACTGTCAACAGCTACTCGACACCTGTACTGCAGAACGGAGACAAGCTGGCAGCGTCTCCATTATCCTCTTGGAAACATTCACGTGGGCATCCGTTGGTGCAGAGAAGCTCGTGCAAGGCATCGTGAGGGCCAGGGAGTATCGTACACTGGTTGCAGGCCATGTACACCCATTCGTGGCGACAATGTTTACTGACGGCAATGGCATTTTTCAACAAGATAATGCGCCATGTCACAAGGCCAGGAGTGTGGTGGAGTGGTTCGAGGAACACAGTGGTTGGTTGGTTGGTTGGTTTGGGGAAGGAGACCAGACAGCGTGGTCATCGGTCTCATCGGAATAGGAAAGGATGGGGAAGGAAGTCGGCCCTGCCCTTTCAGAGGAACCATCCCGGCATGGGATGGCCGGACGCGGGATTGAACCGTCGTCCTTCCGAATGCGAGTCCAGTGTCTAACCACTGCGCCACCTCGCTCGGTGAACACAGTGGTGAATTCCAGTTAATGTTATAGCCCCACAGATCCAATGCATCTGGGATGTGATTGAACATGGTGTCAGAGCTCAACGCCCTCCTCTCTGGAATTTGTGGGAGTTAGGTACTTGTGTGTGAAACACCCGCCAGGATAGCCAAGTGCGCTAACGCCCTGCTTCCTCACTCGGGTAGGCGCGCCAGCCCTGGATCGAATACGCTCGGCAGGCTAACGACAAGGGCCGGTGTGCCGGCCAGCGTGGATGTGGTTTTTAGGTGGTTTTCCACATCCCACTGGGTGAATACCGGGCTGGTCCCCACGCTCCGCCTCAGTTGCACGACTCGCAAACATTTGACCCACGTTCGCACTATTCCATGGACTACACTAGACGCAGACAGTTGGGGTACACACATTCTGTCCTGTGGGGGTATGGGGTGGCATCAGGAAGGGCATGCAGCCTGCCCTTCAAATTATCACGCCAGATCCGGTTGGTTAACCCTGTCGGGACACACTCTACTCCACTCCGTAATTGAAAACTGAAACCACGTGTGTACGTGTACCTCACCCCTCATGGTAATATATATGTGCGTCAGTGAGAAAGACGAATAAAAAGGTGTTAGCATGTTGACGTAATGTGCTGTTCCAGTCTCTTCTGTACCTAAGGTCCATCACCGTTCTCTTTGGATCCCTACGTAATTCGGTGCCCTCCGATACACACGATCGAACAGCGGAGGAGTGGTACTCAAGCGTCAACTTTAGGTTACAATATCTCCGAATGTAATTAACATTTTACAATGCAACAAACGGCACTGATTACGTATTTGTTTATATGATCAGATGTGCTAACAAAACTAACGGGGTTCCATTTAAAAAACCGTAGGTTCGTGTTAAAAAACATACTAACGTGCATTTTTTTATGGTTTGTATTAACCAGTTACACTAGCCCCTCTCCTCACGTTCGGTCTGTGGAATCGATTCGTCAGTATTTGATGTGGTTTACGAAATATACCCAGCGGTAATGTTAGGTGACTCACCCTGTATATATCTCATCAAGGATATTATGAATGCAGTTATTCTTTAGGCAGTTTCGTCGCTGTGCGTAATAGTGGGTAAGTCTGGCGGTCAGAAATACGCGAAATATGGAGCTTAGGTAAAGCTAAATAATATATGAGTTATGAACTTTACCGTATATGTGAAAATGTTTTTATTGTTTCACTCACGATTCAGTATAATGGTGATAGAGTCCTCAACGTTTTTAATCCACACTGTGGTGATTGGATGTGGATGACTGTGGTTGGCAGATATCTCAACTAACGAAAGTATGATAAGGTCTATTCTCGCGAAGAATAATGCAGAAGAAGAATAAGGGAAGTGACTGACGAAAACGTGCTAAAAGTACGACAAGGATTATACTCACGAAGAATAAGCGAAATGCTTATCCGAAATCACTGTAGTATACTCGTAACTAACAAATAATGCAGAAGAAGAATAAGCGAAGTGACTGACGAAAACGTGCTAAAGTACGACAAGGATTATACTCACGAAGAATAAGCGAAATGCTTATCCGAAATCACTGTAGTATACTCGTAACTAACAAATGAATACATTTGTTAGTTACGAGTAATTTTATGTTTGAGTCAGTCTGCATTTTTTATCTTTGTGTCTATGTTGATCGTCGGTAAAGTGTGATTGACGAAAACTTCTAGAGATATTAAAAACTGATTTATTTGATATTACACGCCGCTATTACAGTCAGAATGTCGAAACCGCGCAAGCGTCGTTTTATGTCGGACAAATGAAACAAACGCATTTTCCCAAGTACAGCAACGTTCCGAACTGACAGGGTATATTGCTTTTCCTAAAGGTATTTATTGATCCGTATTTCGCTGATTACTTCTCGCCACGTTCACCCACTGTCACGCACCGCGACCAAACTCTGTTACTAAAAGCATGAAAACAATGGCTATCTACCACCACAACCATTAGTGGCTCACGGCCAAAAGTCTGTCTGTACGTACACACCCGTAAGTCTGCTAAACGTAGATACATATTCCAGAGCATTAGAGTTCGATTCTGTAAAGAATCGGGGATCGGGGAGGATGGGGAATTTAATTGTGAGAATAATACACTCCTGGAAATGGAAAAAAGAACACATTGACACCGGTGTGTCAGACCCACCATACTTGCTCCGGACACTGCGAGAGGGCTGTACAAGCAATGATCACACGCACGGCACAGCGGACACACCAGGAACCGCGGTGTTGGCCGTCGAATGGCGCTAGCTGCGCAGCATTTGTGCACCGCCGCCGTCTGTGTCACCCAGTTTGCCGTGGCATACGGAGCTCCATCGCAGTCTTTAACACTGGTAGCATGCCGCGACAGCGTGGACGTGAACCGTATGTGCAGTTGACGGACTTTGAGCGAGGGCGTATAGTGGGCATGCGGGAGGCCGGGTGGACGTACCGCCGAATTGCTCAACACGTGGGGCGTGAGGTCTCCACAGTACATCGATGTTGTCGCCAGTGGTCGGCGGAAGGTGCACGTGCCCGTCGACCTGGGACCGGACCGCAGCGACGCACGGATGCACGCCAAGACCGTAGGATCCTACGCAGTGCCGTAGCGGACCGCACCGCCACTTCCCAGCAAATTAGGGACACTGTTGCTCCTGGGGTATCGGCGAGGACCATTCGCAACCGTCTCCATGAAGCTGGGCTACGGTCCCGCACACCGTTAGGCCGTCTTCCGCTCACGCCCCAACATCGTGCAGCCCGCCTCCAGTGGTGTCGCGACAGGCGTGAATGGAGGGACGAATGGAGACGTGTCGTCTTCAGCGATGAGAGTCGCTTCTGCCTTAGTGCCAATGATGGTCGTATGCGTGTTTGGCGCCCTGCAGGTTAGCGCCACAATCAGGACTGCATACGACCGAGGCACACAGGGCCAACACCCGGCATCATGGTGTGGGGAGCGATCTCCTACACTGGCCGTACACCACTGGTGATCGTCGAGGGGACACTGAATAGTGCACGGTACATCCAAACCGTCATCGAACCCATCGTTCTACCATTCCTAGACCGGCAAGGGAACTTGCTGTTCCAACAGGACAATGCACGTCCGCATGTATCCCGTGCCACCCAACGTGCTCTAGAAGGTGTAAGTCAACTACCCTGGCCAGCAAGATCTCCGGATCTGTCCCCCATTGAGCATGTTTGGGACTGGATGAAGCGTCGTCTCACGCGGTCTGCACGTCCAGCACGAACGCTGGTCCAACTGAGGCGCCAGGTGGAAATGGCATGGCAAGCCGTTCCACAGGACTACATCCAGCATCTCTACGATCGTCTCCATGGGAGAATAGCAGCCTGCATTGC
Organism: Schistocerca serialis cubense; assembly: GCF_023864345.2. Classification (NCBI taxonomy): domain Eukaryota; kingdom Metazoa; phylum Arthropoda; class Insecta; order Orthoptera; family Acrididae; genus Schistocerca; species Schistocerca serialis. The sequence continues at coordinate 29,346,194 of NC_064649.1, forward strand.
TGCGAAAGGTGGATATACACTGTACTAGTGCCGACATTGTGCATGCTCTGTTGCCTGTGTCTATGTGCCTGTGGTTCTGTCAGTGTGATCATGTGATGTATCTGACCCCAGGAATGTGTCAATAAAGTTTCCCCTTCCTGGGACAATGAATTCACGGTGTTCTTATTTCAATTTCCAGGAGTGTATGTATAAAAGGGAAACATATCAACAAGAATTTCCCCTGCTCAATAGGCGAATTTAACAAGAGAGAAAATCGATTATACTGGTGCGATGTGCCCTCCGCCATGCACTGTACAGTGAGTTGCGCACTAAACTGAAGCGCCAAAGGCATATGTATTCAAGTACAGAGATATGCAAAGAGGTACAATACGATGCTGCTGTGGGCAACGCCCATACAAGACAACAAGTGTCTGGCGCAGTTGTTACATCGGGCCGGCCGGAGTGGCTGTGCGGTTCTAGGCGCTGCAGTCTGGAGTCGAGCGACCGCTACGGTCGCGGGTTCCAATCCTGCCTCGGGCATGGATGTGTGTGATGTCCTTAGGTTAGTTAGGTTTAATTAGTTTTAAGTTCTAGGCGACCCCAGAAGTTAAGTCGCATGGTGCTTAGAGCCATTTGAATCATTTTTTGTTCCATCGGTTACTGCTGCTACAATAGCAGGTTATCAAGATTCAAGTTTGAACATGGTGTTATACTCGGCGCACGAGTGATGGGACACAGCATCTCCAACGTAGCTATGAAGTGGCTATTTTCCCGTACGACCATATCACGAGTGTACCGTGAATATCAGGAAGCCGGTAAAACATCAAATCTCCAACAATGCTGCGACCAGAAAAAGATTCTGCAAGAACGGTACCAACGACAACTGAAGAGAATCGTTCAACGTGACAGAAGTGCAACGCATCCGTAAATTTCAATGCTGAGCCATCAACAAACGCCAGCGTGCGAACGATTCAACGAAACATCGTCGACATGAGCTTACGGAGCCAAAGGCCCACTCGTGTACCCTTCATGATTAAGCAACACAAGCTTTGCGCCTCGCCTGGGACCGTAAACACCGACATTGGACAGTTGCATGACTGGAAACATTTTTCCTGGTTGGACGAGTCTCGTTTCAAATTGTATCGAGCGGATGGACGTGTACGGGTATGGAGACAACCTCGTGAATCCTTGGGCCCTGTACGTCAGCAGGGGACTGTCCAAGCTGGTGGAGGCTCTGTAACGGTGTGGGGCGTGTTCAGTTGGAGTGATATGCGACCCCTTATACGACTGGATATGTACCTAAGCGTCCTGTCTGACCACCTGCATCCAATCATTTCCTTTGTGCATTCCGTCGGACTTGGGCAATTCTAAGCCGGCTTGTGTGACCGAGCGGTTCTAGGCGCTTCAGTCTGGAGCCGCACGACCGCTACGGTTGCAGGTACGATCCTGCCGCGGGCATCGATTTGTGTGATGTCCTTAGGTTTGTTAAGTTTAAGTAGTCCTGAGTTTTAGGGGACTGGTGACCTCAGATGTTAAGCCCCATAGTGCTCCGATCCATTTGAACCATTTTTGGGCAATTATAGCTGGACAATGCGATACCCCACACTTCCAGAATTGCTGCAGAATGACTCCAGGAACACCCTTCTGAGATTAAACACTTCCACTGGCCACAAAACGTCCTAGACATGAACATTATTTAGCATATCTGGGTACTCTTACGGATTTATAGACACCCCTACGGAATTCATGGTGTCAGTTCCCTCCAGCACTACTTCAGGCACTAGTCGAGTCCATGCCACGTCGTTTCGCGGCACTTCTGCGTACTCGCTGGAACCCTAAACGGTATTAGGCAATGTACCATTTCTTTGCCCTTTCAATGTATATTTCTGCATGCAGATGTAAGATTTGTGTAAGTTACGAGCCCAGCTGTTTTTTAAATGTGGTTCATTTTCACTACCCGTCAGTTTCATCTCCTCTTACTTCATTGTGTTTGAGGTGGCAATGTTATAGTTATTTACACATATCTAAAACAGCAGTGCTCTTATTTTCGCGGTCCACCCATTAGCGTTTCACCAAGAGTTACAGGACTTACGTAAGAAATCACACGTTCTGCATAAACTCCTTCGTTCGGAATCAAGGCCAGTGAAGTCTCTACTTTGTGATAACGACATTCCCCATCTCCTCCTGTTCTGCCGCGCAAACAGTGGGGGTGGCAGGGGGCAAGGGGTGTGAGCCAATTCGAATGGCAAAGGAGTAAGCCTTCCTACACAGAAGACTAGGTCTTTCTCCGACAGTATTCGCTCCGCCATTAAATTACCCGCCGGTGCGAGCCCCGACAGAGAGTTCCTTATTAATTATTATTATTAATTAGCTCGGCGGGGCTGCCCGTACCGAGTTTCCGCCAATTAGAGGCACGCGCTAAAGTTTGCTCGCTGATTCCCTTCCGTATTTTTGGCAATCTGATTTGTCTACGGATGACTTGCTTTATTTTCTTCGCAGAGTTCCTTCCTTATTGTAGTCGCTGCTGCAAGATATCCGTGAGAAGGAAGTCGAAGTTACTAGATATAACGAGCTTTGAAGTTCCACAAGGCACAAGTTTGGTACCATTTCTGTTGTCATCACAAGAGCCACATCTTATTTGTATATTTTGGTACGCACCCCAATTGCAACATTCAGAAGGAATGCCAGAAAGGAAGATTATTGTTTAATGCTCCATCGATGTATAGGTCATTAGCGCTGTAGGAAAAGTTCATGTTAGGATAGGAAAAAGAAGGAAATTGTTGTGGACCCATCTAAATCTACATCTATACTCCACAAGCAGCCTTACAGAGTGTGGTGGAGGGTACTGTATGCACCACTGGCTCCTTGCTGTTTCAGTCATGAATGTTTCATGGGAAGAACGATTGCTGATCAGCCTCCGTGTTAGCACTGATCTCTCTAATTTTACCTTCATGATATTTTCACCAAATGTATGTTGAAGCAAGAAATACACTCCTGGAAATTGAAATAAGAACACCGTGAATTCATTGTCCCAGGAAGGGGAAACTTTATTGACACATTTCTGGGGTCAGATACATCACATGATCACACTGACAGAACCACAGGCACATAGACACAGGCAACAGAGCATGCACAATGTCGGCACTAGTACAGTGGATATCCACCTTTCGCAGCAATGCAGGCTGCTATTCTCCCATGGAGACGATCGTAGAGATGCTGGATGTAGTCCTGTGGAACGGCTTGCCATGCCATTTCCACCTGGCGCCTCAGTTGGACCAGCGTTCGTGCTCGACGTGCAGACCGCGTGAGACGACGCTTCATCCAGTCCCAAACATGCTCAATGGGGGACAGATCCGGAGATCTTGCTGGCCAGGGTAGTTGACTTACACCTTCTAGAGCACGTTGGGTGGCACGGGATACATGCGGACGTGCATTGTCCTGTTGGAACAGCAAGTTCCCTTGCCGGTCTAGGAATGGTAGAACGATGGGTTCGATGACGGTTTGGATGTACCGTGCACTATTCAGTGTCCCCTCGACGATCACCAGTGGTGTACGGCCAGTGTAGGAGATCGCTCCCCACACCATGATGCCGGGTGTTGGCCCTGTGTGCCTCGGTCGTATGCAGTCCTGATTGTGGCGCTCACCTGCACGGCGCCAAACACGCATACGACCATCATTGGCACCAAGGCAGAAGCGACTCTCATCGCTGAAGACGACACGTCTCCATTCGTCCCTCCATTCATGCCTGTCACGACACCAGTGGAGGCGGGCTGCACGATGTTGGGGCGTGAGCGGAAGACGGCCTAACGGTGTGCGGGACCGTAGCCCAGCTTCATGGAGACGGTTGCGAATGGTCCTCGCCGATACCCCAGGAGCAACAGTGTCCCCAATTTGCTGGGAAGTGGCGGTGCGGTCCCCTACGGCACTGCGTAGGATCCTACGGTCTTGGCGTGCATCTGTGCGTCGCTACGGTCCGGTCCCAGGTCGACGGGCACGTCCACCTTCCGCCGACCACTGGCGACAACATCGATGTACTGTGGAGACCTCACGCCCCACGTGTTGAGCAATTCGGCGGTACGTCCACCCGGCCTCCCGCATGCCCACTATACGCCCTCGCTCAAAGTCCGTCAATTGCACATAAGGTTCACGTCCACGCTGTCGCGGCATGCTACCAGTGTTAAAGACTGCGATGGAGCTCCGTATGCCACGGCAAACTGGCTGACACTGACGGCGGCGGTGCACAAATGCTGCGCAGCTAGCGCCATTCGACGGCCAACATCGCGGTTCCTGGTGTGTCCGCTGTGCCGTGCGTGTGATCATTGCTTGTACAGCCCTCTCGCAGTGTCCGGAGCAAGTATGGTGGGTCTGACACACCGGTGTCAATGTGTTCTTTTTTCCATTTCCAGGAGTGTACATTGGTTATGTAAATTCAAGTGGGATGGGGAAGAAAAGATAGTATAGTGAAGGCAAGGGACTAATGATATCAGCTGCAACTGGACTTAGTGCGGAATCAGTGGCGACCAAGGAAAATATGTGCCAAAACGGAACCCGAACCCACTGCGCCACCCGGACACATTGTTTATCTCAAATTTGCAAACTATCTCGGCACGCTGTCTGCCGATTCACATTCCCACTTAGTGCCACCCATGTCCAGTCCCCCTCCATGTCCTCCAAGCGTCCTAATTTTAGATTCTGCTGGAGGTCGAACGTAAAAGTGCCTCTGCACTGAAGGTTGTGGGTTCATTGTCCATCGAGGCGAAACAGTTATATGAATGCTTTCGGTCATGTCCTAAGGAACGGACATCACGCCTTCATGGAAATGCACACATCAAAAAAAGTTTTGCATCACCTCGGTACCGAGAGTTCTGGAACCTGTGCAGAAAATTCGAATAGAAATCAATATAAACCTCATTTCCGCCCTTTTTATTGCTCATGACAACCATACATTGCATGTTGTACCACCATACAGCAAGACCCTCAGAGGTGGTGGTCCAGATTGCTGTACACACTGGTACTTCTAATGCCCAGTAGCACGTCCTCTTGCATAGATGCATGCCTGTATTCGTCGTGGCATACCATCCAAAAGTTCATGAAGGCACTGTTGGTCCAGATTGTCCCACTCCTCAACGGCGATTCAGCGTAGATCCCTCAGAGTAGTTGGTGGGTCGCGTTGTCCTTAAACAACGCTTTTCAATCTATCCCATCTATGTTCGATAGGATTCATGTCTGGAGGACATGCTGGCCACTCTAGTCGAGCGACCTCGTTATCCTGAAGGAAGTCATTCACAAGATGTGCACAATGGGGGCGCAAATTTTCGTCCACGAAGACGAATGACTCGCCAATATGCTGCCGATATGGTTGCACTATCGGTCGGAAGATTGCATTTACGTATTCTACAGCCGCTACGGCGCCTTCTATGACCACCAATGGCGTACGTCGGGCCCACATAACGCCACCCCAAAACAACAGGGAATCTCCACCATGCTGCACTCGCTGGACAGTGTGTCTAAGGCGTTCAGCCTGACCGGGTTGCCTCCAAACATGTCTCCGACAATTGTCGGGTTGAAGACACATGCGACACTCATTGGTGAAGAGAACGTATCGCTAATCCTGAGCGGTCCATTCGGCATGTTGTTGTGCCACGGACGTCAGGAGTGGAGTTGCACATCATGCAGGCTATTGCGCACAGTTTGAGTCGTAACACGACGCCCGGTGGCTGCACGAAAAGCATTATTCAACATGGTGGCGTTGCTGTCACGATTCCTCTGAGTCATAATCCGTAGGTATCGGTCATCCACTGGGCGGCCTGAGCGAGGCGTGTCACCGACAGTTCTTGTCTCTCTGTATCTCCTCCACGTCCGAACAACATCGCTTTGGTTCATTCTAAGGCGCCTGGACACTTCCCTTGTTGCGAGGCCTTCCTGGCACAAAGTAACAGTGCGGACGCGATCGAACCGCGGCATTGACCGTCTAGGCATAGTTGAACTACAGACAACACGAGCCGTTTACCTCCTTCCTGGTGGAATGACGAACTGATTGGCTGTCGGACCCCCTCCGTGTAAAAGGCGCTGCTCATGCATGGTTTTTTACGTCTTCGGGTGGGTTTAGTGACATCTCTGAACAGTCAAAAGGACTGTGTCTGTGATACAATATCCACAGTCGACGTCAGTCTTCAGGAGTTCTGGGAACTTAGGTAATGGAAAACTTTTTTTATGTGTGTATATTGGTTGATTGTTCTAGAATGTACGCTTTCAGAATCTTAACAACAGCTTTGGTTTGAACGCTTCTCTTGCACCGTCTAACATTGGAGCTACCTCAGCATCCCCATGATGCTTTCCCACTTACTGAATGCATCCGTAACGAAGTGCGCTGCTCTCCTTTGAAACTACTCTACTTCCTCTATCAGTCCTATCTGGTAAGGAGCTCATACTGATGACTAGTGTTCAAGTATTGGTCGAACGAGGGTTTTGTAAGCTACCTCCTTGATGGGTGGGCTATACTTCCTGAGGATTCTTCCAATGAATCTCAGTCTAGCATCTGCTTCAGCTGTGATTAGTTTCAAGTGATCGTTCCGCTTTAAACGACTCTGTATGCATACTCTTAAGTATTTTATGGATGATTGTTCTGAACACATGTAATCATACTATAAAGAGTCCTTCCGCTTACTGATACCCAATACATTGCTTTTTTAAGTGAGGATGAAATGAAAACCTTAAATATTTTTTAAATTTTTTTAGCTGAGTGGAAGTGGAACACATATGAATCATTTTTCTACTTAGTCACCCTGTCGTTCAACGTGCTTCCTCTAGCGCGTAAGAAGTGTTCGGATTCCTCACGGAAAAATTTTTTTGTCATGTTCCCAGCCAGACATGCACCACATGCTGAATCTCTTCATTAGAACAAAACTTCTTCCTTCCCATCGACTTTCTAAGTGGTAGAAATATGTGGTGATGACTCGGTGCGAGAGCTGGTGAGTGTGGCAAATATGGTAGAGTATCAAACTGTAGGTCATCGATGGTTGCAAGCGTTCCAGAGGCAGTATGAAACCCAGCATTGTAATGTTGGAAAATGACACCTGTGGTCACAAGTCTACGTTGCTTTGATATTATTCCAAGCCGGTGCTGATTATTTAGCATACTGGATTATGACACACTGGTGATGGTGTTGCCGCTAGTCGCGTAGTGTTCTGAGATGATGCCTCGTTCAGCCCAAAACAGAGCCAGTAAAAGTCTTCCATGCGTCCAGGACTTCTCAGGTTTTGGTGATGAGGAATGGCGCTCTCTTTGTTTCGGGTTGGTGGTAATCAGGTTTCGTATCTTGTAATGATTCTCGCGAAGAAGCCATCGCCTTCTGTGCCTTTCAGTGCACCGCAAAAATTATTCTCAGACGCCAACGCACCGCTCTCTTAGTTCTAGAGTGAGCTGCTGTGGTATCCACCTGACAGACACTTTGCGGAACGTGATCACGTCGTGAATGATGTAATGTGCTGAGCCGTGACTAATGTTCATATTTGCGGCTGTTTCGCACACAGTCACACGGCGGTTTTCGACCACATTGACTTCAACTTCTGCAGTAGACTCCTCTGTCACAACACGGTGTGCCTGACCCGGGTACTGAGCGTCTGTTGCAGAAGTCACGCCATTTCCCAATTTTCTACTCCATTTGCTGCAGTGGCACTCACCGCGCCACAGTGGACTTTCTTTCGCCGATGCGTTTCCATAGGTCTCATACCTTCACTGCTCAGAAAACGTATGTCAGGAGTCTGTTAATGCTTGGTGCATATCGCAAGTGAGGCAGCCATTCTGAATTGGTACTGTGGCCGCGTTTCGCTCGCCATTATTGTGCTACCGCCTGTACGGCACTACTTACATCTTTCGTAACAGTACTGACAACTTACAGAACATTGACGCGAAATGAAGATTTTTAATTACATTTTTAAGATTTTCATTTGACTTCCCCTCGTATGTTGAGAGGCAACCACCAGTTTCAGCACCAAGTGTCGATCCTCAGCAGGTCTGCCAGCATTTGTTACAGTTTCCTAGTGTTCTGACTGCTCTGTAACCATCATCCGCAAAAAGCCCCATGGATTTTCTGACGTTATCGACTAGGTCATTTATATACGAGGAGCGTTTAAAGAGTAATGCAACAGTTTCTTTTCTCCGCCAATTTAGGTTGAAAAAATGCGGAATTGCAACTAGGTTATTTATACACACTACTGGCCATGAAAATTGCTACACCACGAAGATGACTTGCTACAAACGCGAAATTTAATCAACAGGAAGAAGGTGCTGTGATATGCAAATGATTAGCTTGTCAGAGCATTCACACAAGTTGGGGACCGGTGGCGACATCTGCAACGTGCCGACATGAGGAAAGCTTCCAACCGATTTCTCATACACAAACAGCAGTTGATCGGCGTTGCCTGGTGAAACGTTGTTGTGATGCCTCGTGTAAGGAGGAGAAATGCGTACCATCACGTTTCCGACTTTGATAAAGGTCGGATTGTAGCCTATCGCGACTGCGGGTTATCGTATCGCGACATTGCTGCTCGCGTTGGTCGAGATCCAATGACTGTTAGCAGAATATGGAATTGGTGGGTTCAGGAGGGTAATACGGAACGCCCTGCTGGATCCCAACGGCCTCGTATCACTAGCAGTCGAGATGACAGGCATCTTATCCGCATGGCTGTAACGGATCGTGCAGTCACGTCTCGATCCCTGAGTCAACAGGTGAGGACGTTTGCAAGACGACAACCATCTGTACGAACAGTTCGACGACGTTTGCAGCAGCACGGACTATCAGCTGGGAGACCATGGCTGCGGTTACCCTTAACGCTGCATCACAGACAGCAGCGCCTGCGATGGTGTACTCAACGACGAACCTGGGAGCACGAATGGCAAAACGTCATTTTTTCGGATGAATCCAGGTTCTGTTTAGAGCATCATGATGGTAGCACCTGTGTTTGGCAACAATGCGGTGAACGCACATTGTAAGCGTGTATTCGTCATCGCCATACTGGCGTATCACCCAGCGTGATGGTATGGGGTGCCATTGGTTACACGTCTCGGTCACCTCTTGTTCGCATTGACGACACTTTGAACAGTGGACGTTACATTTCAGATGTGTTACGATCCGTGGCTCTACCGTTCACTGGATCCCTGCGAAACCCTACATTTCAGCAGGATAATGCACGACCGCATGTTGCAGGTCCTCTACGGGCCTTTCCGGATACAGAAAATGTTCGACTGCTGCCCTGGCCAGCACATTCTCCAGATGTCTCACCAATTGAAAACGTCTGGTCAATGGTGGCCGAGCAACAGGCTCGTCACAATACGCCAGACACTACTCTTGATGAACTGTGGGATCGTGTTGAAGCTGCATGGGCAGCTGTACCTGTACACGCCATCCGAGCTCTGTTTGACTCAATGCTCAGACGTATCAAGGCCGTTATTACGGCCAGAGGTGGTTGTTCTGGGTACTGATTTCTCAGGATCTATGCACCCAAACTGCGTGAAAATGTAATGACATGTCAGTTCTAGTATAATATGTTTGTCCAATGAATACCTGTTTATCATCTGCATTTCTTCTTGGTGTAGCAATTTTAATGGCCAGTAGTGTAATTCTTTTGTTGCACTGAAAACAAGAGAAAGGAAACGAGAGGGAAACGGTTTCTGATGTCAGCTGCATCAGGACATCACTCATAGTCAGCGGTGCCGAGTGAAAATGTGTTCTGGACCGGTATTCGAACCTGGGATCTCCTATTTACTAGCCAGGTGCGTTAACCACTGCGCCACTCAGGACACAGCGTTCGTCTCAACTGCACGGACTACCTCAACACGCCTCATAGCAGACCAACATTCCCACCGAGCGCCACCTATCTGCGGCCCCTCTTTATGGTGGTAACCCATTGACCTGTTGTGGGAATCTCGAAGTAGCAAGCATGGGGGACACGGACACAGACCGCAGATAGTTGCTGCTAGTTCGGAGAGTGAGTAGACCAGGTATGTTGCCACAATAATACGTGGAACTGCTATAAACACTGTGTGCGAGTGGCGCAGTGCTTAACGCAGAAGATCCTGGGGTCGAATCCCGATGGGGCACACATTTTCACTCATCATCACTGATTCCGCATATGTTCCGATGCAGGCGACATCAACAATCCTTTCCTTTCCTTTCCTTTCCTTCCTGCCCCGTCCACCTTCAATTTACATATAATGTATCACATCTGCAGATACCGCGTGGTGTCTATCCTTTCAGACATGTCCAAAAGAACAGACAACACATTCACATAATCTAATTTTTATTTTGTACAAACTATCGGCATACTGACAGAGAAAGCATCTGCATCTACCAGAGTACCTTAATCCAAAGTCATGTGAGAAAAGTCCCAGTTGGGTTTCTCATGATTGATGTTTTCGGTTGGTTGGCGTTGAGGAGATCATTCTGTTCGAGAACCCTCATTATGTTTGAGCTCAGAGTATGTTCTAAGATTCTACACGAACGAGATGTGAAGGATATTTGGCGGTATTTATCTGGATCACTTTTACTGCCCTTCTTGTAGACATGTGTGACCTGGGCTTTCTTCCAACTACTGGGCACGGTTTTTTGATTGAGGGTTCTACGACAGATTATGGTTAGAAGAGAATCCAAACTACTCAAATTCAGTATATAATGTGACAGGGGTTCCGTTGGGCCCTGGAGCTTTGTTTTGACAATTTCACCTGTTTCTCAATACCACTGACACTAATACCCATTTTGCTCAGCCTGTCATTGCTACGAGGATTAAACTGGGGCAATTCTCGGGGGTCTTCTTTTGTAAAAGAAGATTTGAAAACGTAATGAAGCATTTCAGGTTTTGCTTTACTAACCGCAGTTTCAGTTTCTGTCTCATTCAATAGGGAGTGGACACTAACTTTGGTGCCACTAACAGCCTTTACATGCGACCAGAATTTCTTTGGGTTCTCTGAAAGATCATTCAGCAATAATGGGTTTGTTTATAAGCAGCTTTTCCGCTACCATTCACGGTGTTCTTAAATGATTATACTGCTTCCAGGGTTGACACAGTCCTCGACAAAGTGAAGAAAGATGCAAACACAAAGTGCACCACAGAAGATAAAGACAAAAACAAATCTCTCTAGCCTCCCATACCATGCCAACATATCGCAGAAGATTGTAAATATTTTCTAAAATCACAGAGTAAAAGTTGGATTTTCTACTTCAAATAGACCACAACAGAAACTAATACACGATATGAAGTGTCATCATGACCCATACTCAGACTCTGGAATACACATAGTAACATGCCAGGAAATCTCTGTGTTCTACCTAGGACAAACAGGCCGAAATTTCATTACCAGGTACACTGACACATTAAAGACTACACACACAACAAATACACATCAGCAACAACTACACACAAACAATACAGGATACCCATTTGGTAAAGCAGAGCGAAATGTCAAACTGCTCCACCGACTAGATAAAGGGCATAAAATGGACTTGTTAGAAGCACTGGAGATATATTCACATTACAGAAAATATGAAGACAAAATGTTAAACGGAAAACTTGAAAGTGAATCGGTAAATTTCTTCAGATGCTATGGAAATATATTTAAATAGAAAGAGTAACACGTAGAAATAAGCACCATTGTAAAATAGACGTAAGCAAATTAGTAATATCTCTGTCAACTACATCTAAAAACATCTTTGTAACGGTTTATGTAAGTTATTCTGGATGTACACTCAGAGAGTAGAAATATCTCTGGAGTGAGCATTCAGATGTGCAGAACACATTTTATGTTGTCAACATACATTACCACCGTGGTCGGGTGATCTTGTCTGTAGCGCATCCTGTAAATTTTTAATGTCATTATATCGTTGGTAGAGACAGATTCCCTTTGTAGGTGTTGTGGGTTTGGTGTAGTCGTTTTGTAGACACCATAATAATTCGCGTTTGGTAACTGGAATGAATAGGGCTCTTGACTTTGAAGAGGAAAATGAATGGGCATCACGTCACGGCCCATCACGTTAACGTGTATTCACACTGTCCGTCACATCATGTCGCGTCAGTTCTCGTAGCCCGGTACGAAACGGCGAAAGTGAGGTTATGAGTCACCATCCGAGATACAAAATATCACTGTATAGTATCGGAATTGAGGGACTAACAACGACAAAGTTTATTATACAGGGTGATTCAAAAAGAATACCACAACTGTAGGAATTTAAAACTCTGCAACGACAAAAGGCAGAGCTAAGCACTATCTGTCGGCGAATTAAGGGAACTATAAAGTTTCATTTAGTTGTATATTTGTTCGCTTGAGGCGCTGTTGACTAGGCGTCAGCGTCAGTTGATGCTAAGATGGCGACCGCTCAACAGAAAGCTTTTTGTGTTATTAAGTACGGCAGAAGTGAATCGACGACAGTTGTTCAGCGTGCATTTCGAACGAAGTATGGTGTTAAACCTCCTGATAGGTGGTGTATTAAACGTTGGTATGAACAGTTTACAGAGAATGGGTGTTTGTGCAAAGGGAAAAGTTCTGGATGGCCGAGAACGAGTGATGAAAATGTAGCACCCATCCAGCAAGCATTTGTTCGCAGCCCAGGAAAATCGACTCGCAGAGCTAGCAGAGAGCTGCAAATTCCACAATCAACTGTATGGAGAGTCCTACGAACCTTATGAAACGTCAACTACCCGAGGCGATGGATCGGCCGCCAGGCAGCCCGTGACAGAGCACTTCATCACTGGCCTCCAAGAAGCCCTGATCTTACCCCCTGCGATTTTTTCTTATGGGGGTATGTTAAGGATATGGTGTTTCGGCCACCTCTCCCAGCCACCATTGATGATTTGAAACGAGAAATAACAGCAGCTATCCAAACTGTTACGCCTGATATGCTACAGAGAGTGTGGAACGAGTTGGAGTATCGGGTTGATATTGCTCGAGTGTCTGGAGGGGGCCATATTGAACATCTCTGAACTTGTTTTTGAGTGAAAAAAAACCTGTTTAAATACTCTTTGTAATGATGTATAACAGAAGGTTATATTATGTTTCTTTCATTAAATACACATTTTTAAAGTTGTGGTATTCTTTTTGAATCACCCTGTATTTCATAACGTTACTTCATAACGTATGTTGTTCATCAAATTTGTTTGCTAAACTGCTGAGCAGTGAAACAGCATTTCAGAACATCGATATTTATTTGCTAGGGAAAATATGTATATACAACCACATCAATCAATAGCTATTAATGAATAAATAGAGCCTGTTTACCTTATCCATTTTTTCTTAAGTTACTAATAACGTGTTAAGACAACTATTTTTCTCCTTCATTAAAGCTGACTTTTCCACTTAAAATGTTACAAAATGAAAATTGCTTCATAAACTTATGTTCTTATTTATATACACTGTGGGCTTCAGCTCTGTTGTGTTATTGTAAAACCTACGTAGTTTTCCACTTTCAGATATCTGACCTAGCTTTTGTAAGAACACTCAACGGAATAACTATCAAAGTCATCAGGGAACATTTTCAGTTTACCACACAAACAAAGCGTAAGAAATAAGTAAGGATTAGGGAGACTCAAAAGTGCGACGAAAACATGCTAACTTACGATGTTAGCAGACGACGGTACCGTAAAATCTTCGTTTCCGAGAAACCTTTGAGTGCCGCAATGTGACGTGACGATTCGTTGACGACGTGAGTGAATGCCGCCATTTGAAATGCATTATAGAATGTTTTGACGTTACGTGACGTGACGGCCGATGTGAATTGGTCTTAAGCAGAGAGCATTGACACGAGATCACGTGACAATCTCAGCTTAATGTTGACAATATGCGCAGAACGCAATGCTCACTCCATAGATATTTCTACACTATGTGTATACCCCATGGAGGAAAAAAGGAAGGTGGCATTACGTCACAACGTTGAAGCCGTTGTTCGCCATCTTAACCAGCCCAAAACATTAGGTTCATCGCATTCATAGCCCCTTAGTTCACCGCGGCAACACTTCCCCGTGACGTCACTGACTGTGTCGTATTACTAGAGCAAATCGACATTCAAGAACAGGAAAATGTTCCATATTGCCTTACTGACACTACGTTATTCATGTAACCTCTGTAAGTTTTAGTACTGAAAACAGTTGTTGCTCACACATGACAGACATAATGAACAAGAAACACTCAGAACCAGTAGTCTGCTAATGTTTTGAGCTACTTAAAATGGCGGCAGGCCCCGCCCACTTGCTTCAAAACAACTTACAGCGTAAGTCTGTAGTGCAACCTCCCTTCTTTTTTTTAACCTCTATGGTATACCCATGCCACCTTCCTTCTTTTACCTCCATGTGTATACCACAATCTAATAAATACAGTCACGACACTCTCTGGTGCGCACGTTGTTACCGATTGACACTAGCGCTCCAAGCGGTGAAAATGCAGTAACATATATGTGTCAAAGATAATGCTTGTTAAGCACTATGGGACTTTACATCTGAGGTCATCAGTCCCCTATACAGAGTTACTTAAACGTAACTAACCTAAGGACACCGCACACATCCTTGCCCGAGGCAGGATTCGAACCTGCGACCGTAGCAGCAGCGCGGCTCCGGACTGAAGCGCCTAGAACCGCTCGGCCACAAAGGCCGGCGATTGTGCTTGTTTTTCATTATTTTCTACTTCACAAAATAGCTGCTTTCTTGTGTTCCATTTATTATTAAGTTACCAAGAGATAAGAATTATTGTGAAATACGTGTAAAAACACTGATTGAACATACAACTCATATGAAGATATACTCCGAATATGACTATTTGTAGCTCATTCTGTTGAAAGCAAGAGAATATAAATGCATTCTATGCATGAGAAGCATATATTTCTGTTATGACAGGCCTTTCCCTGACAATTTTTTATGGAGTTCAATGATTCGCCCTTTCTTAGACTTCACTCGTCTTTCTAATACATGAGTATTTTTGTAAATGTAATGTCTTTTGCTTCAAAATCGAACGTGTTGAAGATTGTTGCCCTTTGTGGCTCAGATTTAGCAACAAATGTGTAAGTATTTGGAAAGAGTTTTATTGCTTTTGAAGATTTATTATCACGTCTGTGCGGTTTTCTCCTTTGCTACAGTTGTGGTGTCTTATGACTTATTTGATCGTTAAAGGTTTCCTTATTCCACATTCACTGATTTCACTGAAAGTGTAGCGAGCAAAACTCCATTTTATTGCATAGATACATGATGCCTTTCTGTAAAAGATCAGTTCTTCTGGTGTTAACTAGCAACTTTTTGTTATTTAAGAGAAACGACGTCACTCAATAAATGTGTATAGGTCTCAAGAGAATCGTAAATAAAGAGTCCCATAATGCACATATTCGTATCTCCCAGGGTCTTTAGGAAACTAAATCACAAATGTGATGTAATTTTTTGATTAATGTCAATCTTTATGGCACAACATACACTCCCTATTGCAAGAGCTATATTGCTGTTGTTGTGCTCTTCAGTCCAGGGACTGATGTGATACAGCTCTCCGTGCTATTCTATCCTGTGCAAGCCATTTCATCTCCGAGTATGCCTACAACCTACATCCCTCTCATCTGCTTACTTTCTTCATCCCTTGGTCTTCCTCTACAATTTTTACCCTCCACGGTCTTCTCTTAGTCAGGTTGTACAACAAATTTCTCTTCTCCCCAATTCTATTCAGTATCTCCTCATTAGTTACGTGATCGACCCATCTAATCTTCAGCATTATTCTGTAGCACAACATTTCAAAAGCTTTTATTCTCTTCCTGTGGAAACTGTTTATCGTCAATGTTTTACTTCCACACATGGCAACACTCCATACAAATACTTTCAGAAAGGACTTCCTGACGTTCAAATCTATACTCTACGTTAACAAATTTTTCTTCAGAAACGCGTTTCTTACCATTGTCAAACAACATTTTACATCCTAATACTTCGGTCATCATCAGTTATTTTGCTTCCCAAATAGCAAACCTCTTCTACTACGTTAAGTGTATCACTTACTGATCTAATTCCCTCAGTATATCCTGATTTAATTCCAATACACTCCATTATCCTCGTTTTCCTTTTGTTGATGTTCATCTTATATGCTCCTTTCGAGATGCTGTCCATTCGGTTCAGCTGCTCTTTCAAGGCCTTTGCTGTCTTTGACAGAATTACAATGTCGTCGGCGAACCTCAAAGTATTTATTTCTTCTCCCTGGACCTTAATTCCTATTCCAAATTCTTCTTTTCTTTCCTTGACCGCTTGTTCAATGTCCAGATTGAATAGCATCGGGGATAGGCTACAACCCTGTATCACTCCCTTACCGACCACTGCTTCCCCTCGACTCTCATAACTGCCATCTGGTTTCTGTACAAATTGTAACTAGCCTTTCGCTCCCTGTATTTTACCCCTGCCACCCTTAGAATTTGAAAGAGAGTGTTACAGTCAACATTGTCAAAAGCTTTCTCTCTGTCTACAAATGCTAGAAACCTAGGTTTGCCTTTCCTTAACCTATCTTCTGTGAGATGTCGTAGGGTCAGTACTGCCTTGCATGTTCCTGCATATCTCCGGAATCCAAACTGATCATCCCAGAGATCGGCTTCAACCAGCTTTTCCATTCTTTTGTAAAGGATTCGTGTTAGTGTATTGCAGCCATGACTGCTTTAAGTGATAGTTTGGTAATTTTGACACCTGTCAACACTTGCTTTCTTTGGGATTGGAATTACTATATTCGTCTTGAAATCTGAGGGTATTTCACCTGTCTCGTACATCTTGCTCACCAAACGGTAGAGTTTTGTCAGGGCTGTCTCTCCCAAGGCTATCAGTAGTTCTAATGAAATGTTATCTACTCCCGCGGCCTTGTTTCGACTCAGGTCTTTCAGTACTCTATCAAACTCGTCACGCAGTATCATATCTTCATCTACGTCCTCTTCCATTTCCATAATATTACCGTCAAGTACATCGCCCTTGTATAGACTCTCTACATACTCATTCCACCTTTCTGATTTCCCTTCTTTGCTTAGGACTGGTTTCCCATCTGAGATCATAATATTCGTACAGGTGGTTCTCTTTCCTACGAAGGTCTCTACAAATCAGTATAAAGATTAGTATTCTGACTCATCCGATATCGTATTCAGAAGTGTCGCTTGCCGGCCGCTTGAGGCGCTGGTGTTGCTGGGGGTAACAAAAACGAGACTGTCACGATTGTGATGTATACTGTGCACTGAAAGTTGTATTTGAAGTTTAGCATGTGTGAGACTGCACAAATGCAGTAGGAGTTTGGAGCATATACTGTACTCTAACATTATGAATCACCTCGAAGGAAATGACTTATTGATACATAACCAACACGGATTCATTAAATGTCGTTCTTGTGTAACACAGCTAGCTCTTTATTCCCATGAAGTAATGAGTGCTGTCGAAGAGTGATCTCAGATCGATTCCATATTCCTAGATTTCCAGAAGGTTTTTGATACCGTTCCTCACAAGCGACTATTAATCAAATTGCGTCTATATGGAGTATCGTCTCAGTTGTGTGGCTGGATTCGTGATTTCCTCTCAGAGAGGTCACAGTTCGTAGTGATAGACGGTAAATCATCGAGTAGAACACAAGTGGTATCTGACGTTCCGCAAGGTAGTGTCATAGGCCCTCTACTGTTCCTGATTTACATAAATGATCTAGGTGATAATCTGAGCAGCCCCCTTAGATTGTTTGCAGATGACGCTGTGATTTACCATCTAGTAAAATCAGACGATCAATTCCAATTAAAAAATGATCTAGAAAGAATTTCTGTATGTTACAAAATGTGGCAGTTGGCACTAAACAAAGAAAAGTGCGAGGTCATGCACATAGGTACTAAAAGAAATCAGATAAATTTTGGGTATACGATAAATCCCACAAATCTAAGGGTTGTCAATACGACTGAATACCTAGGAATTACAATTACGAGCAACTTAAATTGGAAAGACCACATAGATAATATTGTGGGGAAGGCGATACAAAGACTGCACTTTGTTCGCAGAACACTTGGAAAATGAGACAAACCCACTAAAGAGACAGCCCACATTACACTTGTCCGTCCTCTGCTGCAATACTGCTGCGCGGTGTGGGATCCTTACCAGGTAGTATTGACGGAGGATATCGAAAAAGTACAAAGGGCAGCTCGTTTCGTGTTATCGCGCAATAGGGATGAGAGTGTCACTGGTATGATAGGCGAATTGGGGTAGCAGTCACTGAAACAAAGGCGGTTTTCTTTGCGGCAAGATCTATTTACGAAATTTCAATCACCAACTTTCTCTTCCGAATGCGTAAATATTTTGTTGACACCCACCTACGTAGGGAGAAGTGATCATCACAATAAAATAAGAGAAATCAGAGCTCGAACGGAAAGATTTAGGAGTTCCTTTTTCCCCACGCGCCATCCGAGAGTGGAATGGTAGAGAAGTAGTATGAAAATGGTTCGATGAACCCTCTGCCGGGTACTTAAATGTGAATTGCAGAGTAACCATGTAGATGTAGAAAACTGTAAGTACAATTTCTTCCAAATTTCGCCACGAACTACAAATAAAAATCGATAAATAACTAAAAATTGTGCGTTTTGTTTACGTATTGCAGTAAATTCAACGAAACAAAGCACAACGTCACTCACCGAAAACATTACGTAAAAATGGCATAGTACTAAGAGAAAACACACTTGAAAATTGGGATCTTTTCCCGAAACGCGTCGTGTAAAATATGAATTGAAGAGACTCTTGACTGGTGCAGAAAAGTTACTTATAAACAAAGCCATTGTTTTCACTGCCACAGGCTTAAAAGAAATTATAATAGACAAAATCACATTAAAGAATATTCTGCTACGGTAGGCACTGGGGGCTTCACGCTTTGCGCTCTTTGCATCTGCCCCTGTCTCGCGCCCAGAACGGAAGCCTGGACCTTCGCGACACTGTACAGGGTGTTTATAAATGAATATCGGCGTTTTAACGCTTTATAATGTTTATTACATTAAACTTAGTTATAAATGATATGTCAAATGAAAGAGCAACTCAAGCAGTTTTACGAAAAACCTTATAAACGTTCAATGTGAGCATCATTTGTCACACGGCACAGGTGAAGTCTATAGCCGAGTTCTTCCCAAACGTTGATACGTGTGTCTTCACTGATTGTAGCAAAAGCTGCTTCAATCCGGTTTCTTAATTCAGGGAGGTCTGCTGGTAGCGGAGGCACGTACACACGATCCTTGATGAAGCCCCAAAGGAAAAAAATCGCATGGCGCTAGGTCGGGTGAACGTGGAGGCCATACAAAGCAAGCCCTCTCATTGGGCGCCTGTCCAGCGCTTGGGCCATGAACTTTGTGTGTGCTGTGTGACAAATGGTGCTCATACTGAACGTTTATAAGGTTCTTGGTAAAACTGTTTGAGTTGCTCTTTCATTTGACATATCATTTGTAACTAAGTTTAATGTAGTAAATATTATAAAGCGTTAAAACCCCGATATTCATTTATAAACACCCTGTATACAGGGTGTTACAAAAAGGTACGGCCAAACTTTCAGGAAACATTCATCACACACAAATAAAGAAAATATGTTACGTGGACATGTGTCCGGAAACGCTTAATTTCCATGTCAGAGCTCATTTTAGTTTCATCAGTATGTACTGTACTTCCTCAATTCACCGCCACAATTTTCACAATCAACATCTGTGGGCTGATGAGAATCCGCACGCAATTGTGCAATCACGTCATCAACACAGATTTTCTGTGAACTTTTGGGCGGGCATTGTTGATGATGTCTTGATTGGGGCCCATGTTCTTCCACCTACGCTCAGTCGAGCACGTTATCATGAGTTCATGCGGGATACTCTACCTGTGCTGCTAGGACATGTGCCTTTACAAGTACGACACAACATGTGGTTCATGCACGATGGAGCTCCTGCACATTTCAGTCGAAGTGTTCGTACGCTTCTCAACAACAGATTCGGTGACCGATGGATTGGTAGAGGCGGACCAATCACATAGCCTCCACGCTTTCCTGATCTCAGCCCTCTTGACTTTCATTTATGGGGGCATTTGAAAGCTCTTGTCTACGCAACCCCGGTACCAAATGTAGAGACTCTTCGTGCTCGTATCGTGGACGGCTGTGATACAATACGCCATTCTCCAGGGCTGCATTAGCGCATCAGGGATTCCATGCGACGGAGGGTGGATGCATGTATCCTCGCTACCGGAGGACATTTTGAACATTTCCTGTAACAAAGTGTTTGAAGTCACGCTAGTACGTTCTGTTACTGTGTGTTTCCATTCCATGATTAATGTGATTTGAAGAGGTCATAAAATGAGCTCTAACATGGAAAGTAAGAGTTTCCGGACACATGTCCACATAACATTTTCTTTCTTTGTGTGTGAGGAATGTTTCCTGAAAGTTTGGCCGTACCTTTTTGTAACGCCTTGTATACAGGGTGGTCCATTGATCGCGACGGGGCCAAATATTGCACGAAATAAGCGTCAAACGGAAAAATTACGAAGAACGAAACTTGTCTAGCTTGAAGGGGGAAACCAGATGGCGGTATGGTTGGCCCGCTAGATGGCGCTGCCATAGGTCAAACGGATATCAACTGCTTTTTTTAAATAGAAACCCCCATTTTTTATTACATATTCGTGTAGTACGAAAAGAAATATGACTGTTTTAGTTGGTCCACTTTTTCCGATTTGTGATAGATGGCGCTGTAATAATCACAAACATATGGCTCACAATTTTACAGGAACAGTTGGTAACAGGTAAGCTTTTTAAATTAAAATACAGAACGTAGGTACGTTTGAACATTATATTTCGGTTGTTCCAATGTGATACAAGTACCTTTGTGAATTTATCATTTCTGAGAACGCATGCTGTTACAGCTTGATTACCTGTAAATACCACATTAATGCAATAAATGCTCAAAATGATGTTCGTCAACCTCAATGCATTTGGCAATACGTGTAACGACATTCCTCTCAACAGCGAGTAGCTCGCCTTCCGTAATGTTCGCACGTGCATTGACAATGCGCTGACGCATGTTGTCAGGCGTTGTCGGTGGATCACGATAGCAAATATCCTTCAACTTTCCCCACAGAAAGAAATCCGGGGACGTCAGATCCGGTGAACATGCTGGCCATGGTATGGTGCTTCGACGACCAATCCATCTGTCATGAAATATGCTATTCAATACCGCTTCAACCGCAAGTGAGCTATGTGTCGGACATCCATAATGTTGGAAGTACATCACCATTCTGTCATGCAGTGAAACATCTTTTAGTAACATCGGTAGAACATTGCGTAGGAAATCAGCATACATTGCACCATTCAGATTGCCATCGATCAAATGGGGGCCAATTATCCTTCCTTCCATAATGCCGCAACATACATTAACCGGCCAAAGTCGCTGGTGTTCCACTTGTCGCAGCCATCGTGGATTATCCGTTGCCCAGTACTGCATATTATGCCGATTTATGTTACCGCTGTTGGTGACTGACGCTTCGTCGCTAAATAGAACGCGTGCAAAAAATCTGTCATTGTCCGTAATTTATCTTGTGCCCAGTGGCAGAACTGTACACGACGTTCAAAGTCGTCGCCATGCAATTCCTGCCGCATAGAAATATGGTACGGGTGCAATCGATGTTGATGAGGCATTATCAACACCGACGTTTCTGAGATTCCCGATTCTCGCGCAATTTGTCTGCTACTGATGTGCGGATTAGCCGCGACAGCAGCTAAAACACCTACTTGGGCATCATTTGTTGCAGGTCGTGGTTGACGTTTCACATGTGGCTCAACAATTCCTGTCTCCTTAAATAACGTAACCATCCGGCGAACGGTCCGGACACTTGGATGATGTCGTCCAGGATACCGAGCAGCATACATAGCATACGCCCGTTGGGCATTTTAATCACAATAGCCATACATCAACACGATATCGACCTTTTCCGCAATTGGTAAATGGTCCATTTTAACACGGGTAATGTATCACGAAGCAAATACCGTCCGCACTGGGGGAATGTTACGGGATACCACGTACTTATACGTTTGTGACCATTACAGCGCCATCTATCACAAAGCGAAAAAAGTGGTCCAACTGAAACATTCATATTTCTTTACGTACTACACGCATATGTAAAAACAAATGAGGGTTCCTATTTTGTTAAAAAACTCAGTTGATATCCGTTTGACGTATGGCAGCGCCATCTAGCAGGCCAACCATAGTGCCATCTGGTTTCCCCCTTCAAGCTAGACGAGTTTCGTTCTTTGTAGTTTCTTCGTTTGATGCTTATTTCGTGCGATATTTGGCCTGGTCACTATCAATGGACCACCCTGTATAGATAATGCTCCCACGCTCGTGCGTATTTGATTAAGAAACGTCCGCGGAGTGTGAGAAAAATCGACAGAAATAAGTCCCTGGTTGCACGGTAAACGCCGCATTAAAGAAGCAGAGTTTTCATGTACCAGCGGGACCAGGGGCGTACAAAAGACAGCCCCTGACTTGTTTAGCGCAGGTCGGCGCAGACGTCAGACGCCGCAGCCGTTGTGTGTGGGCGGCGTTTTAGCAAAGCTGCGACCGCTCGCGGAGGGCTGGAGAAGGGGGAAGGCAAACAGAAATTAATTGGTAGCAGTGTTCGCCTCTCTGGCTAACCACGGCCGCTTCGCCTTCCGCTGCCTACCGAGAGGAGGGATTTGCTCCCTCAAATCCGCACCGCGACTGAAGGCCAAGGGCGCCCAAACAACACGGCTAAGCTCCGTCCTAATTGAACACTCCACTCCCCCGCTAAACAATAGGTATCTGCTGCTTCCGAGATGCTGCCACGCACAAAAAGTTAATATTCGCTGTACAGAGATTACGAAGGAGCTGTATCAACAGCTACTGAAACTATATACAATGACGGAAAAAACAGTTGCAACGCCAAACAATGATTCATGTAGAGTAATGAAATTTCGGGAATAAGTTTGTCTAGGTAACACACAGGGT
Source organism: Schistocerca serialis cubense (assembly GCF_023864345.2). Taxonomy (NCBI): domain Eukaryota; kingdom Metazoa; phylum Arthropoda; class Insecta; order Orthoptera; family Acrididae; genus Schistocerca; species Schistocerca serialis. Next base: position 29,369,160 of record NC_064649.1, read on the forward strand.
GGCGCACGGAATGTATTGCCAATTGTTTCTTTCACAATTTGCGACGCACATTAAATATCCCGCCGGGATCTCTCATAGAGTGAATATATCAGGAGTGAGCATTCACATACGCAGAACAGATTTTGTGTTGTCAACATACATTGCCGGTCTGGTCACGTGATCTCGGGACGTCGTGTGTTTGTCCGTATAGCGCCCTGTATATTTAGAATGTCACTTCATCCCTAGTACAGACGGATTCTTGTCGTACGTGCCGTGGATTATTTACATATGTTGCGCAGACATTTTAACAGTATCCATTTGGTACCGGGAATAAACCAGCTATGTAACTTTTAAGGGCAAGTGATATTCCGCACTTGATTTTTGGTAGTTTTCGGTATGATACGGCACTTTATAGTATTACAGAGCCTGACGTACATTTTTTCAGTGATAGTCTTCCAAAACGACTTGACAGTACGCTAGTACTTTTGCAAGTGTCCGAAAAACACCGAATTTGCCACACATTAGCGATTATATCACTGCTAATTCGTCCTTTTTTCTTGTATTTCTGCGTATTTATTTTCTCGTTTTTGCGACCTAAGCCACAATTTTTCTTACTGGTGGCACGTTGAGGTATTTATTTAACGCATTTTAGGTACTTGCTCCCAGTTTATTAAATAAATAGTAGACTGAGTAATCTATATACATAATTGACAAGTCACTGATAAATGCATGGAGGATAGTATTTACTGAAACAACTAACCTTTCCTTTTCCTGTTCCACTAGCAAATTTACGAGAGGAAGCGATTGTTTGTAAGCTTTTGTACGAGCCGTAATATCTATTATATAGTCATAAAATCGTAGAAAAATGGGTCTACAGAATCAAATCTTAATTATAATGCGTCTCGAAATTTTTAAACGTATACAGTGTCTCTTACTAAAATGAAAACTATAATTAGAGCTATATGGAATGTACCCATGAAAAGTTACTATCCCTCCTTTCACATATTTTTCTTTGCATCCGTAGCAACAACAGTAATTCACCATCGCTATTACACTATCAACAAACGGTGAAACAACAAAAACTCTTGGTATCAAAACTTCAAGCGCTGCAGAAAGCACACACGCACAGCGAACTCCCGAAATCACGTGACAATCCTGGTTTAATGTTGACAACATGCGCAGAACGCAATGCTCACTCCAGAGATATTTACTCTATGCGTGTAATTCACGATACTGTCGCTAGGAGACTAATAAGCAGCAATGGCTGACAGTGGAATACTGATGACACAGCAATGATCGGCAATTGAGTTACTTTTTCATGAAACGAAAAAGCCTTGTTATGTCTCAGAGGGGTTTTCGACAACAGTTTAACACACGATGGGCCCCTTGCAAGAAGACCATCCACAGGTTGTACGATAAATTTTTTACATGAAGGAACAGTATTGGAAGCGAAGCGACCTCGGCCTAAGCCTGTTTGTTCGCCGGAGAATATTGAAGCGGTACGAGTTGCTGTACAGAGAAGCCCCGGGAAATCGTGTAGAAAGGCAGCAGTGCAACTGGGAATATCCAGACGCTCCGTTCAACGCATTCTTAAAAGTGACCTCCATATGTAGCCATACAAGATGACCTGCGCACAGAAACTCACTTAAGGACACAAGCATCAGAGAATACTGTTTGCCCAAAGGCGGAGGATAGGGAAGAAAACAACGTTTGATTTTCAAACGAGGCGCATTTTCATTTACACGGTGTGGTTAACAAACAAAATGTACGGTTTTGGGCCACTGAAAACCCACAAGTGCTTCATGAACGACATCATTATTCTCCGAGGATTACAGCGTAGGCAGCAATTTCCAGTCACGGAACTTATTGTACCCTTTTTCTTTGAAGAAACTGTGAACAGCGAGCGTTATTTGAGCGTGCTTCGGAATAGCTTCAGTCCACAGCTTCTTGCTACTGCCTTGCCCTTCAACACGCAGTGGTTCATGCAAGATGGAGCAAGGCCACATACTGCTAACACTGTGTTGGAGTTTTTACACGAGCTTTTCGACATACGGATCATTTCACTCAGGTTTCCAGGTCGCTTCAATGATGGACAAAATTGGCCACCCAATAGTCCAGACCTCAATCCATGTGACTTTTTTCTTTGGGGATGCCTAAAGGAAAAAATTTTCCCGAAACGTCCACGTGATTTAATGGAGCTCAGAAGACTTATTCTTCAAGATTGCAGTGTAATTACGGAATACATGTGCCGTAGGGTAATCACTAACTTCAGTGTTCGTTTGAAGGAAGTTAGGAAACGAAATGGACATATTGAGCATGTGCTGAGTTAGAACAAATCTCCATGGACGGCTCTTCATTGTAGTATATGTTTCTTTCAGATTGTATTGGCAAAGTGTATATTCAAAAACAAAATGGTAACATTTCGTGCACCACCCTGTATTTAAGTGACTAACTTTGGCCCGCAGCTTATCTCGCATAGACTGTATGGCCTGCAGAGATTTTTTTTATTTTTTTGCTTTTATATTATTGAATCTTTATATTCACAAATTGCAACACCTAAACTTTTCACGCTATTTAAGGCCATATAAGCATGGTCTTTTCCGAATGTACTTTTGACCTAAATGCGACTGTGGTAGCTGGAGTCCAAAGTTTTTGTTAATCGTGTCTTTTGCGTTCTTGTGGAGATATTTCCATTGGGACTCTATCCCCTAACAAATATTTCTTTATATTTCACCGAGAAGTGAAATACAAATTTTCATAAATTTAGCTCTGAGATTTCTTTAATGTAACGAAGCATGTTCTTAAAGAGTTTTCACTGAAACACGATTTCTTCATCTCTAACTGAGAAGCCAATCGCCAATTTTCATAGATTTACCTTTAAAAAAGCTTTCGAAAAGAAACATTGTCATAATAGTTTCACCCCTATTGCACTTCCTTGGAGGTTGAATATGTGTGTGTGTGTGTGTGTGTGTGTGTGTGTGTGTGTGTGTGTGTGATGGCCGGCCGAAATTTCTTGGTGGTAAGTGTTTTTTTTGGCCTATTTTTCTCGAGTTGTAATGCTTTGTGTATTTATTGTGTATTGAATGTGTTTTAACTTGCAGACGGATGTTTGAATTTGTAATTTTTGAGGTGGTGTGGTTTTGTTTTTGTTTTCGTAGGTGTTGGTTTTTCGTATAAGTGGTTATAGTTGACCTATATAGGTCAAGGGAAATGACCGATTCCAATTTTCATATTTTTATATGTAGTTATAGGTGTTTTGTTACAGTCAGCATCCCTATGTAAATTAAAACACATTCAATACACAATAAATACACAAAACATTACAATTCGAGAAAAGTAGACCCCCCCCCCCCCAAAACAAAATTACTTACCACCAAGAAATTACACACACACACACACACACACACACACACACACACACACACACACACACACACACGAGAGAGAGAGAGAGAGAGAGAGAGAGAGAGAGAGAGAGAGAGAGAGAGAGACGGACGGGTGAAATCGGACGCTTCTGTGGAATCGGACGCTTCTGTTTTCACAGATTTTGTCCCAAAAATGCTTGCAAAATGAAATATTTCCATAAAAGCTTTCATCCCCCATAGGGGTAGAATTGCCAAAAACATTGTAACACGTATTTTTTTATTTCTGAGAAGCAGACTTTAAATTATCATAGATTTAGCTTTATGAACACGTTCATAAAAAATCTCAGCCCTTATTTCATCCCCATAGGGGTTCAGTTTCCTAAAACACGTATTTTTTTTATTTTTAACAGATAAGTCAAATACCAATGTTCATAGATGTAGCTCTAAAAATACCTTAGTAGCTCTTTAATAATTATATATTTAAAAAAAAAAGCATTTCCCAATATTTTATCCCTAACGGGTTAAATTTCCAAAAAGGTTGAAACACGTAGTTCTTTTCTCTGACCGAGAAACCAAATACTAATTCTTGTACATCTAGCTTCAAAACTGCCATAACAGCGACATTTTTCAAACAACCCTTCATCCCAGATTTTACCCCCTTATAGTTAGAATTTCGAAAAATCCTTTCTTAAACGACGCCAACGGCATAAGTCACACACCTTCACCAAATTTCAAGTTTTTGCCCTTAGCGGTTTGGGCTTGACAATGATGAGCCATGAAATTTTAAATATTGTTATTGGCTGATGTCCAGCAACCGTGCGTTAACTGAATTTCAGAATGTATGTATAGCCACCTCGGCTGCATAAAATTGTTGTCAAATTGACCATGTTTTCCACAGCACTAAGGCGGTCTTCATCAGAATAAAAATTACGTAGGAGTATCTAGAAAATACAATGACATGGCTCAAAAATACAATATACTTAATAGGATTACTTCCATAAAATGTACAGTGTACTTACATGTAATCACACCATAGGCGAGACACATCTGAGCAAAAATCCTCTTGTAAAATTGGAATTATCACAGGAATAAAATTTAAACCGCAAAAATATAACATGTTTGTCACTTAGACTAAAATGCTCCATCAAAAAACAATAGCAGGCGTGAGGTCGTTTAGGGCCAAGAAATGCATCAAACCGCCGTTACCGTCACACTAGGCGGCTAACAGGCTAAGGCAGCCGCGAGTTGGACGCGAAAACAGATTCGCTCCATCTAGCAAGAAGTAATCGATTTACAGACACGAGCAAATGATGCACTGCATAGACAATTTAACATTAGAGGCAGCAACAGAAACCAGTGCATGAAAATTACGACATATCGTAATTGTCTTATTTTAGAAAAGAAATATAGTTCAAAAAATCTACATAGAAAATATAAAAATGGAAAGGAAAACGATGTTTAAGAGTCTACATTGAGGAGAATATCGCCACTGATACCATTTTTAATTAGCGGCTCTATACCTTGAAAAACGTTTTTGTTGCGTAATTGCAACTGTTCGTTAAGAATGAGACCGTCCTTCAGAGATAGGTTTTTAAAAATCTCTAGCTCTTCTAAGATGTTAAGCCTAAAGCCCTTTTTCTCCGAGTGCAAGATTTGGACGTCTTTTACATCTTTAGGATTGTGTCATGCGATTGACAAATAGTCAGCGAAAGTTGAATTGTGAACATTGGTGCCTTTTTTCCCGAGAAGGTGTTCCTTAAACCTTGTCGAAATACGTCGGCCTGTTTGGCCTATGTAATAGGCAGGACAACTGCCGCATTTAAATTTATAGACACCAGAATTCTACAGAGGGGAAAGCGTAGGTTTGAAGTTATGTATGCTGTTACTTTTTAAAGAATTATTAGTGGAGAAGGCTACTCTACAGTTATATTTATTTTGAAGGAAGCGCTTATAAAGGCACATTTGCATGCCGAGCGTGAGTTTCCGCGAAATACTAATTAAATAAATGATCAGTGACAAATAAATAAAGCCTATGGCACACAACTGCAGCGCTGTGTCGCTGATAAAACAAAAGCACAATTACGTTACTCTTATGTTTGATTAAGAAAGGAGAGAGCTCTGGTTGAAGTGGTGCGAGAAGCACGTATTTTATTTTATTGTCTGGCACACCGCCATATTTCATGTTATAGAAGAATACTGCGAGTTGCAACCACACTAGGCACTCGATTCTGTAAAGAATTATATTTATAAAAGTAAGTAGGATTATGAACTGTAGGCTTATTCATTGAATATATCTGATTTAACTAACTGTGTAACTTTTTTATGTTTAGTAGACAATCACCTCTGTACGACGTATTGGCATGGCTGGCAAATTATTGTAATATTGAGATTTAGATTATGAGTCCGCACCTACCGCAGCAGTCTTTGGAAACGATTTAATTACGAAGTCCGATTATTCAGTTTTATTTCACGGTCAACTACGAGTAACATTGCCTTTACGAAAAAGCCATTGTCAAGCGTCTGATATCGAATAATTAAACGTCCACGTTCCAGATAAGCAAATACAATTGCAATCACAATCACCATCATACAGATAGAATAATCAATATATAAATAACAATATATTTTTATTTATTTATTTTATACGCTGTATCCTGTAAGAAATTGGACCCGGAAATGGTATAGAGCAAAATTCTTTTCTGTTCATTAGGTTCGTTATTAGAAAGGCCTATGGTGGTGACTCTCTTGTTGGTTTTCCTACTAAAAATACTATTTACTATAGAAGGATCATAGCCATTATTGACAGCCACAGTTTTAATCAGATTTATTTCAGAATTGAAATTTTCAGAAGAAGGAGGTGTGGAGGTGGTTCTATGAATGTCTGAATGGAAAAATGCCATCTTATGTGAACGGAGGTGTACTGACGTGAATGGAATAATTTGATCAGAACTGGTTTCTTTACGGAAGATACTGAAACTAATTTTGTCGTCTACTATCGTAAGAGTGAGGAAATTCAATTGCCGGATCTCATTTTCGCGGTCACAGGTGAAAGAAATATTTTCATGAAACTCGTTGAACATATTAAAAAGTCTCTCAATACCGTTATTAGGCGCTTTGTATATGATCAAAATGTCATCGACGTATTTAACGTTTGAAAGAATGCCTACAGTTGACGCTGAAAAATTATTGAAAAATTTTACTTCTGAGGAATTTATGAACACATCTGCAAGGATTCCTGCACTTCACAATGGTTCGCAGAGTATAGATGTCGATCAGAGTGCTGTGGAAGAGACGCGCTATGTTTTAAGTTTAGTTTTACTTGCGACGATAAATTTTTGAGATGGTGTACGGAAAATTTATGAAAATGTATATCCCGATGACGTTACCGAATTAACGAGAACTATCTTGTCATCGAAAATATGTGAACATTTCACAGGAAAGAAAACTTAAGAATAAATCGTATTTTCATATGTTCCAAACCGGAACTCCGTCAGTGATTTTTAACGTGAGATATTGCGAGTTAATGTTGACGCGTGTCAGAATCTCAGAAGTCGTCCGGTTGGCCTCTAAGTTTATAGTGAATGTGTGATTATCACATAACAGAGAATAAATAAGATTACAACTACCTCAACCGTAACAAAGGAAAATAAAATTACAGCGAATGATTAGACAGGACAGCAAACTGCCTGAAATTGAAGAACAGTTCAAGTGGGAAGCGTGATATTTATTCATCTATCCCTATGCACAGTCATTGTGGTAGGTGAACCGCGGGTAGCAACTTCGGAACTCACGAGTTATTCCTTTCGCTGATTTCATCCGATTTTTTACACCCGCCCTCTGCGATGCTCTACGGTCCCCCTGCTGTAGCAAAAGGGGGCTGAGGGTGGGGGTGGGGGGTCAGAGAGTCCGGAACCCCCCCCCCTCCCCATCACCTAAATGAAATTACATCCGACCTAGTTGTCGTGTAGTGAAACTGAAAGATATTTTGATTTTCAGTCAGCAAGGCGAACGGTAGATTTAAACTATTTATACGTCCATAGCGTTACTGACTCGCCCATCCCTGTTTTAGCCGAGACCAATTGTTGGCCTTGCTCGAGCTCAGTTGTTGTTTTGTTAAACATTTAGGCTAGGCGCGCACTAGCGATTTTCCGTCGTGCGATTTATTTGTCGCAAGAATGAAACACAGTGGCTCGAATAGGAGCGCGCGCACGTGTGACAAAAAAGTAGCGGCGATTTAAAAGACGCAACCGGCTCTATTTCACGCGCGACGCGATTGTCGCAGGTGTGGAATGATTCACAGGCACTGGCATGGGCCCGCGCGCACTAGCGACGCGATTTCTCAGTCAGTCGCTCTCGCTCTGTGTTGCATACACACAATTTCAGTGCGCCAACAGTATGTCTGATAACGGGAGTTGCGCTACGGATGACATTGGAAGTTGTGTTGTCGATTCAGAAAGACTCATTGCAGAAGTAGAAAAGCGACCAGCTCTCTACAACAGGAAATTAAAAGAATACAGTGATCGCAATTTGAAAGAGGAACTATGGGGAGAAGTATGCTGCACCTAATTCGGAACTGGACTGAACTGCCTGGACCAGAAGACTAACAAAGGTATTTCATGGTTCACTTATTTTATTCAGTCATGTAGACATCACAGTTACAACAATTTAATTTTTTTCATATTGCCAAGATACTGATCCTTGTAGAGTCACAAAGTAGTTTGCAAAATAATCCCTTATCTGCATACCACACGCATCAGCTCTTATTCCGACAGGCTCACAGCCTTGCAGAAGGCATTCATACGATTCGTCCTCAGTTCGTACACCATCATTTCGTCTTACGAAATTATGCAGAATACAACATGCTTTTATGATTATGTCTGAAAAACCAACATCCACATCCATAGGTCGATGAAATATTCTCCATTTGTTAGCCAAAATTTCCAAAGTACATTCCACAATTCTACGAGCACGACAATGTCTATAATTAAAAACACGCTGTTTCATTGTCAAGTTTTTCTTCGAGTACGGCTGCAGAATCTGTCTAGACAGTGCAAATGCTTCATCTCCTACAAAATTAAAAGTTTGAGGCTCTCCTTCCTCATCATGTGGCAATTTTTGAGGGGTTGGAATGTTTAACTGATTAGATGTCAGTTTTTGATAGAAGTTGGATTTCTTGAACACATTAGAATCCCCATTGGCTCCGTACGAGCCCACGCCTATCACACTGAAACAACAGTCACCGTCCACTACGGCCAAACGTATTGTCGAAAAATAATTCTTGTAATTATAAAACTTTGAGCCACTGTCAGCAGGCTTCTTCAGTCTCACATGTTTCCCGTCCACAGCTCCAATGCAATGTGGAGAGTCAGTTCTGTCTAAAAACTGTTTGGCAATAATCTTCCAATCATCTTCAGTTTTTTCTGCCATATGAATAGGCTGTAGACATTGCCACAACTGCTCGCATGTATCCTTGACAATTTCTCTGATTGTAGTGGCTCCTAGTAGATATTCGTAGTGTAATGAGCGAAAGCTATTTCCAGTTGCAGTGTATCTGGAAGAAATAATATTCAGTAACAGCATTAATATTTATTCATAGAAGTATTAAGGTAAATACTTACAATAAATTATATTCAGTGATAATTTCATTTATGACACGTAAAGAAATTCAAAGGAAGTGGAAAAAACTGAAGGACTGCTTCGCAAGAGAACTAGCATCACAGAAAAAATCTTCGTCTGGCGAGGCTGCAAGAAAACGGAGGAAATATCTATACTTCGATGCAATGTTATTTCTGCTCCCTCAAATGGAAGACAGACCGACCACCAGCAACATCGAAATTATGCCCAGTAGCACAGGAAACAAGGAAGTAGGTTCTCCCCCCAGTTTGTATTCACAAAACAACAACGATACTGTACAGAGCACAAAAGTACGACATCCTACGAAAAGAGGAGCCAAGAAGGTTACGTCCTACGAGGAATCTCTATTAAATATATTAAAAGACAGACAAAAAGAATAAGTTAACGAGGATAAGAATTTTATATTAATGCTTGTCCCCATGCTGGCAAGGTTAAACGAAGAACAGAAACATTACGCGAAAATAGAAATACTGAATGTGATGAGGAATGCCAGATATTATCACCTTTCACCGATTTTTCCACAGCATCCGAACATGTGTTATGACACAACTCAAGCGACTTATAACACCACTCAAGAAACTTACTCTCCACCATCTTCATTCGTTCAACTGTATTCTTCAAATGTCCTAAATGAAACGGAACCTTCACAAAATTTGTTCGTGTGCTCCTTTGCTGACAAACGCAACGAGACCACAGAAACCTCTATGTGCAACATGGTTTTGCAGTTTTCTCATGAAACAAGTTCGTCAGTTTCGACTTGCAGTAGTGATTTTCTTGATGTATCAAATCAGTAATGTAAAATGGCAACAACAATTGTTGAATGAAATGATTCTCTTGGTGTATCTAATCAATAATGTAAAAGGGCAATAAAAACTGTTGAATGACATAATGTGTGCTTACCTCAAAGTCACTGATAAGCGCTCCTCAGGTGGTATACACTTCCTCCATGTCGTATCTTGTTTTGTTATATTCGGTCCTACTGTCTGAAGCAGTGTATCAAAACTATTCTTACTCATTCGATAGTATTGAAAGAATTTATTTGGGTGATTTTGTAACTTTTCGTGTAATTTGTAAAACTGCCCTTTCACTAGTCTTTGACTTATAATCGGATGCACCCAGTAACGACATTTGCGCTGTTTGGTCGCTCTTCTTCGTAGTAAAAGCACCACCAAACAAGCTGTTTCGATGAAATCCATGCTGGTACTGAGAGTAGTTGCGATTTTCCTGCCGCTGTGTGCGCACCACAATGTACTTCCGCGACAGCGATTGTTAAGTCGCGCCGACTGAAAAATCGCCTGTGCGCGCCTAGCCTTAAGTTATTACTTGAGGTTGAATTTAATGTAAGTGCTATCGTTTATTGTTTTTGTGTTGTGTGCTGTTGTGATAGTTTCTGATTATGGATAAGTTTGTAACAAGAAAGAAGAAAACCGATCTTTATTCGTCCGCTAGCGTTATGATAGGTTAAAAATATGTACACATTACTATAACAGCCTAATTACCTATCTTCAAAAGTTAAATGACAGCATTGCATTCGTTATTTGGAGGCTGGTAGAACGTTGGTATTACAGTATTTCAGTAGTTCACATGGCAGCGGAGCGTAAGTGTCATTACAAATAACATTAAATTAAAATCAGTGAATAAAAATACACCTGGAGTTGTCGGTGTTGCCCAAAAATAGCGATGATCAACAAAAATATCCCCCAAATGGCAATGGCTGCATTGCTTTAAAAAAGATTGCCAATATTCTATCATTAGTAGCCCAAATGGCAAAATATCGCCCAGTCTGGTCACTTGGGCGATATTCAATTGGTTACTTAACTGTAGAAGGGTGCTAAGTGCCAAATTCATGAAAAACGTGATACGCGGTTTCAAAGATACAGGATACTGAGGAGGATTACATACGAAAACTGCTATGTCCACCGAGAATTCGAAGTGGCTGGTTACACGTGCCATCACTAGATGGCAATGGAGCTAAGTTGCCTACTGATTTCATAAGAATGGTGCAATGTGCCATTCAGTTATTTTTGTTTCACTTTGCTGCTGCGATAAGTGTCTATTCTGTCCTTTTTTGTGAATCATTGATCTTCAGCTTATAAGGTATGTGCATAAACATCGCATAATATTACGTAACTTTTTCATATAAATGAAATATTAATACACCTACATGTTATCTTTAAATCATTTTGTACATATGTGATGTCCATATGTTAGGTTATGGCGGATGAAAGCCACATGGGTAGGAGAAGGAACAAGAATGGTAGTGGATTATTCAGAGATACTGGCTGTCACTGAGCTACCGAAGCACGACTCACGCCCCGTCCTCACAGCTTTACTTCTGCCAGTATCTCGTCTCCTACCTTCCAAACTTTACAAAAGCTCTCCTGCTAACCTGTGGTGGAGCACTTGCCCGCGAAAGGCAAAGGTTCCGAGTTCGAGTCTCGGTCCGGCACACAGTTTTAATCTGCCAGCAAGTTTGATATCAGCGCACGCTCCACTGCAGAGTGAAAATCTCATTCTGGAAACATCCCCCAGGCTGTGGGTAAGCCACGTCTCCGCAATATCCTTTCTTTCAGGAGTGCTAGTTCTGCAAGGTTCGCAGGAGAGCTTCTGTGAAGTTTGGAAGGTAGGAGACGAGGTACTGGCAGAAGTAAAGCTGTGAGGACGGGTCGTGAGTCGTGCTTGGGTAGCTCAGTGGTAGAGCACTTGCCCGCAAAAGGCAAAGGTTCCGAGTTCGGCACACAGTTTTAATCTGCCAGGAAGTTTCATACATAAGGAATGATTGCTGTTGAATGTGTACATATCTGCAGTGTCCTCTATAGAAAACAATATTTTGTTGTTCTTTCCTTTACGTACTATGCAAATGTAGATTAAGGTGCAGTGAGCTGGCGCCTGCATTGAAAATAGATTTGTTTTCTAAGTTCTACAAGCAAGACTACTCAACCCAAGGAACCTTCCTGATGGGTCTTCCTAGTGTCACACCAGGACGGCGTAGACGGCATGGAACCTATGATAATCCCGCTGAAAGGTGCTGGCAGGGAACAGTTCGGTATTCTATTGCAAACGGCACAGGTGATCATGTAGCAGTTTGCAAAACCTCTTCTATGAATATTTTTACTGTTCGAAAGAAAAGGCTGGAAATACTTATCAGGAAGAAAAATCTTGGAGACACAACATTCACCGACCCGAGAACAAGACACGCTCAATCAAAATATAGCGACGAAGACAAAAAGTGTATAAAACAGCACATAAATGGCTTTCTCCAGGAAGTTAGCCATTACAACCGAGCAAGATCAAGCGAGGAAAACCTCAGTCCTGACCTGAATATTTCAAGAAGGTACTCCCACTTTAAAAAGGTCTTTCCTGAAAACACCATAAGTTCTAGTTTATATTGTAGAGCCTTCCGGAAAGAATTTCCCAACTTTTCCAACCACAGACCTAGGAAAGATACCTGCAAGACATGTGGCCTACTCAACATAGAAGCAAAACCAGGTTCACTGCAGTCAAAAGTGCGTTTATAGATTCACCATAGGATGGCCGAGATGGCACGGAGCCTTCCGAAGAGTGACATCAGTTCTCAGTTCCCTGGCAGTGACATTTGCTGCATATCGATTGATATGCAGCAGGTTATGTTTGTTGCCTACACTAACGCACTCTGAGATGTTTTATCGCAGCCAGTTATCTTGTTACAACTTGGCAGTATCTGTAAGTGACATCCTTCAGTCTTACATGTGCATGTGGGATGAGAGTATTGCCGGTATGCGTGGAAATGAAATCGCGTCATGCATTTTGAAAGTTTTAAACCAACACCGACTCAAAGGAAGTCCTCGGCGCTTGTTGGTGACGTCACGTCAGCTGGGCACGGCGAACGCCAGGTCCGTTGCAGGCAGAAACGCCTGGGCGTGCTTATCACTATAAATCTCTTATTTTTGGACAAACTGTTTGGTATTGTTTTGGATTCTGCAGTTTTATTTAGATGGAAGATTTTCTTACTATCGTAAAGCAACAAATGAAGATCATAGTTTTGTATTACTGAATCCTTTCGAAACAAACGTAGATCAATATGAGAAGATGCTTGGCCCCATTGCAAGCTTCGGAAATTTTACATTCAAGAAACTATATTTACTTGATCCATTTTGTTATCGAAACTTACCCCAACCCCCTTAAAATGAACTCGTTTCTTTTATTTATTTATTTATTTTCGTTTGACATCGTCTCTGGAAATGTGAACTAATTTACATGTGTAAATCTCCAACTGTTGCCAGTCATTAGATTACAGTCGTTTTCAACGAAAGGAATTCTAAATAGGAAACAAAATAGCTTCATACATCGAAAATACTGCTGAGCTTAAACTTTTTTAAACATGCACATTAGAAAAGATAAATATTCCCCTCTTGCAACTGAAAGGATAAACTTTATAAGACAAAAAAATTTTATTTGGTAAAACAAATATCTCTCTTTTGCCTCTTCTTCTGTCCCCCACCCCCTCACCCAAAGTGTACAATCGCAAGATATTTCTTTAACATTCAGTGCTCCTCACCCCATAGTCAACCAAGATACCTAAAGAAGAGCACCAATATGTTCACAGTTTCTTGTAAAAGCAACCCAGTACAAACGTAACTTCCTCAGATTTACAAGTAAGGTAAAGAAGCACGAATTCTGTTGCTGCTAGACCGTGAAGTTGTTTTTGTATGTCAATCCTTACAACAGGTGGAAATTTAAGTTCAGGAGTACACTATTTGTTACGAAGTGTAATGAATTGCACAGTTAATTGATTGCAGGAATCTCTCAGAAGAATGTGTGTTGGTCAACTACCGCCAATAGTTTCACATTTTCCTGTGTCAGAGGGGAAGACACCACCATTATGAGTATGCCTGCAACAGACCTGGCGTTCGCCGTGCCTAGCTGACGTGACGTCACGAACAAGCGCCGAGGCCTTCCTTTGAGTTGGTGTTGCTTAAACAACGGGATAACAACGAAGAAAAACCTTATTGTTTGGAATGACAACTGTGCTGCACAAAACAAAAATAGAATTATTGTGTTTCTTTTTCTTTTTCTGGCCACAAATGGGTTATTCACACGAATAGAACAACGGTTTATTCTTGGTGGGCACAGCTTCCTCCCCTATGACTGAGTTTGCCTTGATGGAGAGAAGAAAGTTGGTGACGGGGGCAATTGTACCCAGCGACCTATGCAAACTGATCGAGGAAGCAAAGGTTGTTACACCTTTCTAAGTAATGTGTATGAATACTTATTTAATATTCAAGCTGTGGCAGACAAGATACTCTCTACAAAAAAGCTGAACGTTTCAAAAGCTGTCAGCATCACACGTGATTCAACAGATGTAGCACGTGTAGCAATAAAAGAATGTTACACCGACATGGAAAGGATCCGTAAGGTGAATGTACTCAAAAAGGAAACATGCAAGAAACATTCAATGATACCTTACCTGGAAAAGAATGAGCACAAAGAATGTTATTTGCAGATCTGTGGAAAGTGATTAAGAACATAGCACCTAGTATAATTTGATGGGATTAATGTTTCTGTTTGAAGTGCCTTCAGCACCAAACAATTCCAACTGTGTCATGAAACCACCACTAATATATGATAAGATACTCTCATTTGTAACATGGAAAAGTTTGAGGAATAAATAATTAAAACACTGCACTACAGACAGTTCGTTTGTAATAACTTTAGTTCATAAATTTGGCACTTTGCATCTTTGAACAGTTAAGTATCCGATTATGAAAACCAGTTCCGATACGGAACGATGTGGAGCGGTTTGTAGAAAGCGGAAGGGGTATGAGATGGCAGATGGCAGCACATTCTGTAGGTCGTTCCTCCGTTTTCTCAGCGGGCTACTTAAATTCGTCCGAGCCGACTGCGCTCTACATCCCTCCCTCACCCATTCGGTCAAAATCTATTTACGGTCTTGTAATACCGTACAGCTTAACAATTTCTCGCACACTACCAGTGAGGCTCAAGTTGCCTGAGACTGCAGTTAGGTGTGTGTGTGTGTGTGTGTGTGTGTGTGTGTGTGTGTGTGTGTTGCGTTTGCATGTCTGTCGTCTATTTTTGACGACGGCCTTATGGACCGAAAGCTTTATTTGTGAGAGCCTTTTTGTTGCGCTTATCTGCGACTCAGCATCTCCGCTACATGGTTAGTAGCAAATTTCCTTTTCATAATATTGTTACGTTCCATCCTGCGTATTCCATTGTTTAATGTCAGAATTCAATCTTTTGTTGTGATGCATTTTATTTTATTTTAAAATAATGTACAACTGGTTGTTGGACTTGGGGTAGTTCTGCATGGTGGGTTCCTCGCCCAACAACCCCTGGATTCGGGAGGCAGGTGGTTTGAATTCATGCCTCAGCAATCTTGAAAATGATTTTCTGTGGTTTCCCTTTTTCAGTTTAAGCAAATGTCAGAATTGGTTCCTTGCTGTAGGGCACAGCCAATTCCTTCCGAAAACCCTTCTTTCCTGAAAGATTCCAGTGCCCTTGAAAAGTAGTCCCTCTGCTTGAATGAAAAGAACTGCATCTAAGACGAGCCCAACATCTCTTAGGTGACTCCTGGCACTAAAAGGCTTATGATAAGTAAATAATAATCCGAATTCTCCTCATTTAGGCTCATGCATTCGTTTGCTGGGACATTCTTTAATGCAGAAAATGATCTTCCTTACATTGCAAGAAGTGAGAGGTGTGTACTCAGGAAACCTGGGAAAGTGTAATGCTGAATAACTCCGGATATACTGTATTTTCGCTACCAAGAATTGTTCTAGGTTCTCTGTCGAACAGGGATCTCATTATTCCAAAAGCCCTGTCGGTAATAATCACGGTGTCCCAAAAAATTAGCCCTTGTCCGTTCCTGAACACTTCCTCAATTCAAATCCAGACTGAAAGAAGAAGAGTGTAAAATGAACTTAGGGAGCGTGAAGGGAGATTGGAGGTGGTGGTGGTGGTGGTTAGTGTTTAACGTCCCGTCGACAACGAGGTCATTAGAGACGGAGCGCAAGCTCGGGTTAGGGAAGGATTGGGAAGGAAATCGGCCGTGCCCTTTCAAAGGAACCATCCCGGCATTTGCCTGAAACGATTTAGGAAAATCACGGAAAACCTAAATCAGGATGGCCGGAGACGGGATTGAACCGTCGTCCTCCCGAATGCGAGTCCAGTATGCTAACCACTGCGCCACCTCGCTCGGTGGAGATTGGAGATTAGTGGTTTGCCAAAATACAGAACCCCTAAGTAAGGAGATCTTATCTTCGCTTGATGAAAAGTCTGAGACCATTGTCGAATAACATAGTTTATCGTTCTTTATAAATGTAGATGAAGATGAAATAGGAGATATGATACTGCATGAAGAGTTTGACAGAGCACTGAAAGACCTAAGTCAAAACAAGGCCCCGGGAGTAGACAACATTCCATTAGAACTACTGACAGCCTTGGAAGAGCCAGTCCTGACAAAACTCTACCATCTGGTGAGCAAGATGTATGAGACAGGCGAAATACCCTCAGACTTCAAGAAGAATATAATAATTCCAGTCCCAAAGAAAGCAGGTGTTGACAGATGTGAAAATTACCGAACTATCAGTTTAATAAGCCACGGCTGCAAAATACTAACACGAATTCTTTACAGACGAATGGAAAAGCTGGTTGAAGCCCACCTCGGGGAAGATCAGTTTGGATTCCGTAGAAATGTTGGAACACATGAGGCAATACTGACCCTACGACTTATCTTAGAAAAAAGATTAAGGAAAGGCAAACCTACGTTTCTAGCATTTATAGATTTAGAGAAAGCTTTTGACAATGTTGACTGGAATACTCTCTCTCAAATTCTGAAGGTGGTAGGTGTCAAATACAGGGAATGAAAGGCTATTTACAATTTGTACAGAAACCAGATGGCAGTTGTAAGAGTCAAGGGACGTGAAAGGGAAGCAGTGGTTGGGAAGGGAGTGAGACAGGGTTGTAGCCTATCCCCAATGTTATTCAATCTGTATATTGAGCAAGCAGTGAAGGAAACAAAAGAAAAATTCGGAGTAGGAATTAAAATCCATGCAGAAGAAATAAAAACTTTGAGGTTCGCCGATGACATTGTAATTCTGTCAGAAACAGCAAATGACCTGGAAGAGCAGCTGAACGGAATGGACAGTGTCTTGAAAGGAGGATATAAGATGAACATCAACAAAAGCAAAACGAGGATAATGGATTGTAGTCGAATTAAATCGGGTGATGCTGCGGGAGTTAGATTAGGAAATGGGTCGCTTAAAGTAGTAAATAAGTTTTGCTATTTGGGGAGCAAAATAACTGATGATGGTCGAAGTAGAGAGGATATAAAATGTAGACTGGCAATGGCAAGGAAAGCGCTTCTGAAGAAGAGAAATTTGTTAACATCGAGTATAGATTTAAGTGTAGGGAAGTCGTTTCTGAAAGTGTTTGTATGGAATGTAGCCATGTATGGAAGTGAAACGTGGACGATAAATAGTTTAGATAAGAAGAGAATAGAAACTTTCGAAATGTGGTGTTACAGAAGAATGCTGAAGATTAGATTGGTAGATCACATAACTAATGAGGAGGTATTGAATAGAATTGGGGAGGAGTTTGTAACCCAACTTGACTAGATGAAGGGATCGGTTGGCAGGGCATATTCTGAGACATCAAGAGGTCAACAATTTAGTATTGGAGGGCGACGTGGAGGGTAAAAATCATAGAGGAAGAACAAGAGATGAATACACTAAGCAGGTTCAGAAGGATGTAGGCTGCAGTAGGTACTGGGAGATGAAGAAGCTTGCACAGGATAGAGCAGCATGGAGAGCTGCATCAAACCAGTCTCTGGACTGAAGACCACAACAACAACATGAAAATTTTAAGAATAAATGGAAGACATGAGTATTTTTAAGATTCTCTTTAGCAAACTAGACGCCCACTATGACAAAATCTTGGCTGAGTCCTTGTCCCTGTCCGTCACTGCGTGACGTCTTACCCAGTCATGGTTTAGCTGTGGTTATTCCTTTGCGTTTCCACAACACAATCACATCGTCAGCAGTCGACGTGGGCAGCTTTAGTAGGACTGAAAAATCCTTGATGGATTTGTTGCTCAGGTGACACCGAATGACCGCTCTACGTTTTAAATCACTGAGATCTCCTAACCAACCCACTCCGCTGTTAGTGCTTCCGAGCTGGCAATACAAAACTCCCTGCCTCTCTTTTTATTCGTCAATTCAAGATTACATAAAGATTTGCGGGAACTTTTGATCAGATATTGTTCATTTAACCCGCTCCTGGCTCCACCAGAATGGTGGGAATCATTTGTTGTTAGTGTTCATAAGACAGGACACCTTATTGGCGCAAATACTGATCATCTGCTCTGCCGACAGCCACCGTGGTGCGAGCTTCAGTCCTGCCAACAGAGCTGAGGTGCCAACTGCTGTGCGAAGAAGCGGGCGGGAGTTCGCCGGAAGTCCAGAGTGACAGCATCTGCATCTGTCACGTCACGCAGGACGTCATTGACTGTAAGTCTGTCATACCCCGCAGTTTCTGTTAAGTTATTTATTAGTTCATTTTGTGTATAACGTGCAAATTCTCCCCTGGACTGAGACAGAATATGGAGGAAAGAAAAAAAGAGGCAGGAACCTGTTGTACAAGGTTTTTAGGGAAGGTCTGTGACGATTATCATAATTCAAAAAGTCGGAAACTACCACAACAAATACTTGTACACAACTGGTTCACCTCTTACGTTAGCAACAGAGAGCAAAAGGTCATTATTCACAATGTTGAGAATGGCTGTTATGTGGGGTCTCAGTGGGGTACAGTCAAGTTGGGGGTGCCCCAGGGATCAGTGATGGGGCCACTCCTGTTCCTTATTTATATAAATGATATGCCCTCTAGTATTATGGGTAACTCTTAAATATTCCTGTTTGCTGATAACACTAGCTTGGTTGTAAAGGATGTTGTGTGCAACATTGACTCGGTTTCAAATAGTGCAGTTCATGACCTAAGTTCGAGGTTTGTAGAAAATAAACTAATGCTAAATCACAAAATGATCCAAATGGCTCTGAGCACTATGAGACTTAACATCTGAGGTCATCAGTCCCCTGGAACTTAGAACTACTTAAACCTAACTAACCTAAGGACATCACACACATCCATGCCCTAGGCAGGATTCGAACCTGCAACCGTAGCGATCGCGCGGTTCCAGACTGAAGCACTAAATCACAGTAACACTCAGTTTTTACAGTTTCTAACACACAAAGCAACAAAACCTGACGTTTTAATTTCACAGATTGGGCCTATGATTAGTGAAACTGAACAGTTCAGATTTCTAGATGTTCAGATAGTTAGTAAAGTGTTGTGGAAAGCCCACGTTCAGGATCTTGTTCAAAGAGTTAAGACTGCCATTTTTACTATTCGAAAGGTATCTGAAGTGAGTGATCAATACGAAATTAATCTACTTCGCTTATTTTCATTCGCTTATGCCGTATGGTATTATATTTTGGTGTAACTCTTCCCAATCTAAAAGGATATTTTTGGCTCAGAAACTGGCGGTTCGGGCAATAAATGGTGTAAGTTCACGAACTTCTTGTCGACCCCTTTTCACGAGTCTGGGTAGTTTAACATTGGCCTCTCAATATATATATTCGTTACTGCCATTTCTTGTTAACAATATTAGCTTATTCCCAAGAATAAGCAGCTTTCACTCAGTTAATACTCGGCAGAAAGCAAACCTGCATTTGGATCGGACTTCTTTAACTATGGTGCAGAAAGAAGTACGGTACAGTATACTGCCGCATCCATTTCCAATAAGCTACCACTCTAATTCATAAATCTTAGCAGTAATCCACGCGCTTTCAAATCGAAACTGAAGAGTTTCCTAATGGGTCACTCCTTCTATCCTGTCGAGGAGTTCCTTTCTTGTATTGTTGTTTGCGTTTACTTAAACTTATAGATTGATTTTTTTCAGGCTCATAAACATTTTATTTTTATTTGTTATTACTTTTATGATGTACCGGCTCGTGTGGCCGAGCGGTTCTAGGCGCTTCAGTCTGCCTCGGGCATGGATGTGTGTGATGTCCTTAGGTTAGTTAGGGTTAAGTAGTTCTAAGTTCTAGTTGACTGATGACTTCAGATGTTAAGTCCCATAATGGTCAGAGCCATTTGAACCATTTGAACTTTTATGATGTAATTTAATGTATTGACACGTTCCATGACCTTGGAGATTTGCTCCTCAATTTGGTCGTACGGAACTTGAAGTCTAAATAAATAAAAAAATACACTCTTAGAGAAAAGAAAACGCATCACGAAGCAGTTATCTAGATGGGACAGAAATGGGCAGATGTGCTCTGCATCTACAGCCAAAGAAACGGTTACAATTTTAGAAAAATTGGAGGACTAATTCAAGAGAAAGAGCTTCACAAATTGAGCAAGTCAATAACAGACTGGACCAGCACTGACCCTTCTGCAAGCAGTTATTCGGCTTGGCACTGTTTGACAGAGTTGTTGGCTGTCCTCTTGAGGGATATCGTGGCGAATTATGTCAATCTGGCGCTTCAGATCGTCAAAATCCGAAGCTGGTTCGCACCCCAGACCATCTCTCCTGGCCGTCGGACCATATGGTTGGCGACAATCGGGTTGGTAAGGATTGTGTCCCACCGCTGTCAGTGGCATCTCCAGACACGTCTTCGCTGGTCAAAAAATGGTTCAAATGGCTCTGAGCACTATGGGACTTAACATCTGAGGCCATCAGTCTCCTAGACTTACAGCTACCTAAACCTAACTAACCTAAGGACATCACACACATCCATGCCCGAGGCAGGATTCGAACCTGCGGCCGTAGCAGCAGCGCGGTTCCAGACTGAAGCGCCTAGAACCGCTCGGCCACAGCGGCCGGCTCTTCGCTGGTCATCACGGCTCAAGTAGAGGTTGGACTCATCACTGAATATTATTCTACTGCAGTCAATGAGATTCTAGGGCGAAGATGCCTTTTACAGTGGTGGAATATCAATCTGTCACCAATCATACAGCCCTACTACCAGGAGTGATTTCATAGAAGAAATGGTTGTCATCTGCGGCGCCCTAACAGCACAGCAGTACGTCGACGATATTCTGCGCCCCATTTGTTGCCCTTCGTGGCACGCCATGCTGGATTTAACAACGCCCGCCAGCACACGGGCAGAGCTTCTACTGCTCGTCTTCGCGCATGGCAATTGCCAGCGACGTCGCTGATCTCTTCCCGACTGAGAACGTTTAGAGCATTATGGGCAGGGCCCTCCAACCTCCTCGGGATTCTGACGATCTAAGACGCCAATTTGACAGAATTTGGCACGACATTCCTCAGATGGACATCCAACAATTTTATCACTCAGTGCTAAGCCGATAACAGCTTGCACAATGGCCAGTAGTGGTAGAACGCGTTATGGACTTGCTCAGTTTGTGAAGCTCTTTCTCCTGAATAAATCGCACTATTTTTCTGAAATTGTAATTCTTTGTTTGTCTGTACATGTACATCACATCTACCGATTTCTGTTCCTTTCAGATAATTCGTTCGTGTTGAGTTACTTTTTGTTTTGTTTTTGTATCAGAGTCTGTTTATTGAGCTTTCTTCTTGTGCAGTTAAAAGTTCAAAAAGTTCCACTCTTAGTACAAAACGTCAGTGACTGCAAGTAGATACAGGCTCATCCAGTCATGCTCCCATTATTATTAAGCTGCAGCATTTTAAACCAGAAAACACTACAGATCGTGCAGTCTGCCCAACCTACTGTGACCCATTCAGGACCTGTAATGTTCACCCACGCCCAGGACCAGTTCGAGAACACTTTTCCCCACAAGCGACATATGACCGGGTGCCCCCTCTCTTTTTCTTCCGTCCCTCTGATATTAGTAGCCTTCCCTTTGATTCTTTATAAGACCCTTAAAATTAAGTATGAATCTAGTGATCGTGGATTGGGTTGTTTCTTCCTATAAAATACGCAGTAAATAAAAATTTCTCTGAAGTGAAATGAAGATCTAAATCACATTCCAGTGCTAAAGATACTGATGTGCAAAACTTAAGGACGAAAGTAACTTTAGCGTGATATATCACTGCCAAGTAACTCAGTTTGATGAAACATCGACCATTCATACAAAATATTGCTACAGTATAGTACAGGGGGTAACTGAAAGAAATGCGCAGTAAGACGAACAGAAATGACACTTTTATTCAATTACACTGAAGTCACAGTGATTTATGATGGCCTCATGGTCATTACAAAAGGCGGGACATGGTACTTAATAGGCTGTGTGATCACCACAGACGCCCTATGACATGCTCCAATGCTGTCCACTTGTTGTGTGGGTGAAGCCTTATGGGACTTAACTGCTAAGGTCATCAGTCCCTAGTCTTACACACTACTTGACCATGGGACTTAACTGCTAAGGTCATCAGTCCCTAAGCTTACACACTACTTAACCTAAATCATCCTAAGGACAAACACACACACCCATGCCCGAGGGACGACTCAAACCTCCGCTGGGACCAGCCGTGCCCACTAGTTGGTAAGGAGTTCTTATGGTAAGGAGTTCTATTTCTCCATCAGCGTGGCTACTGCAGCAACTGATAGATGGTCACTGGTGCATGTTCGTGTACACATCCCCCACATGCACGATGGGATTCAAGTTGTGGGAATGGGCAGGCCAGTCCAGTCACTGAGTACCCTCTTGTTCCGAGGGATTTTCCACCTGTGCTGTTCAATCTGGTCACACACTGTATCCATAAAAATGAAGTCAGGGCCAAATGTATTCCTGAAAACATGCACATGGTGGAGGAATACAGTGTCACACCCACTGTGACTGCCTACTGTACCTTGTTCAAAGACTTGGAGGTCAGTATGCCCATGCAACATTATGCCTCCCCAAAACATAACACCCGGACCACAAAAACGATCATGTTCGTCAATGATCCTGGGTGCATTAAATATTCCCAATTCTCACCATATGAGGGTGAACCCAGAATCACTACTTGGACTGAACGTGCTCTTATCCAAGAAGATCATGTGAACCAGCTCCTCATCGGTCCAGTCCCCGTGCTCTTGGCACCATCACAAATGATGCCGCTTGTGTGTGGGTGTGAACGGAACACAATGCACTGGTCATTGGGCAAATAGAACACCCCTATGCTGTAGCCACGCCAATATGAAATGTGAGATTGTGTGCCTTGAAGTCCTGCTAAATGTGGCCACAGTCGCACCTGCCGTTTGATGTGGTTCTCTTCTTGCCCATTGTACAATCTAGAGATCATCTGCTGTTGTGATTGACCATGGTTGACCAACTCTTCTCCTTTGGGCGGCAGAACCTGTCGTTCAGATCACTCCCCGTGCATGTGAAACAGTGCTGTGAGCAGTACGAAAGCTATGTGCTACACTCGACACACTTCGTCTTTTCCCAGTTCCCGGTGATTCTTCCCTGTGTGGAGTCATCCAGATGTTGTCTCTGGGCTGTGTTGTAATGAATATCACCACCTCAGCGCACCATAACTCTTCACCAATTGATACACACTGCCTTTTCCCTTTCTTTCAACTGCATCATGTTGCAGGACCTGTCTCATTTGGCACTATGGTCAGCCGGCCTCACAACATGTGAAGTCCAGTTTTCTGTGCACATTTAGGAGACCCGTAGCAACACTTTCTTTCATTTCCAGCGAGTAGTTACCATGCTATATTACTTTATTTAGCATGCTTTGCTTATCTTTTACTAATGTATACCTTGATTAATTTCCACATGCATTCTTCATAGGATGTATGGAACCTGATGGATGTGGATGAATGAAAGAATGAATGTTGTCATGTCTTTCTAGTCCCAAACTCTGAATACTGGCTTCCTCTTAAAATTCTGTGTTTTAATATATTGTACCTATAGTTTCTGGCATTCTAATGGAGTCCTAAATTATAGGGTGAAAATTATTTAAACCAACAGACTCTGGCAGATTGCATGGGACACAAAAGGGACACTTTCTCTAATATGATAATTACCTGTGAACATTTTTAATCTGGTAAAGGGCATAATCACTCTCTGCATTCATGAAATTACACATAACATGGGGATAAACATTAGAAATGTCCTTCATGAGCAATTGTTAACCCATTTCACTTACAGTGAGTGAAACCACATAATTATCCATTCACAGTTTCCATAGTGGAACCTGGAACACTGTCAAATAAGAAGAAAGAGCCTTCCATCTGAAGTAATCTATTACACATAGATTTCCACATAAAAGCTGGTTCTGAAGAAACATAACAGACACTTTTGGTTATAACATAACATTGCTTGAAATTATCTGTCTCTTTTCATAACATTCTTTTTACTTACATTTTCTTTATCAGATTTCATTGTGCAATTCAGTTTTTTGTTGTTTTTTTTCCAGAAATTCTGGCAAACATTGCTAACATTTATTGAAAGTCAGTGCCATCTCTTATTTGCAGTGAATTAATAGGTTTTGCAAGAGGACAGCTACCATCAACAGAGTCCACTGAGTCTGATATGAAACTACTGCCCAATCTATTTTTTGACTACGGTATGTTGATGATTTTCACTCATGGACCGTCTGACAGCAACTGAATAAAACACAATTTTAGTGCCATACGCGTTTCGCCTTTATTTTCTGCAAGGCATCATCAGTGGCCTGTAATATGTACATATGTTAGCTATTTTATTTTTGTCACTGTGCCTATAGGTTATAAACAGTTCTGGTGGCTGGTATTTCCTATTAAGTAGTAATGTTTTGAACTGTACTTACAGGTTGCGTAGACAGTTTCTTACATATTACGCTCCTGTTTCATTTTTGGTCTTGTTCTTCTTCCTATGAGCGCCAATTTGCTGTTTTTTCTGCATTCCACAGCACTATGCACTGAACGCTTTTAATGCAATGTTTTGGTTTCTGTTGCCAACTGTCAAATGTTTTTGCCAAAGATCGAATATTACTGCCAAACTTGTGAGTGTAACTATCGAAGTATCTGTGGTCTGTTCGTGTATGCATTTGTGTGTGCGCTTGTGTGTGTGTGTGTGTGTGTGTGTGTGTGTGTTTTTTGGTGTCATATTATTTTATTTTATTTTATTTTATTTAATTATTTATTTTTGTTTATGTCCTGTGTAATATGTACATATGTTAGCTATTTTATTTACATTTTTGTCACTGTGCCTATAGGTTATAAACAGTTCTGGTGGCTGGTATTTCCTATTAAGTAGTAATGTTTTGAACTGTACTTACAGTTTGACACTATCTATAAACAGCTTTATGAGTGGATTCAGTCCTTCATTTGTATCACAAGTTCAAAACAGCCAAGTACAGACAAATTTGTTTCACCTAAAAGACTACATCTACATCTACATCTACATTGATACTCCGCAAGCCACCCAACGGTGTGTGGCGGAGGGCACTTTACGTGCCACTGTCATTACCTCCCTTTCCTGTTCCAGTCGCTTATGGTTCGCGGGAAGAACGACTGTCTGAAAGCCTCCGTGCGCGCTCTAATCTCTCTAATTTTACACTCGTGATCTCCTCGGGAGGTATAAGTAGGGGGAAGCAATATATTCGATACCTCATCCAGAAACGCACCCTCTCGAAACCTGGCGAGCAATCTACACCGCGATGCAGAGCGCCTCTCTTGCAGAGTCTGCCACTTGAGTTTATTAAACATCTCCGTAACGCTATCATGGTTACCAAATAACCCTGTGACGAAACGCGCCGCTCTTCTTTGGATCTTCTCTATCTCCTCCGTCAGACCGATCTGGTACGGATCCCACACTGATGAGCAATACTCAAGTATAGGTCGAACGAGTGTTTTGTAAGCCACCTCCTTTGTTGATGGACTACATTTTCTAAGCACTCTCCCAATGAATCTCAACCTGGTACCCGTCTTACCAACAATTAATTTTATATGATCATTCCACTTCAAATCGTTCCGCACGCATACTCCCAGATATTTTACAGAAGTAACTGCTACCAGTGTTTGTTCCGCTATCATATAATCATACAATAAAGGATCCTTCTTTCTATGTATTCGCAATACATTACATTTGTCTATGTTAAGGGTCAGTTGCCACTCCCTGCACCAAGTGCCTATCCGCTGCAGATCTTCCTGCATTTCGCTACAATTTTCTAATGCTGCAACTTCTCTGTATACTACAGCATCATCCACGAAAAGCCGCATGGAACTTCCGACACTATCTACTAAGTCATTTATATATATTGTGAAAAGCAATGGTCCCATAACACTCCCCTGTGGCACGCCAGAGGTTACTTTAACGTCTGTAGACGTCTCTCCATTGATAACAACATGCTGTGTTCTGTTTGCTAAAAACTCTTCAATCCAGCCACACAGCTGGTCTGATATTCCGTAGGCTCTTACTTTGTTTATCAGGCGACAGTGCGGAACTGTATCGAACGCCTTCCGGAAGTCAAGAAAAATAGCATCTACCTGGGAGCCTGTATCTAATATTTTCTGGGTCTCATGAACAAATAAGGCGAGTTGGGTCTCACACGATCGCTGTTTCCGGAATACATGTTGATTCCTACATAGTAGATTCTGGGTTTCCAGAAATGACATGATACGCGAGCAAAAAACATGTTCTAAAATTCTACAAGAGATCGACGTAAGAGATATTGATATTAATTAATTAAAGCCTCAATAAAATTTCATTAATAACATATGAAGTACTTTGCCTTGACAAAATCCAATTTCAGATTTGTTATCTCCTAGTGAAACGTAATAGTTTGATATTTGATCAACTAAATCTATGTAATTTTTGTTTTGGTATCTTTTGTAGTGATTTTGTTTTTGCATGTTATTAGGTATTCTATCCACATATTATAAATTATAAACAAGATTTGCATAGAAGCAGAACTGACAAACTGTGATAGTCCCTGAATTCTATTTTGGTGCACCAAATTGGCCTTCAGTGTAATTTGAAATGTGTAAAAGATAATTTAATTAAAGACATGCTTTTAATTCTGTTGTATATCTTGTCTGATGCCATAAAAATGACATCAGAAGCCATCATATTAAAAGAAGCTGCGTCAGCAGACAATGAGCAGTTATATTTTGAGTGAGTTGGGGCAGTCGTTGACAGAGTGATGGGAGTGACATCTGTTGGTTTGGTGTCTCAGCTCCAGGTAGCACTGTATTTTCATATCTGAGTAATAGCAAGGTGATAACATTGATAGAAACCATATGGGGTGTATCAAATACATTTATTTGTTAGTGCTGGAGGCTAATAAAAAATTGATGTTCCGCAAACTTTTTGTTTCTTATTCAAACCTCATGTCACCTCAAACATCATTTAAAGCCACGGACCTGCACCTTGGATGCAACAAATATAAGTATATTCACAACTGTATGTGCATCCATGGGAGTTACGGATTCGGGTATCTCACTGATGGGAGGGAATCCATTACACAACAGAAATAAATGTCGGCTGGTCAATGTTTAGTTAGTTATCCTTGCATTAAGTGGATAAATTCTGTTATGAAGAAGAAAAGGCAGAGATTGGGAATTCATGTACATCAGCTACTCTCATGGTAATTGTGTTTCAGTGGACTATCAAAACCTGGAGACAGTGAAGAAGAAGGCCAGGGATATGGGAATGCTGTTTATCCACGTTCCCCAAGCGGGGCGGTATGAACGCTGTCTGGACAGAATCCTCAGGCTGAAGGCCAAGAGTGAGTAAATTACTGTCTGCATCACACTAATGACCATACAAAATGTTCTCCAGCCAGTGACACCTGTTTCATTGTATAGTCAATAAGAAGTTAGAACACTTTTTCCCTACTTCAAAAAGTTTGAGTTCATAATATCCATCCTATTCACTTACCTTACAAAATTTATAGCATTTGTAGATTTAGATAAAGCTTCTGACAGTGTTGACTGGAATACAGTCTTTAAATATTGTGTGTTTCAGCCTCAGGTCAGACAAATGGTATCATGACCTGTTTGACTCCTCAGCAATTCTGTTTAGCTGATCTGTTTATAAAATGGTGGTACTACTAATATACTAGAAAAATCAATTGCAAATGAAACTAACTTCTAAACACAACTACATGCATTTGAATATTTTCGAGAGCTTATCATGAAGGTAGCCTATAAATGGACAGCCCAGAACAGTGTCAATGTAAACACACGTGTGATCTGGTTGTTCGAACTGAAATTAGCTTTGTAATAGCATAAAGTTAGTAACTCTTAAATCACAATAAAATATTAAGAGAATAATATTAAGCAATGACTCACTACAACAGGGCAAGGAATACAGTAGCAGACAAATAGGTAGCATTGAGATATGAAATAGTGAAGGCAGCAGAGGACCAAACAGATAAAAAGATGAGGCCTAGCAGAAATCCTTGAATACTGAATTTAATTGACAAAAGGAGAAAATATAAAAATGCAGTGAATGCAGCAGGTAAAAGACAATAAAAATGCCTAAAAATTGAGATTGACAGGATGTGCAAAATGGCTATGCAGGAATGGCTAGCGGGTAAGTGTAAGGATACATTAGGATATATCTCTAGGGGGAAAATAGATACCACCTACAGGAAAATAAATGGGACCTTTGAATAAAAGTGAAGCATTTGTATTAATATCAAGAGCTTAGATGTAAGACCAGAACTAAATAAAGAGGGGAAATCTGAAAGATCAAAGGAGTATATGGAGGGTCTACACAAGGGAGCAATATTATAGAAAGGGAAGAGGACACAAATGAAAAGGGTGTTATGATACTGCCAGAAGAATCTGACAGAATACTGAAAGACCTAAATCGAAACAATACCCTGGGGACAGACGACATTCCATCAGAACTGCTGTTATCCTTGGAAGAACGACGCATGACAGAACTATTCCACCTGCTGTGTAAGATGTGACAGATGGGTGAAATACCCTCCGACTTCAAGGTGAATGTCATAATTTAAATTTAAAACAAAGCAGTTGCTGACAGGTGTGAATATTATCAAATTATCTTCTTAATAAGTCACAGCTCCAAAATACTAGCATGAATTATGTACAGAAGAATGGAAAAATTGGCAGAAGCCAACCTCAGGAAAGATCAGGTTGAGTTCCTGAGAAAAGTAGGAACATGCGAGGCAATACTGACCCTCAAATTATCATAGAAGAAAGTTTACTGCATGGCAAACATATGTTTGTAGCATTTTGAGATTTAGATGAAGCTTTTGACAACAATGAGTGGAGTACACTCTTTACAATTCTGACAGTAGCAGGGGCAAAATATAGGCAGTGAAAGGCTGTTCACAGTATGTACAGAAACCAGATGGCAGCTATTAGTTGAGGGGCATAAAAGGGAAGCAGTGGTTGGCAAGGAAGTGAGATAGGGCTGCAGCCTATCCCTGATCTTATTTGATCTGCACACTGAGCTAGTAGTAAAGGAAACCAGAGACAAAATTGGAAATGAAATTAAAGCTCAGGGAGAAAAATAAAGACTTTGAGGTTAACTGATGACATTGCAATTCTGTCAGAGACCACAAAGGACTTGGAAAAACAGTTGAAAGGAATGGACAGTGCCTTGAGAGGAGGATATAAGACAAACATCAACAAAAGCGAAACAGCTGTAATGGAATGCAGTTGAATTAAATCAGATGATGCTGAGGGAATTAGATTAGATTAGGAAATGAGACACTAAAAATAGTGGATGAGTTTTGCTATTCGGGCAGTAAAACAACTGACAATGGTTGAAGCAGAGAGAATATAAACTGTAGACTGGCAATGGCAAGAAAAGCATTTCTGAGGAAGAGAAATTTGTTAACATCAAATATAGATTTAAGTGTTAAGAGGTATTTTCTGAAGGTATTTGTCTGAAGCGTAGTCTTGTATAGAAGTGAAATATGGATGATAAACAGTTCAGACAAGAGAAATGTGGTGCTACAGCAGAATGCTGAAGATTAGATGGGTAGATTGTGTAACTAATGAGTAGGTGCTAAACACAACTGTAGAGAAAGGAAATCTGTGGCACAAGTTTACTAAAAGAAGAGACTAGTTGATAGGACACATTCTTAGACATCAAGGGATAAACCAATATAGTACTGGATATAAGTGTGGGGGCCAGCATCATACAGGGAGACCACAAAATGAATACAGTAAGCAGATTCAGAAGGATGTTGATTGCAGTAGCTGTTCAGAGATGAATAGGCTTGTACAGGATAGAGTAGCATGGAGAGCCGCAGCAAACCAGTGAAGACCACTAAAACTACAAAACTGAATGAGAAGGAACGCCTTCCCCAGATGAAACTAGTGCAAAGTTTCTTGAGTACTAGTGTGGGTAAACTAGATGTGTACTGTCATACAAGCAGGACTGATGTGGCAGATATGGGCTCTAATTAGACACTGGTAGCTGGCAGTCTCATGTGTACACTAAACAGATGAGTATGAAACAAATGAAAAATTGAACTGCTATCAGATAAATGCAAGCTGGCAGAAAAAGGCACCCCAACAAAGGAAAAATTCAAAACACAGTAAGAAGAGACATCATAATACATGAAAAGATACGTAGAAAAAGGCTTTGCTATGGAAGCCACTTTGCTAATTTAACTATGGTTGTGTACATACTTTTAAAACAATAGTATTTTTATGTATATTCAAATGATATATTTTAGGAATATAATGACGGATATCCAGACATTGATCTGTGCATTTTACTTTTTGGTCTACACCTTTTTTAATGATAACTAAAAACTGTTATATTACTACCTATGTTAAATGTTCTTTAAGGCAGATATCAAAAGATTTGTTTTTCTCCAGGCCTAACAGTTTGTATGAAGAGGGCGTGAGAATATTGAAAACCTTGCGCAATGTGCATGCACTGTAACTTAAGACAGTTCCTGTAGGCCAGTTTGTGGTAGTTTCCTGACTTGATAGACCCCAGGTGTGCTGTATCAAATTATTTCTCTCAACTTCCTCTACACTTGTGTGGTACATTGTAAATAATGACAGTGTTTCAACAACACAGAAAATAAATAACAGTCTATATTAAATGTGTTCTATCTCAGATAACATTCAGAATAGGACATATGTTCACGGGAAGGTTTTTTTTTTTTTTTCCTCTCTCTCTCTCTCTCTCTCTCTCTCTCTCTCTCTCTCTCTCTCTCTCTTCAGAAACACTAATATCATCACCCCTCAACACATGTCCTGTTGTCCTAACTAACCCTAGATATTCTGTGCGTATGCTGTATGTTCATTGTAATATGGGGCCACGATGAAATGTGACCCCTGGATGGATTAATAAATAAATTAATAAATAAATATCGTTTACATAAGGAAATCTGTAGTGCTTGAAGACAACATGATGTTAGGGCATAAACATCTGTGCCAAATGCAAGAATGCAGATGACATTTCTGGTTTAAAGTAAAATAAATTGATAAATGTAGTAACTAAAAACCACATTTCAGTATCTCTTGAAACAACAACATTTTAAATAAATAGAACATAATGCATATGGTAAAATACATCTGCATTTTTAATAGTTGGAAAAAAAGGATTTGAAATACCATTATTCTCAAATTTTAATTAAAAAGTTGAACAGTGACCACTAGTAGAGATAAAATATGATGCTTTAAGTACAACACAGCTGCAAAATGACAAACAAGCAAGTTTATGCATCCAAATACCCACAAAAGTGGATACACAAGACTGACAATGACATCATGTTTCAATATTTGATTATACACTGATTATACAGTGCTTTGCAAATGGATAGCAGATTGCATGTTAAAAAGTCGTGGGCCAAATATTGTCTTTCATATACGGCCATGCTCAGCATATGTAAGCACCATTTAAAATAACCCAGTTTTGGCAAAACCCTGTGATACTTTCATATTCTACTTTCTCCCCACTCCCTCTGTTTACCAAATTTAGTTACAACAGAATTTGCTCTTTCCACAAATTTCAAATACCTCTCAGTAAGTATTGTTGTCAATCTGAGTAAATGGGCATGAATGAAGACTAATAAAATTGTTCTTTTATTGAAATTAATAACTTGTCTTTATGGAAATTTTCTCACTTAAACTTGGAAAACAAATACAGTCTATCTATTTTTGTGCTGCCAAATTGTGTACATAAGATTACTTCAATGTACCAACAAGAAATAATAAACAAAGCAGGAAGTTCTGAGTAGTTGGGCATACATGATGAGGTATGGATAAATCATGTAGTTGTAATTCTTACACATTAGGCTCAACTTCTTTTACTGCAAGATTATTGTCAACTTCCACAATACAGAAATCAGCAAGCTGGCATATTTTAACACTTTGGCATATTGTGCAATACTAAGTAAATAAAAATTTTAATTTTTGTTTCTAATTAAAATTTGTTCAGGAATGGTCTGGGCGTGCTGTGTGTAAACATGAGCTGCGTAGATTTAACAGATATATAGGGCTGGGGAAAGAAAGAACTAGTAAGATCAGGGCAGGGCAGGGCATGTCGAACTAAGCAAAACTTGACAGATGGCTAGAGTTTGTAATTGCAGCATTCAATGTAAGCAATGCTTTTGTCTCATTATCTTGCTTTTGTGTATTTGCTGGAGTCTTAGTAAAGCAATTTATTACAGTTTCAAAATCTTTTTATTTATTTATTTTTATTTTATTTATTTAGCTATCTGTGGACATTTTAAAATGTATGGATGTTGTCAGTTGCATGCATTCATATATTTATACAGTTTGTTGTTACACATAGTGAAACATTGTGATATATAAGTTATTTACAATCATTTTTGCTCCTTATCAAAATATTGTGAAACAAAAGCTATTTACAATCATTTTGTACTAAGGAATTCACTTGTAGTGTAAAAGCAGTGTTCCTGCAAAAACAATTTAAGATTTTTCCTAAAGCGGTACATGTTATCTGCTTCTCTTATTTTCTGCGGCAGTTTATTATACAGTTTTACACCTTCATACAAGAAGCTACTTTGAGTCTTATGTTTATTCTTCCTGTCTAGGTGAAGACAGTGACTTGTTCTTGTACTATAGTTATGAAAACTGCTATTTCTGCTATAGTTTTCTATATTTTTCTTGATGTACACTATAATTTGGAATATAAATTCACAAGGAACAGTTAGAATTTCTAACATTTTGAAAAGTTCTCTAAATTACTGCTTTTTGTTATAATTCTTACTGCTCTCTTTTGCATTTTAAATACTGTTCGTAAATTCTGAGCACTGTTTCCCCAGAAAATAATACCATAACTGATTAGTGAATGAACATAACTAAAGTATACGGTTCTCAAACATTCACTACTGCATGCGAATACAAGGACTCTATGGAGATGTTATCTAGTTTTAAATTTAAGGGACTCTGTTTTCGGTTCATTCTAAAGCATATTGTATTTGTTTTCTTTACATTGAGAGTTACTTTGTTTTCCTGAGACCATTTGTGAACATCCCTCAGCACTTCAGTAGAATTTTCCAACATTTGTGCTGGTGTCTTACTGGTGATTATTATGTTGCTGTCATCCGCAAACAATATCTTCTCTCCATGGCTGATATGTTGCAGGAAATCATTTATATACACCAGAAATAATACAGGGCCTAGTACGCTTCTTTGAGGGACCCCAATATTGATATATTGTGGATCAGATAATGTTTCTCAATGTACTTAACTCCACTGGAGACATGTGTGATCTCTGCTGACTGTATCCTGTTTTCTAGATATGAACGAAACTATTTGAGAACCACTCCCCTTACTCCTAGTGCCTATAATTTATGCAACAGCTTCTGGTGGTCAACTGTATCAAATGCCTCAGACAGGTCTAGGAAAAGGCCAGTTACATAGCTGTTCGCATCTAGTGCTTCTAAAACTGTTTTTGTAAATTGTGCTATTGTAGATTCTGTACCTCTATCAGGCCTGAAACCATGCTGGTCATTGCAGAGGAGGTTGAATTTACTTAGATAGCTCAAAAGCCTGTTTTTCATTATTGTTTCTATAACTTTGGAAAAGCATGACAGTAGGGCTATTGGTCTGTAGTTCTCAATGTTTGCTACATCACCTTTCTTGTGAACTGGTAAAATTTTGACATGCTTCAGATAGTCAGGGAAGCAACCAGTTTTGAAGGATTCATTTATGATTTCTGTTAGTGGAGCTTTGATACTGTTTATGCATTTTTTCAGCTCACACATTTGGATTTCATCTAAACCTGTCGAGTTTTTGTTATTTAATTGCCTTACAACATTGCATACTTTCTCCTCAGTAGTTGGAAGCAATACTATTGAGTTTGCTATATGCTTCTGTATTGGTTGATTAGCACCTTTTGGAAAAATTTTCTGTAAGTTCGTCCTTGAGAAAATTTTAATATTAAAACTAACATAGAGCCATTTTATTTGAATAATGTTCTTTGCATGTACAACTTAGTAGCTGTGTTTTATTCTAAAAGGTATGATCTCTGTATATGTCTTTGTATAAAGTGATAAAATTTTGTAAAACTAATTTTGTGTTTCCTCTCTTTCCATGTAGTTCCCTTCCTTGATAATTTCACAAGCTTCTTATACATGCTTCCCTCTTTAGAGAGTGTATTTGCTGCTCAGCCTGATAACAGTGAGGAATTTCCCTAATGTAAGTTTCACTAATCTGTAATTACACTAATGAATACAAGTAATCTTACTGTTATACTATAAAATAAGATGCATCTCTTGATGCATGTATGATTTCTTTTTTTCATTCTAGTCTGCTGTGTCTTTCCTGGCTGTGGTCATGACTTATTTCCTACTTGATCATTTGTTGTGTTCCATAAGCTCTTGTACTTAGGGTAGTGCACCAGATTTTGTAAAATAAAAAAAAGTGATGACTCATTATTATTTTAAAATCTAAAATATAAATATATATCGTATCACTAAAAATTACATAGCCCATCCATACATTTGATAGAGGTCACAAAATATTATTAATGTGGAAGTACACATATAGAGAACAAAATAAGTACATATTTATCATTTTCAAGGGCTTGTCAATCAGATTCAGATTGATTCTTATTGTATTTTACTGAACTACTGGCACTTTTCAATAACTGAATATCACTCTTTTCAAATTTAAAAAATTCTGAACAGGGTAACTGCTATACAGAATATGCTTTCCCAAAGTTCATGTTGATGATGTTTGCACAGTACAAAGACACACAATTAATTTCCAAAATGTGTTTGTCTAGGCTCTGCAGTACCATATCAGTAAGTACCATATATGTTACCCAAGCCCTTTCAACAAAATCTAGAAGTTTATTCTGCATTACCTTTCAAGGATAGGAGTACCAGATGCAAACTGGAAATATTTTTCAATTGCTTTTGTTTGATGCATCAGATGCTAACAAAAATAATGCTAAGATTTTTGCTGAACACCTTACAATAGATACAAAGTCAGGAGTAAGAACATTCTTCACAATCATCTTTGCTTTGATGCATCACCATTAAATATTTGAGACTCAAATTTATTTCTGCTGTCCACACTTGAATGGCATGGTTATGTTTCACAGCATGATACACTAAACCAAGTTCACGTGTGATGCTCTTATCATACTCTTCTTTACCGTTTAAGCTAAAGAAACAGCTCGTTAGTTTATTTCAATTTCCAGTAAAAAAAAATTTTTTTAAAAAATAATTTCTTGTATTGTGTATGTTGCCTCAGGTCAGTTTGTCCTCCATGCTAAATACTGAGATGCATGCTAATGCTTGCTACACAAATTAGAAAATGCTCAGTTCTTGTCTGGTCCTGGCTTACCCACAAAAATGCATCTTCCCATTTCTTGAGATGTATTTATATTTGGTTACGCGTGTCTTAAATTTTAAACATTTTTCATGGAAGAGACTTCTATGGCTCTTCTTGACTCAAACATTTTTAACTTGAAACTAATTTTCTGACAAAGACTAATACATTAAAACAAACTCTAAACAATGTTTCAGTGAGACTGGGGACACTTGAGAAAGCAATGTATTCATTGGTTGAAACTTCCATATGTCACTATCCACATTCTTATATTGTAGTCCTATGTATGTCTTCCTTTAAGTTCACAACATTTCTTGATTCCAGCTTAGGGAGAACGACAGTACCACAAGGAAGAGAGGCTATTTTTACTGTCATATGCTTTGTCCTAAAGGTAGATGTACATAAGACTACAACATAAGGAAGTGGAGAGCAACATATGGAGGTTTGGATCGGGCTGGGGAGCTTGCACAGATAGCCAAATGGTTAAGGCAATAGTTTGTGTTAGGCAATAAATCTGAGTCCTAGCCCCAGTCCAGCATAAATTTTCACATACCACAACTGCTTAATACATATATACCCATTGCAGCTGACATCATGAAATTCACCTGCAAGTAATTTGGAATAATAGAACAATTTCTCACAGAGAATTCCACTTCTGTACTACAAAAATTGTAGCTTTCCACAAAACTGATGTTTCTTTTTCCATTGTTCATAATATCACAGAAAGTGCTATCTAATAACAATCTATACATTTCATGAATGGTATATTTATTGTGAGACCTTACACTCTGCTTATTGGGGTAAATACTTGAATCCCACTCTGCTCAGGATTGTTCCCTTCTTTTATAACTTACACAATGGGCTCCAACATTTTGCTTGCATCTTCTGTCAACATAATGATTACTTTCTCTTTCTGCTCAGCAATAAATTTAATGACATTCACAGCAAAGTGAGAACTCATTTCTCGTAATC
The DNA here is from genome assembly GCF_023864345.2 of Schistocerca serialis cubense. Lineage (NCBI taxonomy): Eukaryota > Metazoa > Arthropoda > Insecta > Orthoptera > Acrididae > Schistocerca > Schistocerca serialis. The sequence goes on from NC_064649.1 coordinate 29,405,812, forward strand.
ATTTTCAGTACAAGGTAACCACACACACATCTTTGAGCTGGAGCATGAATGTATCTAGTCATGCAACCAAATTAATTCCCATTATGGCCAGGTCTACAGTTCACTTTGTTTAGTAATATGTGTGACCATAAGGTAGTGGGATTTTTTTTTTTTATGTCCATCCGATTTTCAATTCTTTTATCTTTTTGGTACATGTGTTCCTGATGTATGTTTACATTTTCATATGTTTTGAATATTTATTTCATTGCAGACAGTCAAAAATATTATACATGTTTTGAAAAAGATGGATCAAAGAATATGCATTAAATTTTGCTTGAAGAATGGAATAAAGTGCAGCAGCGCATTTGAAATGTCGACTGTGGCTTTTGGCGAATCTACTACAAGTAAGACAAGAGTTTCAGAGAGGATCGAGAAGATGCTGAAGATGGCGACCACTCTGGACCCCTAACGCATCACTCACTGATGAAATGTGGAAGAAGAAAAGAAAATCGCTCTGGAAAATCCTCGCCAAATTACCATCAGGGCGGTTGCTGATAATGTCAGCATATCCTTGACTCATGCTTTTTTCGGATGTTTTGGGCCTGAAACATGTAGCAGCAAAGTTTGATCCAAAATTGTTGAATTTTGATCAAAAGGAACATTGGGCAGACACCTCTCAGGAATCCCTGAATGTAGTCGACAACAATCCAGAACTTCTAAAGAAGATTGTAACAGGTGACAAAACCTGGGCTTACATGTATGATATTGAAACCAAGGCCCAGTCATCCCAAAGCAAACTGCCTGAAGAACCAAGACAGAAGAAAAATCAAGTTAAATCACATGTGAAGGTTCTTCTCACTGTTTTCTATGATTACAATGGAATGGTGCATCATGAATTCCTGCCTTATGGTCATATGATCAGTAAGGAATATTATCTGGAAGTTATGTACCATTTGCATGAAGCAATCCAAAGAAAATGGCCAGAATTGTGGCAAAACCACTCATGCAAATAGCATCATGCCGCCACTCACACCTCAATGCTTGTTTGTGATTTTTTGGCAAAAAACAAAACCGTTATGTTGCCTCAGCCACCATATTTGCCGGACATGGCCTCCTGTGACTTCTTTCCATTGCTGGCACTAAAGAGACACATGAAAGGATGTCATTTTGCTACCACATTGATAATATAAAAACAGAATAGCTGAAGGAGCTGAACACCAAAATGAAAAGTGAGTACCAGAAGTCCTTCCAAGAATATGCAAAGTGCTGGCATAGGTATACTATACCTGAGGGGAAGGGGACAAAGTTGATATTGACAAATAAGTAACAATTATTTAAGAAAAATAAAAATTCCAGTTTTTTCTGATCACTTCTCATAGATCCTACAAATAATATTGTTATGTAGACACTTTTTAGTATGTCTGACTCTTTCTTGATCTTTTGTCTTCTTTTGGAGCAATCCTCTTCACTATAATAATAAAATCAGTACATCATAGTTTTGCGCATCAACTCTCCTTCATATCAACCCTTTTGAATAATTCATCTCACAATATTATTTTACACAGTCAGTATGGTTTTAGGAAAGGCTGCACCACAACCGATGCAATAAATGAACTGATCAAAAAAGTTAGCAGTTGTCTTGATAATAGACTGTGTATTAGGCATCTTTTGCAATCTTACCAGAGCCTTTAACAATGTAATTCATGACAACCTTCTTCAAAAACTGACTAGTCATGTTTCCAAGGATAATCTCTTAGTTGGATATCATCATACTTGGCAAACAGAAAATAAAGAGTACTTGTTAATAACACTGGCAAAAAATTCTTTTCTGGCTGGAAACACATAGTTAACTGTCCCACGAGGCTCAATATTAGGACTACTACTATTTCTGTATTACATCAATGATCTGCTATGCCAGGTTGAGACAGATACCATCCTGTATGCAGATGACTCAGCAGCAATAGTCTGCTGTAAAATCGATGGAGACTTAATCTGCCATATTGAGCAGACACTTGGGGAAGTGGAAGAATGGGTAAAAAATAATAATTTGAAATTAAACTTAGCAAAAACAGAAACAGTCAGTATGATGTGTAAATGAAATAAGCTATAGGGACAAAAAATTGGACACCGCAAGCTGTGTCAAATTCCTTGGTGTGTTAATAAACAAAAATATGTGGAGTCCTTAGTCAACTGAACAGTCTTGTGTATGTCATGAATATCTTATCTAATATCACTGATTTAACAGTTAAGAAACATTATATATTATGCATATTTTGTTTCAGTAGTTAAGTATAGCATAATTTTCTGGAGGCCTGAGAAAATCAATCTGCTCAAAACCTTTAGGCTATTAAAAAGATCATCCGAGCCATGGTGGGGGGCATATATATATTTTTTCTTTAATGATGACCACATAACAGAGAACCAAGTATCTCTCTAAAACTCACACAGTATCTTTCTAAAACATAAAACCATAATTATAGCTATAGATTTTTTAAAAAAAGTGATAACTATATAAAGTAATACATATGAATTGTCACCTTAGATTAGTTTATTAGTCTGTATATTAGTCTTAAAATTGGTAAGTTACCTATGTTACAATCTTTGATTGTATGAGGTATGTTATGTTACAATAAAAATTTTATTTGATTTGTTTTGCACTGTTTCATCCAAATGTGTGTCCTGTCTGCCCTTTTGATATGTGAACATTAAAACATACTTCCTTTCATTTCCTTTTTTCTTTTGCAGATGCAGAAAATGAAGAGGAGTTCATGAGGAAAAAGTGGCAGAGGTATCAAACAAAGAAACACAGAGGTTTGCAGAAAATTCTTGAAGAAAAGGATGATGATATCAAAGAGAAGATATACACTTTTAAGGGAAGGAGGCGAGGGAAAGGTTATGAGGGAGAAGAACAAGAATATGAAAGGGAAAGAAAAGGACACATGAGGGAGGAAAAAGGATATGAGAGGGATGAAAAAGACTATGAAAAAGATGAGAGAGAGTATGAGAGGGAAGCAGTAAGAGAAGAACATAAAGATTCTGAAAGATCAAGGAGGGCTGAGTTCAACCCTGTTACAAAGCATCCCCTCATTGTGCCACATGTGGTACCAAGATTGTAAATTACTACCAATAAATTCAATGCCAATTTTGTGATATCAACTCCATGAAGAAGATTAAAGTGTCTGTGTTTCTTGTAATTGTTTTATAATATGATCAATTTTTCCAGCCCATTCCCTAATCTGATAATAATGTACCAGTACATAAATTCTTGGAAACTTATACTCCAACAATATGTTACATTACTTATATTCACTAATTTTTATCACTTGACTAAAAAGATTATGATAGGATGATACATTCAATACTAGGATAAAATTATGTTGTCATCTAGCAGGGTTAGACTTCAGTTAGAACTGAAGCTTTTAATTACAGATTAAAACTGAGACTAGAAGTTTTAAAACAGCAAGCACTCTCCTATTAATTACAGACTTTAAAGAACTGACTGTTGCAGCTGATACCGCAGTGGTCTATTATATTTAATAATTGGCCTGCATACATCATGCTGATATCAAACAAATCACGAGGTGTTTAGGGTGCTATCCTAGATAATATTCGTTTTTGCATACTGCAAAGTAAATAACTTCATTTTCTCTGATTTCACTCCCACTACTTTTTTTTTTTTTTCAGACCCCTATTACCAAATAAACATCAAAATTCCTTCACAAATTTTTCAGAATAAATTTTAGTCATCAGCTGCAAATATATTTTTATTATGCTTCAGTAGTTTTGACAAATTAATTTGTTGTATTAAGAAGCCTACCAAATTAGGTGTATTATAAAACTTGAGACTTTGGCTATACATCTATATGAAGTATAAAAAGTATATTACTGAAACTTACTTACAAGGGAACCTCCCCATCCCACCCCCCTCAGATTTAGTTATAAGTTGGCACAGTGGACAGGCCTTGAAAAACTGAATCCAGATCAATCGAGAAAGCAGGAAGAAGTTGTATGGAACTATGAAAAAATAAGCAAAATATACAAATTGAGTAGTCAATGCGCAACATAGGCAACATCAAGGACAATATGAGCTCCAGAGTGCCGTGGTCCCATGGTTAGCGTGAGTGGCTGCGGAATGAGAGGTCCTTGGTTCAAGTCGTCCATCGACTGAAATTTTAATTTTTTATTTTCAGACAATTATTATCTGTCCGTCCGTCCGTCCGATGCGAGGTAACTGCGCCATAGTATGGGGACGCCACACCTAAACAAACATCAATACACACGTCAATCGACTACAGCGCACGTAAGAGAGAGTATTCCTGCAAACGAGGCTCCCTGGCTCACAGTTTACTGTTCACTACTTTGGACGAGAGTGCATTAAATACATGAGATGTATTCCGTGGGCAATATGAATCCAGCAAATATAGCTCGCAACTTCAATAACAATCGCACGGTTTTGCGATGCGGTCGCAAAACACAGGCACTAAACTTATTACAGTGAACAGAGACATCAGTGAACGAATGGACAAATCATAACTTTGCGAAAATAAAGAAAGTAAAATTTTCATTCGAGCAAAGACTTGAACCAAAGACCTCTAGTTCCACAGTGACTCACGCTAACCACGGGACCACGGCACTCCTAAGCTCAAGTTGTCTTTGATATTGCCTATCGTGCACATGGACTACTCAGTTTGTATATTTTGCTTACTTTTTTCATAGTTCCATACAACTTCTTCTTGTTTTCTTGATTGATATGTGTTCAGTTTTTCAAGGCCTATCCACTGTGCCAACTTATAACTAAATCTGAGGGGGGTTCCCTTGTTAGTATTAGTTCAGGAGAAGTCAATACCTTCTGCATACTAGCATAACACCATGATATGTCCAGAAATGTAGATATTGTATGTAATTTCTGTAAACACAGATTGACAAATGATGGGTTAATTTTCATAATTTATAAGAGAAAATGTTCAATCAAACTAGAGTCTGGTTTTAAGGCAAGTTGATCATTCAACAAATCTTTCAAATTTAGTTGGGAATGTTTATATATTTCAAATTCTTCTGAAGGGCTCATTTTGCAACCCTTGCCAACTTCATGCAAAATTTTGATGTTAAGCAAGAATTGAAGAGGAAGTGTGTGTTTCTCTATTTTGAGATGTTCTGCAAAAGTTATCTTACATGAATTCTAGCTGTCTTCACTGAGCAAGTGCTCAAGAAAGCTGGTCTTAAACTCCCTCCTGTCTGTCCTATATAAAAACTTGGACATATATTTCATTGCATTTTATATACTCCAGAATTGCGAAATTTGCCAGTTGAGGTTTCCCATTATGTATAAAGAGCAACTTATGGCATTACTGATGGTAAAGGATACAGTGTTGTCATATATTTTTCAAATAAATTAGCTGTATGATATGAACTGTCACCTGGAAATGGTATTGTCTACTTCTTGACAATAAGACCATTTTATTGAGTGAAGAGGAAATTATATTCTTGTTGGTTTTATTATTATAAAGTTTTTGTACAAGGTTTGCTTGATGTCTGTTCTTGACCACTATATACTTTAAGTTAAGTTCTGTAGCAACAGCGGTGCGGGTCTCCCGCATTGTCCCCTATGCTCCTTGGAGTATGGGACCTCATCATCTGTAGCAACAGCAGAAGAGGTTGGGGCGGCCCAATAATACAGTTAATCATAGCATGAAAGAATGCCAGTTTGTGCTTAAAGGGGTGACAAGACGAGGTATGACTTATGTTATCTGTTGCGGTGAGTTTTCTGTAAATATCAAAGTTAATTTTACCATCTACTAAACATAGTTTCAGGTACATAAAATTTATTTGTTTACAACTGACATCTGAATTTTATTCTGAAAAAGATAAACTACAGTTGCTGAAAATTGTAGCTGTGGACAAAATAATAAATCCTTCACAAACTCTTATTATTCAGTCAATAATTTTTGTTATACCAATTCCTATTGTGTAGTTAATTTTGATGAAGAAAATGGAAACATGAGTACAAAAGCTGAATCAGCCTTAGAACGATGGAAAGAATCCTTCAGCAAGCTACTCAACTGTCCTAAGCCATAGCTCAGTATAAGTGAAAACCAAGAAGAAACAAATGAGACAGAAACTGATATCATGGAAGAGACTTAGTGATAGCGAAACACAAAGAGAAAATCATTAAAGCACCAGAAGAGGATACATGGAAATGTTGAAGAATGGAGGAAGCAGACTACAGACCAAGCTGTGCAAACTCATTCAGCATGTTTGGAAGACTGAGTCATTGCCAGATAACAGGAAGACGGCAGTCTTTTGTCTAATATGCAAGAAAGGAAGCAAGATGGACTGCTCTTTTTGTGTCATCTCGTTGCCACTGTAGATTCTTGTACCATGGGAAGCAAGGAGAGGATGTTGTTCAGTGGCTGGTATCCTCTTTCTACAATAGAACTGCAACCATGTATTAACAGGGTTCTTTATTTATCAGAACAGAAAGCTACTTATGTTTAAGCTAGTCCATGTGTCGTGGTACAAGCTCATTCGTAACAGTCCACATTAGCCTCACTGCTGGTGAAGTACATGTCCCGCTATGCACACTACTGTGAGCACTATGTGCTGCCTGAGAGTGAGACTTCAATTGTGACTGCGGCTGCAAGTGACTGGTCTGCGACTGATGAATCCACTGGGACTGTGACAGTGTGATACCTGTCGTCTGCAGCGACGATCTAAATACTGGCAATCGAGAGGGCGTTGGTGGCACGTTTCTTGCAAGTTTGTATTTGGCCTCTCTCCTGATAGGCTAACTTGCTCCGGTGCCTACTATTGATCTTCTCACAGCCCCTTTGCCAATCGCTGTGCTGCTCACAGCTTATGCCAGCACAACTCCAACTGTAGAGGAATCCACCAATGAGCACCAGTAAGCCCCAAACACACACACACGAACACACACACAGGAATCAGTTTACTCAACAAGTCATACAAGATCCTTTCTACAATTATTTTGGAAAAACTAAAACTGTTTGCAGAAAATATCAATGGAAAATATTAGACTGGATTCCGTCCAAACCGTTCAACTACTGACAATGTGCTTCCTTTTAAGCAAATTCTTGAGAAATGTTGGGAAAGAGATAGAGGAGTGCAGATACTGCTCACAGATTTTTGAAGAGTTTACGGCAGTATCCATCGAAATAGCGTCAATAAAGCCTTAAAGCAGTTCTGAACCCTAAATAAACTCATTGAGATGATCAGAGTATGCGTGAGTGAGTAAAGAGCAATAGCGCAAACTATAGAAGCATACTTTCAACCTTTCCCCCTAAGAACTGGATTAGCATGTACTGTTTAATCTCACCCCAAAAAAACTCACAAGAGAGCAAACTTCAAGAGTGGAAAGGGCCACAGATGGAAGGCGACATGTTTCAGTTAATTGCTTACACAGATTACACAGCACTAGTCAGCATCTCAGGGAGATGAACAAAAATGTGGAAACAATAGTAAGCAAAGCAGAAATACTCATCAGTAAAAACAAAACAGAACATATTCAAGTAGACAGTAAAAGAGAGATGAAAAGCTTCTAACGTTTGAAAAAAAGGCAATGAGAAGAATCTGGTGCCTGGTGAGACATGGAAATACTTGGAGAACAAGAAAGAATAATAAAATTTATGAGATCACGAACAAGTATGATGTTTAACAGTATCAAAAGAACAGACAACTCCAATGAGCAGGTCACATAATTCATATGCCATAGACCAAGTTTCGTAAACTAAGTTTCACAACAAAACAACCCCCAGGTAGGGCAAAGAACCAATGTGAAGATGATGTAAAGAAAGATGTGGGAGCCTTGAATCTAATCAACTAGGAGAAAACAGCAACAGACAGAAGCAGTGAAGACTGACTGTTGACAAAGCATATAACCTACAGGGCAAGTGACCTCTGGATAAGTAAGTGTAGTTTAACTGAAAACACACCACTTGTTAAGAGTTGCTGAAAGACTTTGTGGTGTCTCTGACAAGAATTCTCTGTAAGAATCACAGGGTAGTAAATTAATATTTTTTGAACTATAAATGTTTCAGTGTGTAGGGTTTGAGATAAACATCCACTGATGTGAACACATGCCAGTAATACATTTAAGATTATTATTTATGGAGACCTTCAACACAAATTGTAAACTTTAGGTGAAATGATGAAAATCCACTAGTAATTGAACAGTGAATTTCATGACATTGGTTCAAATGGCTCTGAGCACTATGGGACTTAACATCTGTGGTCATCAGTCCCCTAGAACTTAGAACTACTTAAACCTAACTAATCTAAGGACATCACACACATCCATGCCCGAGGCAGGATTCGAACCTGTGACCGTAGCAGTTCATAACATTACTATGATGTAAAATCACTAGTTGTTGCACAAGATGATCTCAACGACTTCCTAGGCACACCTGTGACTCTTTATGGAAAATTATTTAAATTACTTCCAATACACAGTTACACTGAGATGACAAAAGTTTCAGATACCTCTCAATATCATGTTGGACCTCCTTTTGCCTGGTGTAGTGCAGCAATTCAAATGGCATGGCCTCAGCTGGTCATTAGAAGACCCCTGCAGAAATAATGGAGCCATGCTGCCTCTATAACTGTTCATAATTGTAAAAGAGTTGCTGGTGCATGATTTTGTGCATGAACTGACCTCTAGATTATGTTCCATTAATGTTTAATGGGTAAATCATTCACTCAAATTATCCAGTTAGACCAGAAGACGCAGTCCATTCCATGTAAACACCGCCCACACCATTACAAAGCCACCACCAGCTTGCACAATGCCTTGTTGACAACCTGCATCCATGGCTTCATGTGGTCTGCGCCACACTCGAACCCTATCATCAGCTCTTACCAATTGAAATCATGACTCATCTCACCAGGCTACAGTTTTCCAGTCATCTAGGGTTCAAACAATATGAGCATAGGTCCAGGAAGGTGCTGCAGGCAATGTCATGCTGTTAGCAAAGACATCACATCAGTTGTCTGCTGACATAGCCCATTAATGCCAAATTTCGCTACACTGTGCTAATGGATTCGTGCATTGTACATCCCACATCAATTTTTGTGGTTACTTCTGTTAGCACTGACAACTCTACACAAATGCCACTGCTCTCAGTTCTTAAATGAAGGCTGTCGGCCATTGTATAGGTTACAGTGGAAGGTAATACCTGAAATTTGGTATTCTTGGCACACTCTAGAAATTGTCGATTGCGTGTATCTTGATCCTAACGATTTCCAAAATGGAATGTTTCAAGTGTCTAGCTTCAACTACATTCCATGTTGAAACTTTGTTAATTCCAGTCATGTGGCCATGATCACATTGGAAACCTTGTTACATGAATCACTTGAGTACAAATGACAGCTCCGCCAATGCACTGCCCTTTTATACCTGGTGTACGCGATACTACTGTCAATTGTATATGTGCATATTGCTATCCCGTGACTTTTGTCACCTAAGTATATTTTCATTCTGACACAACAATAAATCAGGTTATATCCACAAGTACTACTGTTCAGAAAGACCATAGCAGAATGAAAAAATATAAATAGTAATGAGAAGAAAATACTATATAGTTTACCTTCTGTCTGCCCTGAGAGTCACTGCTTGCTATTTTTGAAAATATTTTCGATCTGCATACATAATTTTTATGTAAATAGAATCAAACAACAGAATGGAACAGCAATGGTTTTATGAGAAGGATGGATTGCTCTTCAACACATAGAGGGTGCAATGAGTCGTGGACAAGCACAATGAAAATACTACTAAACATTTAAGCTTTCAGCCAAAAGGCATTCTTCAAAAGAAGAAAGCAGTCACACATTCACACAACCAAAACCACATACACATATTGCCACTATCTCTGACTACACTGGCTGGAGACAGTGGAAATGCATGTGAGAGTTGTGCTTGTGTGAATGTGTGTATGCTTTCTATTTCCACAGAAGGCCTTTTGGTTGAAAGCTTAAACATTTAGTAATCTTTAATTGTGTCTGTTTGTGACTCATTGCCTCCTCTATGTGCTGGACAATCTATCTTTTTTACAGTATTGTCAATATGTAAGTGGGGTCAGCCCAAACAGATCGCTCATGGACTATTTTGAGCAAGAATCTGATTCAACAAAAAATATCATTTTTATTCTCATTGTCTTTGATATGCCCCTATGTGTAACCCATCTAGGTTATTATACCTATGGACTGAATTTGACAAATTGCTCTATACAAGATTTCCAATGTTTTGCCATTACCTTCCTGTCCTTCTTTGTCATTTCTCTACACTTGTTCTTGTCACTGAAACATGGGTCCTAACTAGCAAGGACAAACACAGACTTCGAGCCTCCAAAATGCAACTTCTTTGATTGTTGGGGGGGGGGGGGGGGGATGATGATGAAGAGGGACAGGAAGATAAATGAGAACCATGGCGCCCTCTCTACAGTTCAAGCTTCAATGAGAAAATCTCAGAATGTAGTCTAAATTGGAGAACTCGTGTAGAACGGATGGGTGATGAACATTTCTCAAAATGTCAACATGTACAAAATTCTACAGGGATCAGCAGTGTGGGCAAAACAGAGAGAAGATGGAAAGGTCAGGTTTGAAGTCTGCAACAGGTCAAAGGGCTTAATACTTGAAGAAGAAGAAGAAGAAGAAGAAGAAGAAGAAGAAGAACATGATGATGATATCACTCATGAAAATAGACTCATATTAGCATAGTGTCATATTCTGCACAAGAATATTTACTGATAGTGAGATCAAAACATGGAAATTAATAAGCATTTCCACAAGCGATTGAGCATGGTGTAATATGACAGTAGTATCATGTGAAATCAGCAAAATGTGGCATGCACAAAATTCTGTAACCACTAGGGATGTAAAAGTAACCACTAAATTTTGTACCGTTTATGTTCAGTGTTATCAAAACACATACCCAGTACAAAGTATTCATTGTTTGTTACTCTCATATTGTCATGTAAAATGTTTTTTGAAATTCTCTATTCCCTCTAGCTCTTCTCTGGGGAGGGGGGGAACATTTGTGTGTTAGTTTTGTGTGCTCCTTTCCACAACATGCTAACAACTCTCCTGCTCTACACAATGAAAACATTTAATGTATTATCATTGATGTGAACACGTATGAACAGTCTAAAGAGTTGTCATAAAATAGAAATAATCTCTGTATTCTCTTCAGATCACAATTTAACTTTACAACTGACATGAACACTTTGCAAGAAACATGGGTAGTTCAAAATAATTGATGTTGGAGACACACAGATCCCATCCAAGTCACCAATGTCATCTACTGTACACATGAAATGTATCTGTGAATAAGGAATTGGAAGCTCACAAATACTGCAGACTTGGCCCAAGTTGGGCACAAAGTGCACAGCCAAAAGAAAACACAGCAGCTGACATCAAGTATTCAGTACACTGTGTCACTACCAACTTGCTCTGTTAAGAATAAGAACACTGAAGAATACAAAAACTTGTGTGAGCACAGACCTCTGCTCATAACACCAGCATGGGTAATTAACAGGGCGCATTGTGGATTACTTCTTCAGTTGACAAGAGCTTTTGGCATTGTCACTTGAGAATATGTCTACTCAATCTCCAAATTTGGAAAAAGCGGCAATGTATTGGCTGAAGAAAGAAAAATATCATGACACGTTGAATTTAATAAGAATACGGGCCACAAGTAAGCAGCAAATTCAGAATCGGTTCCTCCAGCTATGGCAGAAATGATGGGATGACATGCAAAAAGTGAGGCACGCCTACAGTTTTCTGCCAGATATAACTGGGAATGAGGCACCTGAACCCCTCAAGAGGATGACACATTTCCTAGCTGGTCATGGGCCCTATGCCGCCTACTGACATCAAATTGGTAGAAGACAGACCTCCGAGTTTGCCTGCGGTGAAGAAGTGTGCCAGATCGTACTATCTGGGGCTGTCTGCTATATGCTGATACTGATTGGCAGCAACGGAATCGGCACAGAAGACTCTATACCAAGAAGATACCACACTGTGAGACATAATGGCTGATCCTGGACAACGCTTCTGATGCTATTTCAAGAAAGGCTTGGGTAGCGTGTTAACTTACGAATCGACCCCCATCTACTGCACTGCAAGAGTTTATGACAGGAGATCTAGAAGTGGCACAGTGAAGGCTGCTGAGGTCAACAGTTGTGGCAGAAAAATAGCCTACACTGCATACAAGGCCATCATAACAATATCACAGAGAAACACAGCCATGGCCTGAATCTCACTGCCCAAGGAACTAGAAGTGGGATGATGTGAACTGTGCTCCTTCCCATTAACAGTGCTGCTCCTTCAGAACAGGGAAATCATGCCTTCAACCAGGAAGCCAAAAAACAATGGAAGAGGTAGATGGAACCACAATGCCCTCCACAGTGCCCAAGAAACTGTCATGGCAGTCTACAAACCAGGGATTGATGGGGTGCATTGTGAAAGATGACACACAAGAACTGATGTTATCATAATAGTTAGACTTGTTAGTATGTGTATTTTTATTTTAGTAGAAATAGTTATTTTTTGTTTTCTTCTTCTTCTTCTTCTTCTTCTACTACTATTATTACAGCAGTAGTAGAAATAGTTATGGCAATGGGATATAGTATTGTGTAGGAGGTCATAATGTATATTCCATAATTTCTGTACGAATGAGTGCAGCCTGTGTTTAAATTATAGGTAACAGGCTACAATGGAACGAATAAAGAAATAAATAGTCAGCATGAGCATGCAAGAATGAAGACAAGCAAGTAATCAAGTGTTTCTCTTTCTCAGGAGTTCACCGAGGCTAACAAATTGAAAGAATACGAAATCTGCCAACTTAATCTGGGTGCAAACTGCTGATAGAGAAGAAAAAATCTGCACAAAATGTTTCAGACATTCTGTGTCTGGCGTATCTACTGCGCAAATAAGGCGACACTTTAAACATTTTATTTACAATGAAAATGTAAATGATGTTTCTGGCAGGGTGTTGCATGTAATACTCAACGATCAATAGTTTAATTTTCTCATTCTCACTGCAGGCGGGTTTCTGTAATGACCTAGTTTCATATTGCTGTTCAGATAGTATTTGAACGTATCAGCATGCGTGGAAATGTGGTACTGTTTTTTCTTACGCAGGCAGCATTTACAGCTTGCACGTTATGAATATTTGACTGAGTAGAACTCTGGTGCAAATATTATGAAAAGGATTGATTGCTACTTACCATAGAGAGGATATGATGAGTCACACACAGGCACAACAAAAAGACGGATAAACGTGATATTTTGGCCAAAAGGCCTTCTTCTAAAGTAGACCACACACACACACACACACACACACACACACACACACACACACACACACACACACAACAAATGTCCCTGGCCACTGAGGCCAGACTGTGGGTAACTACGTATGATAGGAGCAGCAATCTATTGTGCATGGTGGGGATAAGGAGGAGGCTGGGATAGGGAGATGGAAGGATATCAGGACAGGGGTGGGGACACTAAAGTGCTGGTTTGTGAGAGCATACAGGGATGTGGTGTGTGGTGGGGACAAGGTAGGGTAGCTAGGAGCAGCAGTCAGGAGGATAGAAGGGGGGCAGGGGGAGAAGGGAGGGGATGGAGAGTGGCAAAGGAGAGAAAGAGAGGAGGGAACAACAAGACAGTGGGTGTGGTGGTGGAACAGTCGGCTGTGTAAAGCTAGAGTGGGAACTGGGATGAGGATAGGTGGTGAAGGACAGGGGCGAACAAAGGTTGAGGCCATGGGGGTTGTCGGAACTTAGGATATACTGCAGGGAGAGTTCCCACTTGTCCAGTTAAGAAAAGCTGGTGTTGGTGGGAAGGGTCTAGAAGACACAGGCTGTGAAGCAGTCGGTGAACTGAAGAACGTTGTGTTGGGAAGCATGCTCAACCATCGGGTGGTCCAGCTGTCTCTTGCCCACAGTCTGTCAGTGGCCATTCCTATGGACAGGCAACTTGTTGCTGCCATTTCAACATAGAAGGCAGGGATTGCAGCGTAGCTTGTAGATCATGATTGCTTTCACAGGTAGCCCTTCCATTGATGGGATAGATGATGTCTGTGATCTGACTGGAGTAGGTGTTGGGGGGAGGATGTATGGGACAGATCTTACAGGGATATGAGCCATGAGGCAAGGGGCTGGAAGCAGGGATGGACGAGGAGATTGTGCACGTTCGGTGGGTGGCAGAATATCACAGTGGGAGTGGTGGGAAGGATACTGGGTAGGATTTTCCTCATTTCAAGGCACAATGAAAGGTAGTCAGAACCCTGATGGAAAATGTGATTCAGTTGCTCCAGTCCTGCCCGGTACCAAGTTGTGAAGGTAATGCTCTTTTGCGGCCGGATGGTGGAACTTCGGGACGCGGTGGGTGACTGGAGAGATAAGGCATGGGAGAAGCTCTTACCCCCACCACCCAGACTGCTTCTCTCATCATGATCGTGTGTGTGTGTGTGTGTGTGTGTGTGTGTGTGTGTGTTGTCTACTTTAGAAGAAGGGTCTTTGGCCAAAAGTTCACATTTTGCAGTCTTTTTGCTGTGTCTGTCTGCAGTTCCACATCTCCTCTATATGGTGAGAAGCAATATATCCTTTTCATAATATTGTCAGTATTCCATACTGGATTTTCCATTGTTTGATTTGGAGGTGAAGGATTTTATGATTTACACAGGTGCACCTGAAAATGAAAGTTGATATTCCAAAATACATTGTGCTATAAAAAGAAGAGTACCTACAATATATGTTAATAGGAAAGCAAGTTCTCCACTTTCAATCCTAATCAACACCCTCTGTTTTCACTGACTCTACCTGCACATTATAAAACAAAATTGAAAATGTTCAGTTCACATGTTGGTTTACTGTTGGGCATATTGGCTACCATCCACTAGCATTTCTTCTGCCTGACATTTCTCAGGTGCATGTGGCTATTACTTGTAAGAGTTTCCTAGCCCCGACGGCTCTGCTGGTCTACATATCAACTTATATATACATTTGTGCATTGTCATATTTTGTGGCAACTCATCATCTCTGCTAAAATTTTCCAAGTGCCAAAGGTTATAATACAATTTGTAGTGTAAATTCAGGAACGTATTGCAGAAGCTTGTTCAGTGAACTAAGTTTACTAACTAATGCTTATCAGTGTATTAATTCCTTGATAAAATTTGTTATCAGCAATATATCTCTCTCTAAAACTAACAGCTCAGTTTACAGAATCAGTATCATGAGTAAGAATGATGCACATAAAAATGTAAAGTTACTTACTTTACCCCATAAGAGTGGCCATTATTCAGGAAAACACATTTTAAATATGAAACATTCTGGCAGGCAGACTAAAACTACGTTCCTCATTCGAGTCCTGCTCTGGCACACAGTTTTAATCTGCCAGGAAGTTTCATACTACTGCACAATTTGCTGCAGAGTGAAAATCAATTCTGTAAACAATTTCAATATCAACCATAAAAAGTTTAGCTCCTAATAAAGTACAGTTTAAGAGGGCCTTAAAGGATTTATTAGTTGCCAACTCCTCCTACTCCACTGATGATTTTGTTATCAGAATGAACTGCCTGAAATCTCCATTTTATTATTATTACTTTTTTTTTAAGTACCAGTACCTTTAGCATGAAACCACCAAAGCTGTGGCAAGGCAAAGACTTCTAGTGGTACATTGAAGTACTCCTATAAACATAGTGCATTATAGCAGTCACTTACAGCTTTCAAAGCAACAGTGAGAACAGATATTGTGCTGTGAGACTGAAAGAGAATATTGAAATCATTGACAGTGTAAGAAAATATACCTAACGCTACTGAGTTTGTACGAGGGTCACTCCAAAAGAAATGCACACTATTTTTGTACAAATACAGTTTTCATTCTGCATGTGTGTAAGTTTTACAGTGTGTAGATACATCTTTCCCACTTGTTTTCAAACTTAGTTCAACCTGTTCCTGTGAGTGGCACCATCATAGCATGTCTTCAAGATGGCTGCTACACTTGACGTTCGTCAGAAGCAATGTGCTGTCATAGAATTCCTGTGCTATGAAAAGGAGACAGTGGGAAACAACCACAAGAAGTTGAAAAAGATGTATGGAGATACTACTGTCAATCACAGTACAGTTAGTCGGTGGGCAAGCAGGTTACGTGATGAAAGCGGGCATGGCAATATTGAGGACTGTCCTCGCAGCGGCAGGCCTTGTACTGCACACACTCCAGGCAATTTGCAGAGAGTTAACGAATTGGTGACTGCTGACAGACACATCACAGT